>NC_089535.1:21175101-21490101 GCF_963924715.1 Thunnus thynnus
TCATTACTTGTCTCTCTCACACACATGCACAGACCTCAGTCATCAGTTTGAACAACTGACACAACTGCCTTGACTGTCCTTGAAACACTATCCCTGCAAGTGAAATACATTTCAACTACTATCCAGGGTGCTAACATATCTTGTTCCAACTTTCATGGCCATCTTGTTCACTGTAAATTTCATAACAGACAGGAACACGCCCCAAAGACACACACAAACGTCACTCACATCATTGCAGGGACACTTTTGAGTGTCATCATGTCATTGTGTTGTAATGGGAACACACTGAACTCCGAAACACCCTCCAACATCACCTCTAACAGTAATTATAGGAAACATCATGTGTTACAAGATGCTTTGTCTTTTGTTTTTATCTTTATTTTGAGACTTAATCAGTTTAGCATGTATTTACAGATTGTTTAAATAATAATTTGACCATACATTATAGAGGAGAGACAGATAAAAGTCTGAGGAAACACAAGTGGTGGTGAGGCACTCCATCTGTCCTCACTGTTGCTTTAAGTTATTCAGGACAGAAGAGCCTGCGTGCTTTGGTTTAGACATGTTGTAGTAATTTCATAATTTTACAGCTATATGAAATTCTGATGAGACAAAACATATTTTGGGGTTAAATTGGGTAAAACAAATGAGTGTGTACATAACAGATACAAAATGGATTTCTCTCTGTCTTAGCTGTTTCTCAGTAGATCTATTGTCTTTAATTATAAGGTCTGTAAAGGGGTACGTTTTACTCAAATTGCTGTGATTGATTATGTGAGTTCAACCGTTTAAAGGTCCCACAATTGTTAAAAAAAATAAATCGGGTAAGGCCTTTCTTTTTCAAAATATTGACTTACATAATTTTACTCATAGTGAAATTTGTGAAGTTACTGCGTCTTTAAAGATAGGTTCAAAATTCTTCTAGTCTGTCTTAAAACAACAGTCAGGTGCCCATATGAACACTGATCATATGGGCAGCACCAGTTCATACTGGCTTTTAAAAAGATCCCCTTCAAATGTGCTTTCAATGTAAGTGATGGAGGCCAAAATCCACAGTGTATCCACACACTTTTCTGCAAAAATGCATTTAAAAGTTTATCTGAAGCTTACATGAGGCTTCAGCAGTCTGAGTTAGTCATATCAAGTGGATATCTGCCACATTTACAGTCTTTTTAGCATCAAATTTCCTCTTTGTGTTTCCACGGACAGTGTTTCCCTGTTGAGCTGCAGTGAAGGTATACTAACAAAAAGAGGGACTTTGGCACTAAAAAGACTGTAACATTGAAAGATATCTACTTGATTTGGCTCATTTCAATGTCTGAAACTTCATATTAGCCTCAGATAAACTTTTAAATACACTTTTGCAAAGAATGAGGCTTGTGGATTTTTGCCCACATCACTGACATTGTAAGTGATGGGGGCAGAAGGGATCTTCTGATGGCCAGTATGAACAGAAGGAATGATTATAATGATTGAGCAAGAGAAACATATTTCAATGTTCATTTGGGCACGTCACTATTGTTGGCACGGATGAGAATGATGAGAATGAACCAAAACAGTTAAGTTGCAGGATTTCTCTGTGGATTTGTCACTATGAGCAACACCTTCCACAAACAAGTAGTCATGTGATCCACTGTTAATATAAAAAATATTGATTATAGCAGCTTTAAATATCTATGTGACAGGCTCTGAAAGCCTTTTACTCACTTTAATTACACAGGTCCTCAGAGTTCAGAAACTCCTCCGGTAGCAAGCAGATGGCAGAACAATACTTTTCAATTGGAAATATGTCATTTTGGGGAAAAAAAAAAAAAAAAAAAGTCACCTAATGGTTGTTATTCCACATCAATGATTTCATCAAAAGGTTGTGTATAAAAGTTTATAAAATGTTAATTAAATTAAATGAGAGGCAATGTTTACCTCTAATTCCAGCAACCTTTCTGTAGAGTGAACATGTGGGAGTTTATAGCTGGCCAAAAATAAAAAAAAGGACAATGTCAACAATGACAAAACCATCATCTGGCACCTTTAACAGTTACATACACACACATCCACACACAAACACTGTAAGCATGCTGGCACTCAGAAGCACCAGTGTCCTATAGCCCTTTTCCTGAACTTGCCGACTCAGAGGACAATGAGATGATGGATTATACTGTAAACTGTGTGTATGTCCTTAATATTCATGATCACATATGCAGCTGTTAATCACGGCATACATATACCTGTTCAAATTGCGGGGAAACTGGTCCCCACAAGCTAAACCATAAACCTTTAGGCTTAAGGTTTAGTGTTAGGGTAGGGCAAGTAGGAGTTAATGTTGAGCTCCATGAATGAATGTAAGTCCATGCACTGTCCATCTAAGCTACAGAAACTAGTATGTTACTGTCACTTTTGGTTGATCTTTTATAATTCACAGTTTTATAAGACAAGAGTTGACCAATTGTGTCCTTTTTTCCACTGTGAACAGTTTCAAAATCATTTTCGTTTTCTTAACTATTTCCCTCATTTGTGCATTACCCGGAATAGTGTTCCCAGAGGACAATGCCATGTATTCAATGTGATTTTAAAAAAATGTTTTAGTAAACAAACGAATTCCATTTACTTCTGTGAACTAATCCTTTATTGTTACATTGTCCTTACATACATTTTTAAGTGTGACAGCACAGACGCATCTTGTTTGCATCCTGCATGCATGTCAATTAATGTAGGTAAAGACGACGGCTTTAACCCCATCTCACTTTTCTTTTCACAACTGGGACTGACATAACAAAACTGATTTTTTGGAACTTCAGACATGGTTGGATTGTGTCTCACTCTTTGTTTCTTTTTTCCAGAGAAAGAGAAATTACAATCAATGACTCATTCGTCCAATGTTTCAACTGTTTACTTGGATGCCACTGAAGTTCACTCATCTGTTCGTCTCTATATTCATTCATCCAGCCCATTCTTCCAAAAACAGCCCCAATTGACACATTAAGTCAGCTCGTCCATTCATAAATCTGTTCAGTTATTCAACCATTTACTCAGTTTGACACTTTCCCGTGTACTTAAACCCATGTAACACAGCATCCATCCATTCATCCATCCATCACTCACCCAACCTCTCACTTGGCTTTTCACTTAGGCCTGCGGTCAGTTACTGCTTCCCACAGTGCACCCATCTATTTACCATGTGATGTGTGTTTCCACTCATGCATCCATCTACCTGACATGTGATCCTTTGGCTTCAGAATTAATCCTATATAGGAATTCAACCATCTATCAAGTGAATTCCAGTTTCCAGTTAAAATGATTGGCGTTGGTGTAAAGACGCATCAAGAATAGATAAGATAATAGAGTGAAGTGATCCTATGATGATATGGGATCAAAATAGAGATTAAATGATAGTCTTTGGCTTTTGCTGGTTACAAAGTAATTGAATGTGACTTCCAACAACCCCACCTTTAGCGAAGTTCTTTTTACCCCCACCTGCTTCAGCGGAGTTGCTTAATGGCCACCAGAAGAAGAATGGGCAGCTCTCAAGTGTCAATGTGAGTGTTAAGTGTTAAAAATCCCAGCATGTGTGTTCAGCAGACTTCCTTTGAGTAAATAAAGGCTTAAAAAGAATTTTCTCGTTGGACAGTTTTTCATTTTAAGAGTGATTTCTGTAAATGACAGGAGGTACAGCGGTTTCCACTCTGAAGCCCTTCATTAGAGGTGGCTCCCTCACACCAGCCTTTGGTTTGGTTCAAAGGTCAAGCCACCTAAAGCTTGCTCATTTAACTCCCCATGGTTAGATTTGCCCTTTTCACACATGTGTGTCATTACACATAACTCGGCCCCAAGACACATTCTTGGCCACATGTTAGCTGGATTAGATTTAGAGCTGTGAAGTGGCCTTTTTCTAAGAAAAAAAACAAAGTTTTAAAATGTTGGTTGTTGTCGCACTCGGAAACCAGTGCCATATGTTTATGGCTCCACTTTTAGCTTTTAATACTCAGTTGTGTTGCTAGGAGGAGTTGGGCGGAACCAATATAAAATCAACAAACAACAACAAAGCCCACATTTGGATGTTTATGTGATTTAGTGTGAGAATGTTAGAAACACAAAAAAGGGACTTTTAGGGAAAATATATCCCAGACCTAAACATCAAATTCATGACTATGAAAATGTAATGATGCATTTGCATGATTACTGTATATCTGGGGTGTAATTAAATCAATATTCTTTGAAGAAAATCCCCAATTTTTGCCCGAGACATTTTTAAGATACATGGTAATGGGTAATGGTTTTGTAAATAATTAAAGGGAGTTTTCTCTTAAAGGGTGTGACAGCTAAAACCAAATATTCAACAATCCTAATGTCTTAAAACATATAACCAGGAGGTTCTAACAGTGAATAGAAAATATATTTTATGAAAACTAGAGAAAACTACCAAAGTCTGAATGACTGAGCATGCGGTTTCAATTCTGAGGGTCCAAGTCATCCCATTAGTCTCTAATTACTGGTACAAGGTGTTTTCTGAACTGCTGAGTGGCACATTTTGAGCCAGCAGAGTCAACTGCCATACGATTGCTGTAGTTGAGATTGATGTTGAGTTAGGCAGTTACATTATGAATTTTCTTCAAAAGTGCATGCACCACAGGAACCCTGTTGTTTTATTAAGATTCTTCTTATTCTGCCTTAAAATGATGTCACTGACCACTGAAAAATATATTAATTTAGGCAGATGGTGGACTTTTTTGTAACAAGCAACTTTGAGTTTTGTCTGTCTGGTTTTCATTTCCACCATGATAATTATTAATGCCACTTAGAATCATTTTCCCTCAAAGTTGATCCAGTCTTTTACAAATACACATTGTACATGGATTCACTAGATCACGACTATTACAGATATATAAAATGCTGTCGTAAGCCCACAGGAGGTTGACAGCAATCACAGACAGTACATGAATACTAAATACTAGAATGTCTGATGTTAAAGCAACACATTTTCACATGTGTTTGTAGCTCAATCCCAGAGACCTTATTCTAAAAAATGACGAATAAGGTTTAATAATTTCACTCTCAAATCATTTGCTCCACAGGCTCAGACCCTGTCAACAGAAGGAAATTGGAAGGTTAGAAAATGTGATGTCTGGATTAACTTTGTCATAAGTTGCTTTCCTCAGGACGAGCCAATGTGTCATTAAGATTATCAAGATCAAAGAAAGGAAAGCAGAATTTAATGATTCAAAATATCATGTAACACTAACATTAATCATGTTTTATGAGGTAATATGTGAATCAGCTGTGAGTGCAATGCAATGTCATATGTATATAAATGATCAAAGGCAAAATAAAAAAAAATCATTAGAAAATAATTTATATCTGCCACATACCACATTCTATACTTCTTGTACTAATTGGAGATACCCTCCCATGCAGCCACTTGGTTTGCACTATGTGGCAATCCTCAGTGAGTTTGCAGTCATACAAAAAAAGAAAAAAAGAAAAAGAAAAACTGCTGAGAGAAGCCAATGCCTGTGTGTCTCCACTAATAACCAACTGGTGTTGGCCAAGCTGCTTCCCTCATTTCTTTATTTATCAGCGAGGGAAAGTTGACCGATGCCAAACTTTTTGCTGATGCTGCATTCGTAGCTATTTTGTGTTGCAGTACGGCGAGTAATCACTATGTTTAAAGCGGACAGTTGGGAAGGGCTGTAATCGCTGTTCTCTGTGTGAATGCAGGAAGCATACATTTTTAGACAAATCTTCCAACGTGTGAAATAATATTTTAATGATTCCCAACCATAATGTCTCTGAAGTGATAAACCCTTTCCACATGGCACATTTGCTAATCAGAGTGACCCAAAATGTTGCCCTCAGGGCCGCTGCTGGCCATTTCAGTGCCCTAAGCGTAATTGCTTTAGGGGTGAATATTAGGTTGTGGCTCGTCCACCTTACTACAGGAGGAAAGAGGCGTTGTTTGTGTTCTAACAACGTTTCGCTTATGAGTTATTGATCCAGTAAGTTTGAATATGTGAATAATTTTCCAACTTTACGTAGGTGCTGTTTAGTGCCCCCTCTGGCACTTGGTGCCCTATGACAGCGTGTGTTATGTAGCGGCGGCGCTGGTTGCCCTATAAGTATATCTGCTGCTGCCCAAAGTCAGAGTGAACTAGTGTGGGCCCAGGGAAAGATCTGAAGGGTCGTGTGCTATGGAAAAGCTGGTAGGAGGTTAATGAGGGACAGTAACATTACAATCAGTAACACTCTGATTCACACGCTTTCTTCAAACAGAATCACAGGGACTTTGGTAGGACAAAAAGGTTAATAGGTACAACTTTTCAGTGATGATAGAGTGAAGGAAATATGGCCACTGTTTAAAAAGGGTGATTTAAATGTGAAATTGTTTTATTTTTAAAGTGGCTGCAAGAGGATTTCTGTTATTTTATTTAGTCTGATCAATGCATTTTCTTGGGTTTGGTCTTTTTGAGAAAAAAATACTTTGTAATATGTAATCTTGCCAATTGTATGTATTAATTTAAGTTGATTTTATTTATATAGCACAAAATCACAAATCTAATCACAATTTGTTTAGATGTATCAATTACAATCTCCCTCACTATTTAGACAATCTCAAACAATCTGATACAGATACTTTGTTTCAAGACAATGCACAATATTGAACTTTATGCAAAACAAACCCCTTTCTCTTACCTTTCGCTTAACATGATGAGTTTAATGATGTCTTTCGTTTGCTCATTTTTCTGCTCTTTCCTGCTTTCGAGCTACCTCACAGGAGTCAACATGTCCCTAAAACAAAATGAAACCTGCCCTGAAAACTAAACACAACATTAGCCAGGGTGCCAAGAAGAAGGGAACAAGGGAGAAGAAGGAGACTCATCCAATTTTCGTTTGCTGGCCGCTGCAGTCAAAACTCTCATTTACTGTATAAACTCCGGGCTGCCAAGAGCTGGTGTCCAAATCAAATAGCCCAGCACAGCAGACACTAAAAACTCTTCCACTGGTGGACTCTTTGGCCAATTCATATTTAGTCTAAAATGAGCACAGATGGGGGAAGGTTTTTTTTTTCCCCCATGCTGGTGCGTGCTCAGACTTATCTCGTCATATAGTATATGCTTTGCATGGGGGAAAGACGGTTTGCATTTGAAAGGGACAGACTGTGATGATTGTTCTCATAGACTCATGAATATAATTTGAGAGAGAGGGGAAGCAGAAGAGACATGATGTTTGTCAAAGTGAGAGATAGAGCGGTGAGTGTGGTGTTGAGTGTTTGTTGCATACATGTATTTAAATTTGTGTGTGTGTGTTAGAGAGAGAGAATGATGAATAGTGCTTCCCGTCTTCAGGCAGACTGACTCTGCCACTACGTAATGCATTTCATATGCATCTCATCACCCCAAAATCTTGCCAAAACTAGATCAAAAATTACAAATGAATTTATTGTAATTGACACAGAATGTCTAGTCTTCCATCCAGCATCTGTTTTAAAACTATTATCCTATCAAAATTGTGTTTCCAAACTACTAGTTCAACTGTGATGAATGACAATGGGAAGACAAATAATGATAATATTTGACATCTTCTCTATATTTTTTGTTTTTTGAAAAAGACTTCATACTCATTTGGGATTCATTACTTTAATCTACAATGTACGGGGGGTTTCATAATGTTATTCTTCTCTCAGTAGTGTTGCTAATGAGTATCTCTTAAATCATTTTACATTTGCTTTGCTCAGATTATCATTAAATGTTTGAGAGTGCTTTCATACCTAACCTGTTTGGTGTATTCAAACAAACTCTGGTGTGTGCCCATCTTTTTTGTTTAGCTTAGGCTTGTGTGAAAGCTGAGACCAAATGACCAGACTGATAACACTTAAAAAAACCAGGTCTCGTCTCGTTACACTTCCAAGTGAACTCTGGTGTGTCATGATAGATATGTGATTTTAGCATAAATCCACAAACTAAATTATTAATTTACACAATCCACATGACGTCTGCAAGTGCTGTCAGGGAAGCTATACTCCTAAGCATAAGCAACCTACAGTGTTGCTTAAAAGTTTGTGAATCCTTTAGAATTGACTCTATTTTGGCATAAACATGACCTAAACCTGATCAGAATTTCATACAAGTCTTAAAACTAGATGAAGAGACATAAATTAAGCAAATGAGACAAAAACCTACCACTTGTTCATTTATTTATTGAGGAAAATGATCCATGTATTTATACATATGTATGTATACATACAGAAAATATATGTATGTATTTGTGTGTTGCAAGAGTGTTTGAATCTCTCGGATTATCATTTCATTTGAAGGGGAAATTTGAGTCAGGTGTTATCTGAGTCTTCACTATCGAAGTCTGAGCCTCACAAAATAGGTTTGTGAAAGTGTGTCATGGCTCGAACAAAGAAGACTGCTGAGGACCTTAGAAGAGGGGTTGTTGATGCTCACTGGGCTGGAAAGGGTTACAAAACCATTTCTAAGTTTGGACTCCACCAGTCAACTGTAAAGTAGATTGTGTACGAATGGAGGACATTCAATTGCATTGTTACCTTCCTGAGAGTGGCTGACCAACAAAGATCACACCAAGAGCAGGCGTGTAATAGTCTGGGAGGGACTATTACACTATTTCGCAAGGGACCCCAGGGTAATGTCTAGGAAACTAAAGGCCTCTCTTGCAGTGGCTAATGTCAATGTTCATGAGTCTACCATCAGGAGAACATTGAACATCAATGGTGTGCATGGCAGAGTTGCAAGGAAAAAACCACTACTCTCCAAAAAGAACATTGCTTCCCATCTACAATTTGCTCAAGACCACATGGATAAGCCAGATGACTATTGGAAACATACTGTTGCCACACACAAATATGTAACATTGGATAATTTGGATAAAATGAACAAGTTTAATGTCTTTGTCTCATTTGTTTAATTGGGTTCCCTATATCTAGTTTTAGGACTTGTGTGGAAAACTGATCAGGTCATATTTTAGGTCATATTTATGCAGAAATACAGACAATTCTAAAGGGTTCACAAACTTCCAAGCACCACTGTATATGCAGGATCATTTCATCATCAGTGAAGATTGTGTCTTACTCTGTATTTTGACAGTTTCCCATTTAAAAAGTTAGTGAAACATGGCAACCACACAGCAACATCACAATCTACTTCTTTGTGACACTACAGAAGATACAAGGTTTTGTGCTGTATGACCCAGTGTGAGTCATGACAGATACATTAAGCACTTTATTGTATGCCTGCTAGACTGTTGATCCACTAACACTGACAATGTGTCAATAAAGGACAATGATCTTAGTCATGTCTCAGAGACTAGAAAACCTTTGACACCCTGAAGAAGATCTTAAAAAAACTGAAACATGAGAGAACCTTACACTTCTTTGACCATTGTCCTAGATTTTTCTTACATTTGACCTTGCGGATTTTCTTTTATGCTAGTGTGCAGAAGTACACTTTTCATGTTTGACTTTCTTGAGGGCGCATATCACAGACTTGCATGTACATGTGGGAAAGATTATTTCTGTCACATCTTTATTTAATTCTTAAAAAAAAGAAGAGCGAGGAAAACAGGCTTTGCTGTTGCTGAAACTTTACAAATAGAAACAGACAGAAGTATGGCATTGAAATGTTATTTCATTGTGGAGTAGCATAATCTTCACAGTGTGCACACGAAACCTAATATGCTTTTCAGAGTTAATGTTTCTTAAAAGAAATAGTTGAATAGTTTTGGACAAGCAATAAGTTGCAGTATCTGTGACAACACTAACAGTATGCAGACGAAGAGACATTCTGACAGCTGGCACTGAGCTGTACCATTCACTGAAATATATCTATATAACTTCAAATTACTGAGGTTAATCCAATGTCTGTCAAAAGCAGAGTGAGCGGGGAAATCATGAAAATTGAAAAATGCAGAGGAGAATTTGCCCGGCCTTTAAGCCGACTGACCCAATGTGGCCGTATCCCAAGTCTCCTATCAGACCGGGGCCTGGACGTGCTCTACTTGCAAGATTGTCTGGCTCACAAGCCTTCCCCATAATGGATCGCACAGTAAATTTCATTTTAATTCCATCTCTATTCAGCCGGGGTAGCCCCCTGAGATAAAATGTCTCTTTTTCAATAGAGGTCTGCAGCAGTCCAAGTTGGCAACCCATTATTACAAGAAAGTAGATATACACAGAGTTATTAATGCAAGTGAATTTTTAAAATCCTGTCAGGGTGGTGAAACAGAATTTTTAAGTGATAATCATTAGCGCCAACTTCGAAAAAAGAGGCTGTCTGCTGAACCGTTTCTATTTTGTATTACTCTGTGGCATAAAAGTTATCAATATGGGGATTAAACAAAGAAAGAATGATTTACTGACTGAAAAGGTATTAGAGAAAATATGATTTTAAATGATTAAGTAATAACAAGTGAACTGGCCTTTTTGTAATCACACCTGTCCTCCATAGATGTATGACTTAATAAAGGGTGCTGGAGTTACACAATGCCTTGAAATAACCTACAAAACTACAACCAGCTACAAAGTCATTTAATGAAGCATATCATTTTACTTATATATAAGATGAGCCAGGTTACCAAGATCAATCCTAGGTTATTTTACAGCTAATGTTGTATCTGTAGCTCAGAGCAAACTGTTCTTGGCCTCGTTTCCCAATAACAATCAATCTTAGAAGTTAAGATAAATTTCAACAGTACTTAGAAGCGAGTGCACCCGCATGCCATTATTAAGAGTGGCTTACCAAGCTGTCCATGGTGCTGAAGGTGATGCTGAATAAATTTTAAAGTCTGTAAGCTGCGCTGTTTATTTTAAATACACACACATCACAAAGCATAAATGTAGTAAACTACACAAAGTTTTATACTTGAAATTCAGTATTCAGTATGTGCAGTTAACTTTATGTTCGTTTTCCTGGGTGGAAGCTGGTTTAAGAAAGCAGACTTTGATTGATTTAGCTGCTGCTGGAGGCAAACATTACTCTGAAGATCATATTAACACTAATGAAGCAGTGGCGGTTTCTATAAGTTTCACGAATATGCATCATTCTGGCATCATTTCTGCATTTCAGACTAGCTGTATGTAAGTGTGAGGCAAACATACACACCATAAATAGACAGAAAAGAGAGGACATGAAACCTGAAAATCTACCACCAGAAAAGCAGCATTTCAGCAGGAAGAGATGTATATATGATGCAAGAAGAGGGAGAGGAGGACTATGATGACACAGTCTGGCAGATCAGTTGTTGAACTGAATTTTGTGTGATTGTTGGTCTGGTTTTACTTTCTAATTTAAACATCAGCATCACTCACTTTGGGTAGGAGTCAATTGTTAATCTACGATCATTTCTAAGAGCGTCTTCAGCTTTTTGGAAACACATCTTAAGCTTAAGAAGGTAGGTATGATGGATTTTATAATAATCTTAGCCTTAAGATGCTTTTGGGAATGGAGTCCCTGTTCTGTAGAACCTGCAGATGTAGTGGGGTTCATTGAGTGAAACAGTGAAGAAGAAAGCCTTAAGAACAATCTAGACCACACTTTTGGAGCATTGGAGCATCATTTGTGCATCTCAAGAATAGATATGGTTGTATTTCTAAAATTGTATCAATCCATATTTCATAAGATGATTTTTTCTCTCTTAAATGCATGAACCATAGGCAGCCAATGAAATCACAAAAATATCTCCCATTCTACATGTTGTGAACTTGTGAGCAAAACCTAAAACAATAAATCAAGGGCTCCAGTTTATCTATCATCATTATCTACTTTTTGTGTAATTACATGAAAACCATGGCCAATTAACAGACTGGTAGTTAGCCGGGTGGGAACAGTTTGGCTCCAGCTATAATGAAGGTCAGTATTGGGGTGGATTGGACGGACAAACACAAATTATTGTTCAAACAGCAAAAAGTTCAATATGTAGGAGGTACCAATGACTACTAATGTGTCTACTAATGTTCGTGCTTAGAAAATGTGAGCACTTTAAGATTTGAACCTATTATGGCCATGATCAAATGGAGTCAAAATATGGATCAAATATGAAGTGTAACTGAATCCATGCTAATCTTTTCAGTTACTGTCACATTCCTGCAGCGCTGTGACCCAGGTGGTCCAAAAGCAGTAGGCTAAAACTGAACAAGCATCCTCTTTAAATTACTGACACTAGCTGCTCTCTGACATCTGTAAGCTGCATTCATGAGAGAGGGTGGGACTGACTTCTCATTCAGCAAGTATTGATTGTTGCCTTTTCTTGTTATTCAGGCTTGTTTTTTGGGCAGGGGGTATGTTTGTGACCACTATAACTTTAATTTGAGAAGGGACATTCATTCCAGCATAAAAACAGCAAACGAACAAACTAAAAAAAAAGTATTTTATATGTAATAATTTAAAGATCCTCTCAAGACATGTATTAAGATATATAAAAATACTCTCAATAATATGTCTGATGTGGTTTTTCCACAAAAATGTTTAATTACCACATTAAAATGTGTGTGTGCGTGCAGAACTGGCAGTTCTGCATCGTATGCCACAGTACCTCTTGCCGGAGGGTAGAAGGACAAACAGTCCATGATAGGGATGAGTGGGGTCCCCAGCAATGTTGGTGGCCTCGGTTAAGCAGCGTTTGTGTGATGTGTCCAGAATGGATGGGACTGAAGTCTCGATGATTTTCTCAGCTGTCCTCATCACTCAGTTTTCCTCTGCTCAGGTGGAGTACAGAGGATATGGCATCTTCAATGGAGCAGGGTGGTACGCAAACTTGAACAGGTCAAGTGCTGAGGGGAGTCTGGATATTATGTGGTCCTTGACCAACCTCTCAATGGGAGTGAGTGCTACGTGGTGGTAGTTGTTGAGACATGTAATTGTAGATTTTTTTGGCACTGGTATGATGGTGGTGGTCTTGAAGCCTGATGGGACGACAGCCTGGCTCAGTGAGTTGTTGGAAATATCTGTCAGGACATGTGCCAGTTGGTCAGCACATTCTCTGAGCACAAGGATCAGTATATTGTCAGGACCTGCGGCCTTCCGTGAGTTGACTCTCCTCATGGTCCTTTGGACATCAGCTAGTTCAAGACTGAGTACCTGTCTGGTCATCATATGAGAGGTGGCTTTCCTCCCAGGTGTGTCGTTGAGTGCCTCGAACTGTCCAAAATACTTACTGAGTTAATTTGAGAAGTCTGTTGTCATTGCAGGGTGGAGGAGCAGTCTTCGAGTCTGTGATAGTTTGGATTCCCTGCCACACGTATCTGGTGTCCCTAGAGTCATGAAAGTGACTCTGGATTTTCTGAACATTTGCACTCTTTGCTACTCTGATGACTCTGTTCAGGATGGCTCTTGCTGATCTGAGGGCCACAATGTCACTGGATTTGAAGGCAACATTTCATGCTCTCAACATCGCACACACCACCGTGGTCATCCAGGATTTCTGGTTGGTATGGGTAGTGATGATCTTGGTGACACAAACATCATCTATGCACTTGCTCATGTATCCGGACACAGATTCAGTGATTGTCAGTGGCTGCCTCCCTGAACATGGCCCAGTCAGTGCATTCAAAGCAGTCTTGGAGTGAGAGATGAATGTGAAAACAGCTTTTCAGTGTCAAACTCTGCACATACATCATTCTGCACAGTGCAAAAAAGCTTAAACAAACTGTAGGAACAAGAAGCAAAACAGATTTTTGAGAGGTTGACTTTAAATAAGGTACCCAGCAGTGGCTGGATACAATATGTCAGGAGTCACAGTCTGCACCCCACTTAATGAATTCCAGCTGGAATGTGATCCCTGTCAGACAGCAGCATCAGCCACAGCAGGATGCAGAGTGCATGAGTTGATCAAAGCCCCATGAAAAAAGTATACACATACACACACACACACACACACACACACACACACACACACACACACACATATATATGTATATATCCACCAGTGTGTTGGTTTGTGTGTCAACCAGCCTTAAAGGTGCAGTGTGTAGAATTAAGTGGCATCTAGAAGAATATTCATAAACTTATGAATATATGTTTTCATTAGTGTATAATCACCTGAAAATAACAATCATGTTTTCGTTATGTTAGAATGAGCCCTTTATATCTACACAGGGAGCGGGTCCTCTTCCACAGAGCCTGTCATGTTGCTCCGCCATGTTTCTACAGTAGCCCAGAACGGACAAACCAAACACGGGCTCCAGAGAGGGCTTTTCACGTTTTGCCACTAAATCCTATGCACCGCACCATTAATGGTAAAATATGGGCATGTTTATCATACATACAATTCATCTGGCATATTTCATTAAGTTGTACAGTATATGTCAATACAGTGAAGGGTAGACCTATTCCAATGGTTGTACCTACCCAGCAATGGAAAACAAATGTGTTCACTTTTCTATCTTACCCCTTCTGTGAAGGTGAAAACAACAATTACAAAAAGTGACAGAACCCAATGGGGAGGGTTGTCGTGGTCTATAATTTTGAGAGGACAAACATGATATTTGCAGCTTCAGGGTGACATAGCACCCAATAGGCCCAGGTTGTGTAATTGGCCTTTTCAAAACTCAGACAAAAAAAACAAAGAACTCAGGGCAGGCTTTCAAAACATGTCAGGACCATGATATAAAAGGATGTTAGCGAAAACTTTGGATCACAGATCTTACAACTCATGAATCTTCTTGATACCTGATAGATAAATACTGAATGCAGTAGAGATAGTGTTTGTTGCAAAAGGACAAAAAAACAAGCTAGATGGACAGTGGGGCTCACATATAGATTGTTAATTTTCACTTAATCACCTTTGCTTTCAAGTCACTTCTTTGGAACACAACGTTTGTTACCTGTTGAAAACACACAAGGAGAGGGATGTAAATAGGAAGTATCGGTTCTCCAGTTCAACACAGCAATCAATGATGGTGATTTTGAGAAAATAGTCCCATGAACTAAACCCAGCAGCCTCTTTTCAGGTGCACACAATAAGACACAATCACAGGGTCATGATGTTGTTGATTTTAATGTTTGAATGGATGTTGGAAAAAAGATGAGAGGGAGACTTTAATCACCAGAAAGACTAGATGCCTGTCTGAAAGAAGTGATCTGTTATTTTTTGCTTTAGTAAATTAACTGTATTCAAATATTAGTAAATTGCATTAAATTTGCTCCCTATCTCTTGATCTTTTTTACAGAGTTGCCCATGCAAAAGAAATCTGTATCCCAACTCATAATATTGGTGCTGTAGCGATAACCACTGCTAGTTGACAGTCAAATGAAGTGAATGCTAGTATATACCACATATAGACATTTAATATACAGTCCAGAGACTTATGTTTGAGCAGTCGGTAATTCAGCTCTCCAAACTCCATCCTTATAGTTGCTGGACAACCTGGAAATATTATCTTGGGAGCAAAACTGAAACCAGGTTACTGCGGTAAAACTCAGGTAAAGCTCCTAAAAGGATTCCTGGGTTACAAGATAAGTTCCAGTGGTGTGAAAGGGCCATGACACTTCTATCTGAACTGGATATTTCAGCTAAGTATCCTAGGAATTATGTCCATATACCTCAGGCTTTACGTCAAAGGTCAGTGCCAATGCAGGAAGTAGTGTGCCCTAAGGTATGTGTAGTTAGGTGGAAATCAATGTTGGGGTGTTGGATAGATGTACAGCATATCTGACTGTCATGCAGGAGACATCCTATCCTAGTATACACATCCTGTCACAGGCCTGAAGTTTTTATTAACTGTAAGCACAATCTTTCCGT
Source organism: Thunnus thynnus (assembly GCF_963924715.1). Lineage (NCBI taxonomy): Eukaryota > Metazoa > Chordata > Actinopteri > Scombriformes > Scombridae > Thunnus > Thunnus thynnus. Next base: position 21,190,849 of record NC_089535.1, read on the forward strand.
AACTTTAACAAAGCTCTAGTTTGATGGACAGATATTGTAGAAAGAATAGTATTATAAAAAAAAAACACTCTCATTGGGCTTAAAAATGAGGTTGAGGTTGAAGGGTTGAACATGATCTGGGGTTCTGCGGAATCGTCAAACATCAGCGTTCTCACCTGGAAATAAGGTTGATTATTTTCAGTAGCAGGAGAGCCAAACCAGTTCTCTTCTGTTACTGTAAACTGTCCAGACTGTTTACTGTTATCCTATTACATCCTCAGTTTAGCCATTTACCCATCAAAGCTTGTTGTTTTTCAATTCTTTGGCATACTCAGGCTTAATAAGGTAGAGAGTCGCATTATTTCTGTGAAGGTGATACTAATTTGCATACATAGTTGCCAACCTGTATACACACACAGACTCACTGACACATAGTTTCTCTCCTTTTTCTCCCTGTCACACCCCGCCTCCCACCATCCTCTATCTCCCTCCTCCTTCTCTCCAGCCAGCAAACCCAGCAAATGTTTAAATTACACGACCAAGTAAGCAAGATTAATTAAAATGATAATCTACGGGCTGAATATATTTCACAGTTAGCTAGGCGGCTGTTTGAAATTGCCATGCAGAGTTTTAAAGTCAAAGTGGAGTGTTGACCTATTCATCTGCTTTGGTGAAACAGTCATTAGCCCAATTAAGAACACGCAGACAATGAAATCCCCATTAGATGGAAAACACTCAGCGCTATAATGTACTTCAGTAATGTAAGGTATGGTAATGAGACGGAAAATAAAAGTAATGTTTGATTTATGTGAGCTGTGAATGTTAAATAATGTATATTTCTTTTTAAACAAGATATTTGGAGAACTAACATCTGTGCGAATAAGGCTGTTAGAATATAAATGATTCCCTTAAAGGCTTAAAAAGAGAGTAAACAGTTATAATTTTTTAATCCTGCTGTTTTAAGAGACACATACACCATCTGGAAAATTACTGTTCACAATTTTCTGTTGTTTTCTATTTCAAATATTTGTTTTATAGTCTCACTTTGTTTCCTTTTCCATATTTTACTGAGTTCTGCTCTCTTGTCTCCTTTATTTTTCTTGCACTCTTCTCAATCATAGTTCCAGGATGCTGCAACAGTGTGTGCTGTTTTTCAGCTGCTCTCTCTCTCCTTGTACCGAGCTTAATCAAAACACGGGTTAGATTCTCTATTCCCTGGATGTCGGATAATCCTCTTATGAAGTAACTGTAAACCCAAACTTGAGAACGTCTCTCATCAGTCTCCCATTCTCTCTATGACAACATACACAGGCAGCGCACTCTGTACGGTGTTAGATGTGCCTTTCACCCTGACATGGGTGAGAGGGAAAAAAAAAAAAAAGATTTTGAGAGGACAGTCTTCAATCAAAGTCAATTAGCGGCTAAGAGAGTGTGATCTCTGTGTGTCTGCATGTGTGTGCTTGTACATGCCTGTGCTTGGTTGTGCTTTCTTGTTTGTGTCTCTCTGTGTGTGCAAAGCTTTGCACTAGCCTCCTCATCTCCATGCTTCATTTATCTGTCATTAGCAGAATTAATGGCTGCGGGTTTGGGACGGAGAGAATATGGCGCCTCTCCAACACAGGGGAAAACAACTCTGTGAGCAACTCAGGAGCTGCACAGAGTGGGGGGTGCTGGAAGGATGGCGCTGAAGGATGAGGATGTAAATGAGGATTAGAGGGAGAGAGTGTAGAAGAAACAATGAAAGACAGAGAAGATATGCAGATAGAGAGAGCAAGTATTAAAAAAGAAGCTTGTCTTGCAAGGGAGGAGAAGTAATTGGTATCACCAGCTGAGGGACAAATGGGCCAAAGGAAGAGTCTGGAGATGGAGGGAGAGACAGACAAAGACAGAAAGCATTCGTTATGATTAAAATAAAGGAGGGAGAACTATGAATATGGAATTAAACAATGGCTTATCGGTCTCATATTTCCCATGGCCCATGTCCACACTTACGCAGAAGTTGAAAATGTATCTTTCTTTCTCCATTTTGGCCTTCATCAACACTACTAGCAAGGATTTTCCATGCACTGAAAGTTAAGGTGGACCAAACTGAAAAAGCATGTGTCACATTGTAGTGCAGAAGCAGAAAGTAAAAAGGAGCTTTTTAAAAGCAGTGAGGCAAAATTGTCAACCTTCATGATCAAGTACTTTGTCATGTAGCAACAAAGTTAAAAACCTGTTGCCTCAAACTCTGTCTGTGATCTTTTATTATGTGTCACTATCACTGATAAAAGTGTTGTCACTGACAACTTCTTTAAAACGACTGCATCAGTTTAAAATCATGCATTGTGAAGTAAAGTATCTAGCTGTTTCTTTAAAATGGTCTATCCTTCTAATTCATTTATTATAATTCAATACTGGATTAAGGATTCCAGATGAAATTTACTGGACCCAGGAGTTTTAATATGTGTGTGCTTTTGTGTTTGTGTACTGAAGACTATTGCATTATTGCATATGCTAATGCTGTTTGCAAACCTTAAAGGATTTGGCTGGCAATTTTCTACATATTTTTTATTTTTTTATTGTCAACAAATTTCATGTGCAGAGCCAAACCAATAATTAACTAATCTACTTAGTTACACAAGTATTATGTGTGTATCCAAAGCCTTATATATTGTATTAAAACACATCAATGAGCCACATTATTGCACTGGGTGACATGTTCCTTTGTCACTGAAGAAGGTCACTAGCTTTTTGTGAGTGAGTGAACGTTGTCACATGGCTTGTAGTGATGTTTGTTTAGCTTGGATTTTTGTCTGTATACAAAGAAATTGAACCAAGGGGAAAACACACCAACTCATCCACTGATTCGGACCAGAGCAAGCAAACTTTATGTTTGAAAACGCCCTTATTGTGAACCAAGCGGAGTGCAAAACAAGAAATTATGCAGGGAGATCACCAAGGCAGGCATTCATTACTAGGAATGTGCCTGAATACATTATTCTGCAAAGCACAAATAGTGAGTTTTTTATGAGTATTTGTTTCATACAAATATTTTAAAAATTATTTGTTTTCAGGAAGAAAAAAAACCTGTGTCAAATACCAGCACACAGGCCGGTTGCATCACTATCTCAGTCTCTCTCCTCTGCTCCGCTGTTACGTCTATCAGCAGGTCTCAACGAGGGGAGTCACATCCACCTGCTACATGATGCACATTTCCTAATTTGGACATCACTTCAGGAGTTGTTGGAGGTGTTCCCCAGAGATAAAGCTGACCTATTGACACATGCAAAGTGCTCCCAAGTGAACACTTCATGAGCACTTATTGTAACACTTAAGTTTTCTAAAATCAAAAGAGTAATAAAAACAAAAACAGGATTTTTAAGCATATACAAATAATTTTGCTGCCTCAACAAATACAGATGCAAGTACAAATACTGGGCCCTCTGCATATCCCTATACATTACCAAATCAAATAGAAGAGCACCACCACTAGAACACTGAGTGCAAGAAGGTAGTCCTGATTATACATATGCAAAAACAATGCTACTCAAACCAACAAAACCACACTTTCTTGCTGCAGTATACAATAATAACTTTAAGTCAGCATTACAATGACGGTCAGGCACTCCTATGCTGTCATACAGAGTATTAAATTGTTTTTTAGGGTTCATTTGTTTTTGTCACCTTTGAAAGAGATAGTGAAGCTTTAAGAGCAATATTTCTTCTAAAAATAGGACAACATGAGTCAAGTATAACAGAATAAGAGATTATTCAACGGTATATTCTGAAGAGGCATAAGAGAGAGAAAAAATAGACTTGAAGAGGATGATGGATAATCCTTGAGAAGTTGAACTAGAAAGGGGAAATAATAGTATTCCATTTAATTAGAAAACCATGCAGAGGCTTGGTTGCAAGGTGTATATATATTATACTATATGGCACTATTGTACATAATGTGGCTCACTGGGACATGCTGAGCAGAAAATGAAATGCTTTGACCTTGTGTAGGTCAGGGCTTAACTTTGATACTTAACATAAGCGTTGTTTTTTACAGAGATGAGTTGAGGAACAGTGAAGTGGATGCAGGTGGTTGAGGAGTGAAAACACGGCTCGGAGTGAAATGAGTGAAAAAAAGCATAAAAACAGAGGCGATAAGAAGAGATGAGAGTTCATTGTAGTTAGAAGGAATAGATGAAAAGATGGTGAGTGGGAGGATGATTAGCATATGAAGTATATGTCGATTTTGTTTTGTTTATGATGACATCGTCAGCTATGTTGTTTACGTAAGGTTGTTGAAATGCATTTACATATCCATGTTGTATTTATATTCAGTTATTTGTTATTTGTCCCCAATCTCCCATAATGCATTTTTATAGTTGTGAAGAAGTGAGTTGTAGGTACAGTATATTTAAAAAGATGTGTTTTTAATTGGTAACACAATCATTATTCATGCACTGTGACACGTATAGTACAACACAATTGTTAACCATAGACTTAGACATTGAATTTTTCTGGGAGCTGTTGATGTTGGATACTATCATCTTATCTTGCACATATAGTCCTCATGGCAGCATGTTGAATCTTATAGAAAACAGCAACTCACCTGCACTGCTTCCTTCTTCAGCAACATCAAGTTGTTGACTTTGGGGGTGTTAATATGGATATACTGTCTGGAAGGACATGATGATTTCACATTGTTGCCTTGTTGATATTATGAGCACAATTTGGACTGAGGGTTGACATTTCTTTAGTTTCGAAACCTGTCAGAAGACAATGAAAGCAGATAAAAGCAGGATGAATGATTGAGAATCAGTCTGTTTTGTGCCCACCTCAGTGGCTCAGGAAATATCTTTTAGATCACCTGAAAGCCACCTGAAATACCAAAAGAACTTTTAAATAACACACTGGGTAGACCGTGATGCTCAGCCCGCAGATCAGCTCACACCAACCATTTCAGAGATAGTTTCTTTTGCCATGCAGCCGAGCTACCCATAATCACTGTGCTTTCATAGATGCCCAGAGCAACTGCTCCAGCTGTCCATTGACTCCAACGTTAACCTGACCGTGGTGCTATGAGATGCTTTTTTTCTTCGCTGTCAATTTCCATGTTAAGGTTTTCTTTTAATGATATGATATCCTCAACATTTCTAAACACAACAGTCTACTTGATAAATCAACAATACGATAGGTTTTAATTATTTCTTCCATTCTGAGAGATCAACTTTTTTTGTCAGTTAGTGGAAGGCTACATTACCCATGATCCTCAGCCACCATTGCTATGGAGAAGAAGCCAGAAGGCTTTGCATTACCCGTTACAAAACTGTAATTACAGAATTTATTCCAAACTGATTAAGATTTTGCATGCACCTGCTTCATGGAGTCCTCCCCTTCACAAACACACACACACAAACACACACAATGTTGGAGTGTTTTATTGGATGATGTGGCTCAATGTTAATTGATGTTTTAAGAAAGATGATTTCATATTATCTTCAGCCACATATTTGTGGAAATATAAAATTAAATTAGCAACTTCCCATTTTACAATCACAGGCAATAAAATGCCTTTTGTTAACAGCAATAGTGCTGTTTGGATTTGGATAGTTGTGATTGCAGCTGATTGGCAGCAATTTGAAATGGAATGAAGCCCATTGACGGCAGACAACCCAAAACAGGAGTGGAACTTGTCAAGTCAACCCACAACACAATGCTCTTCCTAACTTTAACCTGCATTTGCACTACATTGCATCAAATCTTATACCATGGCCACACAAACGGGATGAAGACAGGGTTGAATGAGTTATGTCATGCTGTCACATAATCCCAAAGCCAAGAATCATAATGATCCAAAAAATTTCTAGGGTTGTGTAAATAGCCCATGCATTCATGTCAGAAGCCTACTGGATATGCTTATATGTCCAGGCTGCAAAGCTGCCTGGTTTCTTCCCTTGATGATAATTAAAGGTGACCTCACAGAGCACACAGGCTATAAACAACAAATTATAAACAACTTAACTAGCTGTCATCACTTTATTGGCAGAGGACCTTCAGTTGTGGGGAGACTCTTTAATAAACATCTGGAACACAATATTTACAATTAAGATTCAAATGCACTTCTTACAGCTTGTTTCTTACAGCATATTTAAATATGATTTGTCTCTTTGTGTAACTGAAATAAACAAAAGCAAGCAGTATGAATGACTGATTTGTGCATGAACTTTGTTATTGAAATCTTTTTGTGTAAATAAAGTACAAACCTAAATAAGTACTATTTCTACTTTTCAATTGGACTTTTTTGAATTCTTGTTCAAATCTATATGAAATTTTGAGAAAACAAAAGTACACGAAATGAAACCATGAGAGTTTGTGAACATTTATTCTTCAATTTATTAAAACAAAACAAACAAAACATTCTTGAAATATGAAAGGAACTGTGCAATTAATGTAATTGTATATAATAGGTGAGAACACAGGTGACAAACTAAAGGAAGACACATAAACTACTGTTTGGCCTGCATGAACCACCAGAACAGAAATATAAATGTGAACTCCAGTTTGTATCCCACAGATGTCATCCCACACTCTGCCACTGCCAAGAAATGAAAGAAAAACACATACACACACAACACAGGTTAAAAGGATAACCTCAGTTGTGACATATGAGGATTTCTAGGTTGAAACGTGTCCTCCGTATTCATATGCCATGCTACAGACAATTTCACTGTAAAAGTGAAAAATAAGTTTCCACATTATGGACTGGCTTTTTCTCCATAGCAACAGTAGCTGAGGTTCATGGATATTGAAGAGCTTCCCCGCTATCCAAAACTGACAAACCTGTTTTGTAAACATCTGCAACACAATATGTGCAATTAGGATACAAATGTATGTCTAATTCTAATTGTGTGCAAATAAACAAAAACCAGCAGTATGAATGAATGATTTGTACATGGACTTTTATTATATGTTATTATGAACTTTATTACCCTGCTTTGCCTGTACTGTGACCAGTAAACAATAAAATGCCATAGGCTATGATATCAAATTAGAAACATCAGTATCAATGTATAAGGCATTATGATCACTTTAATTATCATTAAGGGAAGGAACCAGGCTGTCAAGATACCTAGGCATAGAGGCATATCCAGTAGGCTTCTGACAGGAATGAAGAGGCTATTCACACAACCCTGGAGTTTTTTTGGGGGGAATTGACAGTGTGAAAATACTTCAGTTTGGACAGTTGGTCCCACCCTCGGTTCTCCAATGGGACTAATGCTCAAAGTGTCTCATAAATTGTTATTAGGGGGAAAAGGATAAAATAGGAACATAATTGCCTTTTAATAACGTAAGTAAAGGGAACACTCTATTTGACACAGCTGAAGCTCTGGCATTCCTTCGAACCTACCTCATTAAATCAAAATGACACACAATACAATGCTTTTAGAGAACAAAAAATCATAGCTATGGCACTATAATAAATTCAGTCAAATGATGATAAAAATAACAATAAAATAAAGTTTTCTAGACTAGAAAACAACATAACCACCACCCACTGCGTGATGTTGTTGAAACAGGACATTCATGTGTCCACCACGACAAAGGATCCTAATTGACTTTCCATTGGTATTGTTTCCGTGGTACCGGCACATAATCTTAACACATTATGTGCCACCACCATGTACTGCTGTGTTAAGAGGTTGTGGTCATTTCATATATGTCTGTGTGTGTGTGTGTGTGTGTGCACATGTCTGTGTCTATTTGTGAAATGTGTGTACATTAAAGGGGCCATACTACAAAAAACTCACTTTTTCAGTCTCAATCACTTTTTGGGTCTCTGATGTACCTGCTAACACATGAATTGTGGAATAAGAGCACCCAGTCAGTTTGGTATGGGCTGGCTTGCTCTGAACTTATGTGATTCAAGCCATTCAAATTTGATACCCCCTCTTACGTCAATTGGGGCTTCATGAAATTGTAACTGCCCCCGCATCTTTGTTTCTCCGTCCACAGTTGTTATTTTTGCAAGCAACCGGACCGGTAGCAAACACAATATGTCTAAGCTAAGAGCTAAACATGCAAAATGCTCTGTTGTTGACTGCAAAGACCAGCACAAATCACTACATCGGCCCCCAGCTGTCACACTGTGAGGGTTTTTTGATTACACAACACTTCAAAGTAAAATAAGCTGTTTACCTGTTGGATGTGTGCTGGTCGTCTGCAGCTCTTTATCAAATATAATCATCACTATGGCTGTTTCTGCTCGTACTATTCCTCCCTGCATCATTTCGCTGAGCAAAGAGCTCCAAACATCACCATATGTTGTTGTGTCAACGGTTTTTTAGTACTTCTAACGAAGCTCTGCTAATTGTGGTGTTTAACACATTTAATTTCCTATAAATTTATAACAAAGTCCCATTATTTTGTCATTTAAAAGCTTTTAATATGAAGCAGCAAAAGCAGGAAATGTTGGGTTTTCATCTGCAGTAACTTAACACACCTCTGATTCGTGCTGCCCCTTGCTAGGCTTCCCGAAGCTGGCAAATCAGAGCAGAGTGGGATCATAAAGGAGGCCTTAAAGAGACAGGAGCTAAAATTGCCTGTTAAGAGACAGAGGCTGAACTGAGGGGCTGCATAAAGGGTCAGTATAAGATAAGTAAGGAGTTTCTAAACTGTGAATCATGCAAAGTTACTCTAGTGGAGCCTCGGAATAAAAATATACAGCTGTAAATGAGCATAATAGGATCCCCTTAATGTCTGTGTCTTTGCCTTGTTTGTGCATGTGTATGTATACATGTCTGCTTTCCTGCATTTGTGTGTGTGTGTGTGTGTGTGTGTGTGTGTAGGTGTGTGTGTTTGTGTTGTGGGGGGTCAAGCAGGCAGGTCAGCAGAGGCAGGCATAATTGTAGAAGCAGTAATTAAAGCTGTTTTATTTGTTTTAATTGGTGTCATTAACATATTGAGGGTCAGATTTCTGACACACAAAGACATGCACAGACATTTAGCAAACATGTACACCTACACACATACACACATGCAACGATTTCAACTGTGGGATATATTCTCATTTACCATGAGTAGATGACACTAATCACTTTAGCACAAGCTCTCACACACCCTTATTGCTACATAACTGCATACTGTTGTTGGGTATAATCACAGATTACAGAAATACGTAACAGGGCTGGAATGATCCACAAGGGCGTTCTGGCACCTTTGATTAATAAGTAAATAAATCTGATTGGTTGTTTCATATATAATAATGTAAAATGAGTTCATTTTTCATGGAGAAGGGTCCAGCTGCTGCCTGTAGATGAGGGGCCGCGGCTGAGTGTCCAGATAAACCCTCAGTTGTAATCCCCCCTCCAACCAATGTGTGGGTTTCAATGGCAGAGTGGCACTGTCCACACTTCCAAGGACATGGTTTATAAAATCTGTTTAAATGTTTGAAGTTTGAATATAACTTGTGTTAATAAGAATGTTTGATTTCTGATATACATACTATCTATGTTTAATGAAGTAGTTCTTTTTGTATTTCAGTTGTCAGTATTTCTTTATTAAAAACTGTTCAAAAATCTTCACATTGTATGACATTTGCCTGTGTTGAGCGCATTGCTGTATTGGTTGAGGTTTGTGCTAGAAGTGCAACAGGGCTTTCTCATAATAATCTTGTCTTTGTAATACTAGGTAATAATGTTTCATAAGGAAAGATACGTTTATAATATCTATGCATTCATAGGCTGAAGTGGGTTTGTCAATATCTTGCTTATGTTTTTGGCTTTGGTCTTTTTTTGAGGTCAGTGTACATTATTTCAGTGCATAAAATACCTAAAATACACATAAAGGAATAAAGGAATAACTGTATGTGGTTTGCATTTAAATGGCAACCTTTGGCAACGTTTCGCACTATAACATTACATTATTGGCAGATTATTACATTATCAGGTTTTACTAGATTTATTTATTTATATTATTTATTTATATTATGCACAGTTATTAAATTATGAGTTTCGCCAGGTCAGTACCTGTTCATACCTGCTTCATATATAATATTGTGATTTGAAATGTAGTTGTATTGAGAAAAATAATTTCATAATCAGGAAATGTTTACTACTTTGATAATGCAATCATCACGTGAGCTAATCAGCGATCACTTTCTTTGTACTGTTCTTCCTCTGGGAGGAACTTTTTGACAGAAATCTCAATGAACCACATCTGTGTCTTATTCAAGAATGCTGTGATTTTACTTTTGGCAGCAATCTGACACAGATTTTACAAAATTTTTGAAAAAGCATGTTTTGGGAGGACTGGGAGGAATGTAAAACTACTCTTTGAACTCATAAAACATAATCATTCTTCCTTACAACGTGAACTGAATGGTTCACAGCACTTTTTCTGTATTAACACCTGTTTTAATCTTATATCATATCCTGTTTTTTTTTGTTTTTTTTTTAAGAAACCTGCCAGTCTGTCCCTTGTGCATTCTGACTGCAACATTTTATAAAATGTAATAATGTCCTTTCTCTTTTAAACAAGCAAAAAGCAAAGTCATCAAATGGTCTCCATCAACTGCATTCCTGTTTCCAGGCTTCCAGGGGAGTAATGAAATACATGGAACAGCGTTATATAACTACGATACAAAAAAAGCTAACTGTATTCCACTAAAGTTACAGAAAAAAAGACGTAATCAGATTATCGTTACATTTAGTAAGAATAGGGATTATTGGCAGGATTACAATTTTGAAATACCTTTTAAAATAAAGAACGATATACTACCATGCACTGTAAAAGTCCTAAACATAAGCAGAGCAGGAACGAGAGGGAAAAATAACTCACTAATCCACGATGGTGTGGGTAGAGGATGATAACACATGGCACACGCAGGTGTGCACAGCGGGGACATGTACACACACTTCACACAGTGAACCTATGTTGGGAGAGTAGGTAGGGACGGTCATTACACACTGTGGCAGTCCAAAAGACTCTTACACATAAGTTACAAGAGAGCTTGAGTATATGACAGCTTGTAGTGCACATAACGGCTCTCCACCGAGATGACTGTGTGTGTGTAACATGCCCAGTCAGTGTGTCAAGGGTCATCGAGCATGTTCAGCACTGAATGAGGTAGATAAAACTCAGATGTATCAAGCAGATAGAATTTAATAAAAGGACACGGTGAAGCTCAAGATGCCGCTACACATACAGTATATCTGCCAGTGCCATTCCTCTGAGAGGAGCTGTGGAGGAGGACAAAGCTCTTGTAGAGTGGGCACCATTACCCAGCAGGGGATCTTCCCCTGCTGTGACATACAGTATAACTTGTGATAGCTTCACACAGTCAGTGGACCAAGCGCTGTTCGGTCAATGGCTTTCCCTGAGAATGTTCTCAGTTATGCACATCATGTGCTGTGCATTTTTATTGTAGGTCTATAGGCTACTGCCTGAATTTGCTTAATGAAAAGCAAGTTTTTCTTTGAAAATCTCCCCATCTCCCCAAGGTTACATTTTTCTGTTCTCTTACGGAATACACCTAAGTAAAAATCATCTCATTGATATTTCTTTTCTTTTGTCTTTATTTGCATATTTGACATTGAGGTAATCCAAAAGTCACAGGAAGTAATCAAGTTACGTTACTTTAATATTGTGATATTTGGATTAGGTTTCTGACTACATTTTTAAGTAATGAGTAATTTATCTGAATGCATTTTTAAAGTATCCCTCCCAACCCTGCCTATTTCAGAACAGATGATTCTTTAAAACGATTTACAGAGAGCAGTTTTGTCTTCACCTCTGCCTTGTCCGAAACACACTTGCGTAATAGAGCTCAATCTCACTCTAAATGAGCCTCTACAATGTGTAATGGTTAGTCAAGATTTAAGGTAACAAAAGCAGCTTTTTGTTTTCTAAATTGCTACCATATTGGCAATTATATTGACTGTCCTTCATGTAATTGTTTTCAGTCTTGTGTTCTTGCTATTTCTATTTAGTTTTCTTCTCTTTTTGTCTTGCTAAGAGCAACGTCCACACATTAGCTGCAGTGTGCACATAGTGGTATGGTGTCATACATACTGTAGTAGTTGTACGAGCAAAAAAGCTTCAGACTGCATCATTATCATTTTAAATTAATGTCAAAATTAGCATTTTTTTCTGGTTTACTTAGATAAAGGTGTAGTGAATGGGTATCAAAGTGCTTGTGTAGTTGTCTCTGAGAAAAAAAAAAGTTCTGTCTATTATCAGAATAATTGCAGGATATTGTTTCTTGATGACACTTCTGGATAGAGAAAAGACAGGGAGGAAGTCTTGGAGGGAGAAAAATGCGCAACATGCACATTTCCATAATTCATTGCCCATTGACCCATGCCCATGTCAGCCAACACTGTCCCATTATCTCCTCTCTTGCTCCCTTTGTAACAGCAATTTTTGTGCAAGTTTGGCAACTCTGCTGAATTAATGTGTGTGAATATTATGTAAAAAAGGGGATTTTCTATTTTGGATTTTCTAAGTGGATTTTTCTCCATTATATAAAAATCACTGCTAACCAAATACAGGCTTGTTGGAGGCGCTGGAGCAAAAATTATCTTCACACTCCGATCTCTGCAATATTCATATATTTACACAAGCCTTCAGTTAAAGATCATCTTCAAGTATCAATGGGAGAACTAATTAACACACCATACAGACACAAAGACAATCATTTGATTAGTCCTGATGTGAAACACCTGTACCATTGGACCAGTGACCAATAAGTGGATTTTCTAGGTGTTTTGAAGCCACACCCACCTCCAAATTTATATTTTGAAACATGACATTGCATAAGGTAGTAAGATTAGATTTTTTTTTTTCCAGAATTATCATTTCCATGAACCTAGAAGTGTATGTTTAGTAACAAATTTAACCTGTACATTGTTCTATGTTACTCTTTTCATCATGTGTATGTCTTAATTACATCATAAATATTTCTCCAGACTGAACTGTTAATCCATGTCAATGATTCAACACCACACAATGTTCTTTTCTTCTCCACCACCCTCCCTGCACTCCACAGCATTAACGTTCCCTTTCCAATATGCCACACTGTATTCATCGATTCTCTGTGAAGGACGTGGAGAGGTCATGTTTTCAATAATTACAAGCAGTGGATCGCTAAGCTGTAAAAAACATCAGCATCATTAGTGCGTGTTTGAGCAATTAGAAAAGCATCTGTCTTTAATCACAGGTTGAGAATACAAAATTATGTCCCAGCAGTGTCTCATTTCAAAGCAGAGATTTGTGCAATCAGATCATAACATCTGAAAGTTGTTTTTTTTTTTCTCCTTGTGTCTGTTTGATTGTGTGTGTTCTTAATTTTTTGCCTTGAAATTTCAGTGATTTACATAATTAAGCACAATAAAAAATCTGAACTCATGTCAAACAGCTGAAGAGTTTGGTTGCTTGTTTATATTTTCTCTGAATGCCTTTGGTTTCCAACAAGAAGAAAGGAATCAGGCTTTACCTACACCCCAGGGAGCTTGACCAGCTTTTAGCTGTTGCTCTACTTCTACTCCTGCAGCATCGCTTGCACCAGCCATGTGGTTTGGGGGCAAACCCACTCCTGTCCTGTCCTTGGGTTGCCAACCGTGGCAATGGTTTCAGTTAATTTAAGTTAACAAATAGAGACAGACCGAAACTAAACCTTAAATACCTCAGGGAACAAGTTAGCATTCATTGTCCATCACGGTCTCAATGAAAAGTTGCTCCAAACACCAGCACACCATTTTTATGCGTCCATATCTCTACTCTAGCACCTCTGACATCTGCCCTCAAACAATACTAGATATGACTCACCTTCTTGACAGATGGCAACCAATCGCTGACAAATAACAACCTGTGACTGTGACATCACTTAGGTATGTATGTGGGGCTGACAAAACAATCACCATTAACTATGACCTCAGTAATAAGCATAGTGTAATTGACAGTGACCCCTACAGTGTCAACAAAGTCTAAATATAATGAGCTTTTTAAAAAGGTAAAATGAATGTTGTATTGGATTCCATTAGATTACGCAGCTGTACCTAATAAAGGGGGAAGTGAGTGTACATTTACTTTTTTACCCTTACAGGGAGGAAATATTCATGACACACTGCACCACCACTCCAAAACCTCCCTCTCTGTCTCTCTCTGTTGCAAACACAGGTACATACACACGCACACACAGCTCCACTTGAACATCTCTTCAGTTATTTTAAGCTGAACCACTGTTACATCTGCGCTGAGAGTTAGTGAGTCAGAGAGGTGCTCCTCTGCCATTACATGGAGTTTTCTGTCTGCCAGGAAACGGATATCCACCAACAGAGGGATACCGCTGCTATCGGTGGTAGTCAGTATGAGAGCTCCACAGACTAAATCCTCACCTACTTTAGAGACTGGAGGGTGAAGTGCAGTCTCTTTTGGCTGCATCATCACTGGCTGTTAGCAATGGTCGGTGAGTAATGCAAGAGACCACCAGACGAGAGCCAATCATGCACATTTTGATTCCCGCAGAAACGTAAGCACAGACTTGTTTACTCCAAACAACACTGAGGAAAAGCTAATCATAGTGGTCTCTGGCTTTCCAATTCTCTACAACGTGTCTTTAACAAGCTACTGGGACTTTAAAAAGAAGAATAACATGTGGAAACAGACAAGCATCGTTGTTTCATTAATATGGCAGCCATGTCAGAAGACAATGGTCCAGTGAGAGCAGAGTATGTAAATAACATGCTTAACACAACACACCCACAGAGTTACTTAGTTACTAGAAGACATGAATGCAAAGGAAATCTAATTGTTTATTTGCACTGTAGCAATCTGTTCACTATAAAACACATGTAGCAAGTCAGTAATCGAATTTCTCACCTACCCAATACCTTCTTTGACCATGACTTACTTATTTGAAGTATAATCGTACTGATATAAGACACAACTTCCACACTGCTGTCACAGTGATACCACAATCTCGTCTCCTTGAAATTACATTAAATACAAATTTGTTTGCCCAAATACGCTCACCGGCCACTTTATTAGCAACACTTGTGCAATCTAATGCAATCCGATACAACAGCTCTGCCATAAATTCTTCTTTTATGAAGCTTATACATTTTCAGTTTTTGTTGATATTGTCAGAAAGGTGATAATTCTGCTTTATGTTTATTATTGAGGTTGTAGTGGGTGGTGGTGGTGTACTGGAGTGCATCATATTGAAAAGTGTTCCTAATATTTTGCCATCCTCATGTATGTTAATGGAGTGGACAAAATGTTAAGAACACCGAGAAATCAGGTCACTCCAGCAGAAATCTATACTAACCGCATTTCTCTAATATTTTACCCCAATTACAGAATCTGGGTTTCTCATTCACCTGACGTTTAATGAATCAGTTCACAGCAGTGGCTACTAATGTTCATGCAAATGCAGTGGCTGAAGATATCAGTGAACAGTGGTACCAACTGTGGTGCACGGTGTTGGAGAGAGGCAGGAGAGACGAAGCTGGTGTTAAACCTGCTGAATATCCGGCATACCACTAACACACCGTGAGGGTGGGGGAGGGCAGATGGCTGTAAGTGAAGTGTGAAGTGGTCAGTTGAGAGGTGGGGTGAGCCAGGACTGGATACAGCCTGCAGAGCTGCAGCTCAATCAGGTTGTTGTTCAGTTGGTCGTCTGGTCAGCTGGTAGTTGTTCCTTTTAGCAAGGAGGGGATTTCCTCTGGTAGTTGATATCCCACAGGGTGACCCCATGTAGGGCCGTTTTACACCAAACCTGGTGACCCACAGTATCCCTGTGTTTGCATAAGTCATGGGTATGCAACTCAGGTCATGCAGTGTAACACGCTATTGATTACTCTGTTGTCAACTGCTTTTCCTGTGAATGACGCTTGAGTTGCATTCAAAGCAAATAAAAATAGCGGTTCTTTGTAGTAGCTCTGATGTCCCGATCCAGCTTGTACTTGACCTGTTGGGAAGTTTTTATTTCGCTCCTCTGTGGGCTTCCTGTTTGTCCCAATGAATTTGAGGTCAGCTGTAAACCAGAGCTTGTCAATCTTGTAACTGATCTGGGTTCCTGCTGGAGTGCTGCTGTCCCCTTAAAAGCTGATACATGCAGTCAGAATGTCACAAACAGGCACATTCTGAGTAATGCAGCCTGCCTTGTTTTGCTGTAGTTACATCAAATCACAGAGATAACATATACAGTATAATCTCCCTCTTTCATTCAATATTTAAAAATGTCCAAGTTGCATCCTCCATTTACAGCAGAATTACTCATCTTTAAAATAAAAGTAAATGATGTTGGAAACATGCAATACTAAACAGTATCTTAGCAGAAAATATTCTATCACGGTTGAAAACTAGCGAACAAAGCCTGAGAGATCTCAGCATTGAGCTCAAAGCTCCATGTCTACATTTTCACTTTCTGGCAGGCTCACCTTGACGACTCAATGAACAGTGAACCCCTGGCAGCGCCTGCTCGTTGAATGTGTACGGTCTGTTTCAGGGACTCTTTATATCCAGGTAGTCAGATCAAGGAACACTGGCAGCTGGCTGCTCGTGAACGCACACAGTGATAGCGTTGCCAAAAACCACAGATGCTGCGGCAGAGCAGAGAAAAAAGAATTGCTTAAAGGGGTTTTAATTTCCCAAAGTAAGAATGATGTGCTGAATTATGACATCTGATGGAGGAAAAAAGATGGAGAAACAGAAAAAAAGGAGAGATAGAATTATTACATGGGTGGGGGGCTAATTATCAACCGCTGAGACTTTCCACTGTCATTATGGAATAATGAAAATATCACTCAAAACACTATTATAGAAGTATTAAATTTTCATTAGACACCCCACGAGCCCCTCTACTCCACTCCTTTATCACTTTTTTACAACTCAGGACACAGTTTCATTCTGTTAATATTTAATGACAGATGGAATTAAGCATTTAGTTTTTGGGACCTGATTGATTCCAAATGGAGACTGTATTTCAGTAGGCATATGTAATGAAAGGCTGAATTGAGAGAGGGTAAGTGGAAAGGAAAAAAAAAAAAAAAAGGAAAAAGTCAATTGAATTTGAAAAGCAGAGAGGGGATTTAAAAAATGCCAATAAACACAAAGAGCTTGAAGAAAGGTATAAAGCTGCACAAGAGAGATGTGTAAAAAAACAGAGCCAAAAATAAATAGACAAAATAAAATGATGGCATCCAGCAGAGACATCTGGGACTGAAGAATCCCCATTGTGAAGTACATTTTACATGCTGATATTGTTAAAAAATAAAAGACATTTGGTTGAGAGTATAAGTCAGTTTCCTACTGTTTTTTGTATTGACTTTTTTTTTTCTTTTTTTTAAATCTCAAAAGACACAATTTTGTTTTTTCTCTGCGGTGGTCCAAAACTGGTTTGTGAGTATTTTCATACAAATCTGACATTGTCACATTTAATCAGCCTTTACAGTCTTTACTTCAGTGTTTATGTCATTGTTGTTGGGAAGGTGAAGGATTGGAGGGAGGATCATTTAAATGCACATCGCTAACCAATTCTGAATCAAGAACATGTTCACTCAGATGTTGCTTTATTTAGCAGACCTGTTCACTGTCTACTTACAAGTATTGAATAGAAAAAAATAGGTTTAGGTTTTATACAGTGAAGAAAGTACAAAGTGGCTCAAAGTTTATGCTGCAGTCGCTATAAATAAATTGAGCTCAGACACATCGGCTGTTTGAAGAAACCAACATAGATTGAATTAATCTAGGAATTGTGTAAAAGGCTAACTATGTAGGCTTTTATATGTTCCTCAATACAGGCTGGTGTGTGTCTGCCTTGAGAGCAGGAATTGGTAATATTTAATAAAATGATAAATTATAAAGAAAAACAAAATCTGTTTATGTGGTGGACTATTGTAAAATATAAATACAGTATTGAGTGGCTGGACACTCAATACTCTGCTACTGAGAAATATTCAGAAGCCTCTTGGGTCACATCTGTCCAGGGTGAATATGCCAATAAAATCCATCCAAACAAGGAGCTAATACACTGGATGTACATAAATATCAACAACTACCATACTATACTCGTGTGTGTTTCAAGTTTTGGATGGCTCATACAAATAACAGCATGGCCCTAACCAACATTTCTGCCACCCTCCCTGTTTCAATTATCCTATTATCCGTGGAAAGTTATGGATAACCAGCTGAGGTTGGCGGTTTCTGATTCTGAAGATGCGAAAACAACGGTGCGAGACAACAATGTTCCACTGATTTGCATTAGCTTGACAGAATGAGTTCGTTCTGTCCCTGACAGTATTATCAGGGCAACTGTGCTACTATTTTCCATTAGCAAAATATACTTAGATGGAAATCTTATGCCACCAAGGACACTTTTATGATGATGATTATTATTTTAATATTATAGTCTATCTCCACAGCTTTTACTACAAACATGAAATACTTAGTCCGACATCCATGTCTAAAAACCATTAGGGATGATTAAGGCATGACTAGGGAGCAGAGAAACATTGTCATAATGATTAAATAATAAAATGTCAGTGAAATGCTTACACTTCCCTTACCTTACCCGTGAACATCACAGTACTTCCTGTGCTGGCACTGAGCACTGCAGCTGAATGTAAATCATTAATGCAGAATAGTTGCATATGAAAGTAATTCGTAGCAGACAGGGTTGAACAAAGATAGCTGACAGTGGCTCGAGCGGATGTGAACCTCTGACTGTGAGAAGTGTAAGAAGATGACTCAAGTGTACTTTCTTCAAAAACTTATTATGACTAAATGTGTGGCTTCTTGTTTTATATTCTTTGACTCACCATGCAGACTGTCCTCTCCTGCACCTCACATACTGTAATCCTTATCTGTACTGCGTCAGCACAGTTCAATTTCTCAACTAAACTCTTCAATCTGTTGAACTTTTGTCCCATTTACCTCTAAGTGATTCTGGGAGAGTGAGGAAAAAGCCTTTAAAATAAGCACATTATCTTTTGAAAAATTAAACAATAGGATTGGTCTTGGAATACTGGAGAAGGTCTGGACAGAAGGGGGGTGTGTGTATATGTGTGTGTGTGTCTGACACAGGTGATAGGAGTAAAAGGTGTTGTTTTTCCTGCTCCTGGCAACCTTCCAGGTAGATCTGATGGATTAAACCTTTGCAGGTATATGCAGATGTGCACACTTCCCATTGTCAGATTCTCTGTACATTCAACACTAATTAAGAGCTCAGAGAGGAAAGCTGATTCAGACGACTTTCTCTCACACCCTTTCTCTCTCTCTCTCTCTCTCTCTCTCACACACACACACACACACACACACACACACACACACAGACTCACATGCTGTATGTATGCACTCTCACAGACTGCATGACGAATGGTGGATAATTGGTCTAGGCAAGACATTGCATCTTGATAGATATTCTTGCCTGTGCACTGGGTGAACAACAGTCACCCTCTCTGCAGAGAGCACAACTGTCTCTTGACTGGGTCTTTCACATAGTAAACACATCACTTTTTTTTTTTTCCAATTCCTGTTATTTAACGACATTCTTAATGTGAATATTTCACCACATTAGATTACTGTGACTGTTCAGGTTTACATGTGTTGTCATGGTTAAACTTTTTATTATAAAAAAGGAGCTCAAAATTTTGGGAAATACTGTGCGCTTATTTGCCTTCTCTCTAAGAGTGGGATAAGAAGATTGATATCCATTTCATGCCTTTATGTTAATGCGGCCATTTTTAGTAGAAAACACTAGCCAAGCTGTCAAAAGTTAAAAAAAATATATTCCAACTAATTAACTATTAATTTTATTGAATGATTTTTAAACAGATGGAAGACTTGACTTGAAACAGTCATGCTCTCTAGGATTTAACACCTCTAACCTCAGTTCTGTACAATTAAAATGAAGTCTTTTAGAAGAATGCCTTAAACCCTTATTCACCCCAACCCTTGCAAACACAGACAGCATTGCTGGTAGACCGAGGAAATTAACTTTTCATTGGCCATCAGGCTAATTAGCTGGTTGATGTGACAGCTCACAAAGCAAGGGTGTGAGGCTGCAAAGACTTTATTCTCTGCTTCACATTCTGTGTCTCTAACACACACAGGTCTAACACACACAACCACACAAACTCCCACCTACCTCATCCCTGTGACAGCTAAATTGGGATTAACGAGCTTTTAGGGAAAAGCTGCAACAGCAGCTCCTTTTCTCTTTGTTTTTCTTCCATTGACACCCCCATGCCTGCCTGCCTGGCTCCCTGGCAGGCTAACTGTCTGACTGGTTTGTGCTTGATCTTGCATCAAATAGAAAGGTTTCCTTTTTTTTAACTTGGTATACACCTGCTTGGTATACACAGCCTGCAGGCTTTTTCCTGGTGCTGCATTGGTCAACAAAACGAGCTTTGAGATCACGCCGGATCTGGAATGACAAGATGAATAGCTGGTCTGAAACATATATGAGCCAAAGCCTTATGGTGGATGTTTCCTTGAAGAAAAAACAAAAAAATATGTACTCGTTCACACATATAAATAGAACAGAACTAAACAAACAAAAGTTAATGGGCTCTAATATTAATGTGACAGAACGTGGCAGATGGTGGGGCTTTGAGTTGGCAAAGTGAGACTAAGTTGTACTCAGCATGATGTGGTAGTGCCAGTTCGACACCACACCATATTTTATGGTGAACCGAAGCTGCACAACTTGTGAAAATATTGTGGGAAATGTCGGTTTTTAGTACTTCCACACTTAATCCTCATAGATACAGTTGTATTAAGGCAAATGAATGCATACTGTCCTTTTGGGTGTCTCTGTGCTGATATGTAAAGGCCTACAGTGGCAGAGGCATCAGAGATGTGTCCAATTCTGCCATCATTACCGAGATGTATGCTTGCTCTTGCAAAGCCTGTCCAAAGCACAGGTATCATACATTCTGTGCTATTTTGGCGGAATAACTGACTCATGTGCACATGAACGGATCTGATTCAAAAGCTTTTCAAGCCTTTTTGTGCAGAACACGTTTGCCAGTTCAATTTGGATGAAATTCAGCCTATTGAGTGATGCCTAATGAGTGATGTCCACATGTCCCATTGCCTTTCCCTTTGTCAGCTACTGCTAGTCTCAGCTAGTGCTAATTAGCTATCAAGTGTTCATTTATTAGCTGTCTGATGATTGTTATGGTTCAAGGAGTGTGTCATACACTGTGAATATGGAGTCATTATGGGTTTCAGGGTTTCATTCCTGGTACTTGAGCATGTGAAAAATGACCGTCTACACCCTTCCTATGCCACCGGAGAAAGTCAGTAGCAACAACGACGGCAGAGAAAAAGCGTAATGTGAATAAACAAAAATGACACGGTAAAGTACTGGTAAATGAGAATGATTGTTGAGTTTTGTCTACTGACTCGTCTAAGTAATCTCTCAAATACCTACCGTCATCACCTCTTACATTACACTGCATGGCATTACCACCTTTAAGGCTGGCACATCATTCTCTTCATGTAGCTGAGGGCTCTGAACGTTCTCTGGCACTTTGGCACAGACGACAGACGCCTCTATCTGTAAAAATGAGAGGGTGCCTCAGTCAGAATAACCTGTGAGCTCCACTTCACCCCGGGGACGACCAGTGTTCATTCAGATGCTCTTCACAATCTCACCAAGACACATGTACCATCACCCCCTCACATCCACTGTATGTCTGCAAGGTTTCGACTGCCAAAGATGAGAAGCTTCTTCTACTCGGTCATGGCCCATGAAAGCTCTAGATGCGCTGTGTGTGGCCCACTATAGGGTATAAAAGTCACGAGGGCATGAAAAGTGATATTGAAGAAAGTAAAACGTTGAAAATAACGTCTCATCACTGAGGAACTTATGTCCCACTTCCAACCCCTAGAGCACCCATGCACATAACTCTAAAGAATCATTGCAATAAACATGCATAGGACAGTCCACATGTGCTACCACAACAGAGAAAAAATGGCGGCATAGTCAAAGTTCTGAATGTAGCAACAGATGCATAAAAGAGGGGGATCAAACAATTATTCACAACTGGATATGTGTGCATATTAATTGCCATATTGTTTCTGAACACCAGCGCTTCCTCGGGGTGGCGTTTGATCTACACATAACAACAGATGTTTCGCAGAAAGACATACTTCAGCCTACTGAATGATGACACTGACAAAAGCAATGCCCATTTGATGCAGTAATAGTATACAGGCCTGCAGGGTGATGAAGAAGGATAAAAAGACTTCCTTGCCTACCACTTCAACAAATTAGTCCTCCATCTGATCCATCAGCAGCTCAGAGATCATGCCTTGAATCTGCACTTCATATTTCAAGACTTTTGAAGAATATCCCATGCACGCATCTAACATTAAATTCAGTTTGATGGATTTTATTCTAGTCTAGCTTCTACTTACAAAAAGTCACGCTCACGCACATGATGCCAGATGCACGCAGAATGTGCACCGCTTTGTATGGGTGTTGTGTTTTCTTGAGTGAGCAGTTTAAAAGCTTTGTGGGCTGTCAGTGTATGTGGCACTGGGCAGTAAATTTAAAAGGTCCAGGCATGGAGCAGTGTGCACCTCCTTATTCATATTCTGTTATTCAGAAAAGAGTAATTCCATTAAGATAAATTGGACCACTTCCATAGATTGAGCTTAACAGTAAATCAGATGTCTTCTTAGTGTGTGTTTTTTTTTTTCAGCTCATCATTAGGAAAAGCTAAAAAGAGGGTCGAACTTGCAGGGTTGAACTTGCATTTAAACCAGCTCATCCTCACAAGAAAAAGAAAACAGTATAGGTCATAAATTCAGTTGCCAAAAATGACCTATAGCTACGTTTGAGTGACAGACACCATCTAGTGGCAGTAGTAATTGTGACCCGGAGAAGTGACGCAGTTCAGATGACGTCGTTATAAAATGACAAATTTCCATAATCAGTGGTGGCGGGCTGAGTGGATGGCTAGATAGATAGATGGTGAAAAATGGGCATAAATGCAGGAGATTGCTGTTCACTTCCTGTTTCCAACCCCAAGTGTCATGTTTCCAACCATGAGTCAGGACAGTTTTTTTAAAAACCATAACGATTGTTCTGGTGTTTACTGTTGCCATAATGACAAAGGCTGCCTAACTTTAAGGAAGTAGTAACTTCCCACACCACATTTCAAGTGTTCATTTTAACCCAAACCATGATCTTTCCCTAACCCTAATCAAGTGGTTTTTGTGCCTAAACCTAACCAGATCTTAACCAGAGTGTTGGCAAACCATAAAACATCATTATTTTTTAACAGTGATTTGTAACGGTTATGGAAAGCACTGATAGAGGCAGCATATTAGAAAATGCTCCTAAGGGTCATGGTGGTGGTTTAATTATAAGGATGTGTTGGTCTAAACACAGACCAAAGATTTCTAGAAAAAAAAGAAGTTTACAGCTAATTGCAGCTCTTATGTAATGTTTTCCACTGCTAAAATAAAAGGGGAAACACATAATTTTAAGTTAACATCAAGGTAATTTGAGCTCATTAAGTGTGAATCCATAAACTGTAACTTGAGGAGGAGCGCTACTAATGGACATCAAGGTGTTACGACCCCCCCCCTTTTTGCCTGCAGTGGTCCAACTGGACTCTTCCTGAAGGAGCTTGCAGTCAGTGAGGGTCGTTAAGGTAATGTGGTGGCACCTGTGTAGGCTCCACCAAGGCTATAACTACCAGCCTCATTCTCTCTCTCTCTCTCTCTCTCTCTCTCTCTCTCTCTCTCTCTCTCTCTCTCCAAGGCTCCACATCTCCAGGTTTTGGGTTTGGTTTGACACTTTTGCTGCCTTCATCAGTAACAAACACATTCCCCACTCACCCATACATTCCACTCACTACTGATGCTCTCCCCAACCCATGCTTTTTTTTTTGGTAAATAGTTATATTGGTTTATTTCTAAATTGGCGCTTTAACCTGGCTTGCCTCCCCTTTTTGTCACATGCAATGAGCCAGTTTGTGACAAAGGACATTAAGTGGAAATAATTTTTTTGGGTAAGGTGATTAATCACTGTTATGAGAAGGTTAAGCTTGGTTTGTGTACACAGTGTGCACAGCACATGTGTTTAGAGTTTCTTTCAGTCATTGCCAGATAGATAAATCACAGTTTCTCCCATCTGCTGGCCAGGCTCAAAAAAAAAAGAAGTTGAGAGAAATAGGGAGCAATTGAAAAGATGAGGAGGGGAGATGGAAAAGACAGAGATAAAAAAGGGAAAGTGAAGAGGCATTCATGCAGAAAAAAAAAAAAAATACTCCACTCATCTAGCTAATGATACGTTTTCAGTAAGAACTCAAAAACACAACTTATTTTAAACTTTACACAAGGTACTGTTTCAGTTTCCAAACCCACTTTCTTTTTTCTGTTTTTATTCAAAACCCTGCTCAGCTCAGAAAAAAAGGGACAAGTAAACATTCAAAAGGTCAGAATTCATTAGCTGGGAAAATAGCTTGCGAAAACAAAATTGCCTCTTTTCTCGCACTCCTCTCATATTCGTTCTTCCTGTCTTTCTTCAAAGCTCAGCAGAAATAATGAGCTGATAACATAGTGTCTGCTTGACACCTGCTGAAATGCTAAAGAAAAAGTCTGTTTCACTGATTCTTTTAAAGGTTTTCTAGAAGAAAAAAAAAACAACAAAAAACACCAAGCCAAGTTTAAGATATTTTGAACATGTCAATAGTTGACAGCAGCCAGGGCAGATAATGGATGTGAAGTCTTTATTGAGCTGTTTAGTGTTCAAATTAATGCAGCTGTCGTTTTGCGCTTGTTTAATATATAAGTGCACAGTCAGCATGCGCACAAACGCCCACACATAAATGTACAGTATACACACAGCACTGGCACATATACACACGCCCACCAAATGATCTTGTGTGGTCCATGGTTTTCAACCTAGCAATCAGTGACAGTCAATTTCAGTACGTAGCCTACAAAGTAAGAGGACCACAGATCGGACACACATACTCCCATACACACACACACGTGACTGCCAAGGACCACCACAGTCATTATGGAGTAGCATCTGTTTGCAAATAAGCCACCTCCTCTCCATAACTCTCCCACTGTGTCATTATATTCACTTCATGTTTCTTCCATAACCCTGTACATAAACATAGAAATAAGAACAACCATGAAAACCTTTCTTTTGCCAGAGCCTTGAACATGACAAGAAAGTCAAGCACTACGTTTCCTGTTACCTTCCATGTTTATTGGAAAGTGGGTCCTTTCATTCTCAATAATCAAGAAACTCCAGCGGTTTTTTATCTGCACAGTTTGTCCAAAAACATGCAAACCTAAACTAACTTTCACTGAAATGAGACGCCAAAACTGTATTTTGCGTCTTCGAGTCGATTTGCACCACCTTGGGCGAATGCAAGTCTAATAATGCGTCTTTCCATCGACCCTATGTGCAATCACACTGCCTCTAAAATCTGCTTTCCATTCTGTCTGCACACACGCTTCACAGAATAAAATGTTTGAAGCTTCATTATAGGACAGAATTCTCTACAAAAACAGCTTAAATTGTATTATTGCATATTTCCAATGCAACAACTCACTCTAGGAAGACGTGAAAAAGATGCAGCCAGAAATAGACAGGAGTTTGACACTGAAGCAGCATAGAGAAAGGAAAGAGCTTTGAGTGACCCTGACTGGCCTGCTGAGGGCCAGTCTTTCATTCCCTTTATGACATGAAAGTGACGTCTTTGACATATAAAAAAGAAAGAAAAAAAAACTTGCAAGTGCTGGCATTAGTGTTCTTCATAGGAACGTTTTTTGTAATTTCTTTGACCAAGGGTAATCCACAAAACATGCCAACTAATGTTCAAGTGGCATTAATTGAATATTGAGGAATGAGCTGTAAACACATCATTGACATATTAGTATCTTATAATCTAGGCTTGATCATAATATATCCCCTTTTTAGATCAAAACTAAATTTTGGACAAATTCCAGTCACATGTCAGGGTAACAAATGTCTTTAGTCTGTCTTTATTTTAATTTTCTTGGCCTTTTCTTCTGCTTTTCACATGGTCGACCGCTGCATAATACCATCTCAAACATGTAGCAGACATTCAGGTTCAGGCTTTAAACTGTTTTTCATACTCTTCTGCTATTCTCTCCTTTAGTGTAGCCAAAGCCCCATATTAGGCCCTGCTTTACTTTCATGATATACTGAATGTTTCCACTGGGACCTATTTTTGAAAATACAACATCCCTTTTCATTTCTATGCTGATAAAATCCAAAGGTGACTTTTTCCATCGCTGCAGTCAGACTTTTGAATAGTTTACCCCTCACTGTCAAATCTTCCCCATCTATCACCACTGTTAGATCCCAGCTAAAGACCCTCCTTTATACAATTGCTTTTGAGTCCCCTTAGTTATTAAAATAACAATAAAATTGTTTTAATTTTGTCTGTTACACTTATTTACCTATACTTATTCTGTTATGATTATTTAATTGCATTTGAAATGTATCTGTAAAGCACTCCTCTTGTTTTTAAATGTGCTCTATGGATACCATAAATTTGACTTGACTATAAAGTTGTGGTGAACTTATTAGCAAACAGTTATTCAATCATTACCGTCATAATGAAAGTTCAAGATTCAGCCTTGTTTCAGCTGTTTTGTTCCCTCGGGGGAAATATCAGCAGCTAAATGCTCCCCATCATCAGCAGCAATGTCATCAGCACTTTGCCACAGAAGCCACATATGTTCCCCATCTAGTCGCACCAATTGTGCAGATGCAGGTGGTTTATTACATATATGGAGACATTTGATATATTGTTGCTATAAAAATATAGATCAATGCATCT
This sequence comes from Thunnus thynnus, assembly GCF_963924715.1. Classification (NCBI taxonomy): domain Eukaryota; kingdom Metazoa; phylum Chordata; class Actinopteri; order Scombriformes; family Scombridae; genus Thunnus; species Thunnus thynnus. Next base: position 21,217,650 of record NC_089535.1, read on the forward strand.
TTAAAACCCTGATTTGACCTGTGTGAATAAGCTGCATTGTAACAAAGTAAAACTCCTTACTCCTTTGTTGATAGGGTTCAACTTAGCAAATAACTGGACGAGCAAGGATAAATACCAGTTACATGGAACCTCAACCTCCCATATGGTGCAGCTTTTATAGTTTTTTATCATTTTTTTGGACTACGCCAATCTTGTTACCATCTGAAATGCTGAAACACTTTCTAGATTATTCTTAACACATTCGCTTTGGAGGTAATACCTACTATGATGCTTATTCTCTTCTACATCACTAAACTGTATTCTGCTGAAATATTGTAAAAGTATAATTAATGACATACGTATAGCATGTTTTTACCATGCGGTATTGTTTAAACATACAATGTACAGTTTCCTGTGCTGTGCTGTAATTCCTTAGCTACAGTACACAGTGTCCTTACTGTTATTATGAGAAAATCCTCTGTGATTACCCGTATCACTGTGAAGGTAATCCCTCTTTTTGGCAGCTTTCTGTATCATGCTGCTGGCCATATGTCCAAGTGATGGCTGTGTCCAAGCCCTTCTGTCTAGGTGGTAGACTCAGCCCAATTAACACTAACGATATTCAAATCGGGGGGAAAGTTATGGCCACTCATCAGCAAAATGTGACTGTCATATATTACTCTTCAGTTATTCAGCTTGGAAGTTCTTCTCGTCTTTCTTGGCTTCCGTTCTTAATCTGGTTTCCATTTCTCCTTTTCCTTTCTCGCCTCTTATTCTTGCTTTGCGTCCTCCTTCACTCACATTGCTTATATCATTCCTTCTTCATGTCTCTACATCCTTGTCCCTATTCTTCCCCTTTCTCATTACACTGCCCTTATTCCATCTATCTTCTTTCCATTCCTTTCCTTGGTGTCACTTTTCCTAGCTCTTCACATCTTACACATACTGACCCTTCAAATCATTTGTGACTGCTCTTTCTTTCTTTCATTTAGTCTCTATCTGCTTCTCTTCCACCACCCTGACTCTCTTTTTCACTCACTTTCTGACTTAATGTTTGTATCTCACTGCAAAGATGAGATTACATGGGTGTCAAAGATGGGAAGGAGGAATGGTGAATTTGACAAATGGAGGACAAGAGATGGTTGGGAACGTGTAGACATCAGATATAAACACACAGTGCAAAAACACACACACACACACACACACAGTGACTGACACCACCTAATGTTCTGTAGCACCCTTTTTGTGAGTGAATATTGTCTGCACCATCCGCCATGTCAAAGTCCTGGTACATGCAATTATAGTCGGTGAATAAATTTGAATACATTTAGTTCCTATTCACCTGTATTCACTCGTTAATTGATGGATGCTCTTTGGGTTGATTGCAGTCTTTAGTTTTACATTTAATCTGCTTCCTTTTCATTCTTGGCAGTAGGCTGTGTTGTTCCTTCTCTTTATCTCCCATCTATCCTGTCACTGAAAAAAAGAAAAAAAAAAAGAAAAAAATCAACAAAGAAACCATGCATGTGCCGTTTAATAACCGCCATCACATCTTCAGGTGTAGCAACAGCCAAACTGTTTGACAGCTATGTGTTCTGTTAATGTGGCTTCAAGCCAGACAGTCGGTGCCAAACATCCATGGTGAGTCATGTTGGATAGCACTAGCTTCTAAAGACTGATGAGATGGAAATTGTTGTTATTAAGGCAATGGGAAATGTTGACAATTTCAATTATTTAATATGTATTATAAAAAAGAACGTGTACAAGAAAAAAAGGGGGAAAAAAAGTTGTAGTTATGTATTTACCTCCAACTTTTTAAGTAAAAGTTGAACCTTGAAGCAAAACAAAAAAACAGGAAGTCTGTTAGCTTATGTGTTGTGTCAAATCTCAGTAAGCCATGACAAATCTACAATTTGTTATATGCCAATGATTTAAGCATTTAAGCCAGAAATGAAAAGAAATATGAACACCGAAATATGCTTGTGTGTTGTTGTCTAGGAAATGTATCCAGCAGCTGCATAATGTACTTGTCACCATCTACCAAGTGACTTAGAAAGGGGCTGTTTTCACTTGCTTTCAATATCATACATCACTGAGCAGAACCTTTTTTTTTTTTTTTTTTTTTTTAAAGCTGTAGCCCTAAGCACTGCTGTCATCATTCACTGAGACTAATGAGATGTCTTTGCTGATGTAATTTACCTCATTTCGAGCTCATATGAAAAATGTAAGCATCACCATGAAAAATAGTTATGTTTTAGTTCTTAATTATGTGCATATCTTTGCTAGTCAGACGCTGTTGATACCAACAGTCAGCTTGAACCTTGGCTTTCATTTTTATTTGTGATTTGTGAATATGGAATATTATGAACTATATGAAAATGTGTACTCAGTGTGAAATATCTGTAAAAGTGGCACATTCAGCTGTGATGGAATAAGCGTCTGGGTCAAATGCAGGCGGTGGTTTCACATATGCTATAAGGGGACGACATCACACTTGTTACATCATAATATTCTACTTGTTAATGTTGGATTTGTTAAGAGAAAAGGAACAGTGATCTCCTTTTAGCCATCCTGAATTATGCAAGGAAGAGAGATGTTTCAAGAAAATCCAAATTTGTAAAACAGACAATACAGAGTGAAATATAGACACGCTACATTGTGGATTCCTTTTCTTCTGCTCTCAGTCAAACACATTTGTTAGATAAGTTTTATTTTATCAATTCGATATATCTTCACCTTACCTTGCCCATGCACATCACCACTGGTTAACTGGTTTTCTTTCCTTTTTTTTACTGTGCATAGACACTGTTGTCATTAGATCAGGAAAAGCCTTTGTAAAGAAACATATGCCTATGGAACGATAGGAATCATAGGTCCAGCGCTACCTGACGCAACACTTTTTGCTAATTGGCAATACATCCAGCCAGTAAGCTGCAAAATGTACTCCAGAGGAAATTTAAGTCAAACAGAGCCGGGCTGAAAAGGTTACTGACGCTGTTGTTAATTGTTTAGATTCATAGTTTGCTAGCTTGGGAGATGCTGAACTCAGACAGCTCTAATGATAACAGCTGAACCTGTCGAGAGAGACAGAGAGCAGTAGGAGTGACCTTCAAAATTTGATGTGACAGCATCAACCAGCTGAAAAGGGCAATTTAATCAACAATAGCTCGGATTTAACTCTTAATCTCACAACAATCTGCATGAAATGCCAGATGTGGTGGCAAAGTCAAAAAAAAATCTGTAATGGCATCAATGCATGTATAAAGGTTTCATAACCGTGAAACAGACAGAATGTCACAGACAGTACAGTAGCGGTACAATAACAACACACACACAGTCACTCGATGTTATCAAGCATTGAATCATCATTGTAATATCATTCCAGGGACAAGCATTTTTATCTATAGTGTCAGTCAATTTTTCATGACACAGAAGCCAGGGTTAAAAAGTGACTGTGATGTATGATGATGAGTTCATGAACAGGCATATATATAAATATAAGACATGCATACCTTTAAGTCAACCATAAATTGAAAAAATGTGTATTTTTATCATCAAAAAGCAAAACTATTTTGTGGGTAGAGGTTTTGAGAGGAACCCTCTGGAGGACTGCGTTTTAAAATGACTCCATTGCCACGAGTCAAAAAGTGACTGTGTGCAAGTTTGATTCTTTCAAATTCTGATGAGTTTTAAAGTTTTTCAACAACCAGCTATGACAAAGAACCCGCACATTTCACAGCTATTACCTTAGGCTACAGCAAAAAGTCACACAGGCATCCAATGGAAAATGAACAGCTGTCTGTTTCATCATAATTCTAAAACATTGTAATGTTTCGGTCTACTGGCTTTCTTCTGAGAATTTGCTGTAATAATAGCATGATGTTGGAGAACACTTGTGATGTGATGCAAGTGCCTCTATAACATGGTCGTTTCGCCAAAATAATGATTATCTATTTTTCTTTACAAAATAGGATGACACAATGCCCAACATGATTATACAAATAAAGGAGACACGTAAAACATCTGTGACTAACTGAAAGGTCAAATAATCCTTGCAGTTGATCATGTTATTCTTATTTTCATGGTTTCATACCCCTTGTTCATAATAAATGATTATGGATCTATCGTTTATGTCAATTCAAAATAGAGGTCCATTCCTGTATTAAGTATTGAAGTGAAGAGTGAAAAGAGAAAAAAGTATACTCATGTGGCTGTGTGTGTCATCTGCTTGCACATATTACTAAAATGAATAGATTTAACAGTTATCTCGCAGTTAAATATGCGACCATCTGCTCACAAAAGTACCCAAACATAAGTGACGCTGGACAAAATCCTCCCTAATCTTTTCACTGATAGCAGCTCTGCAGTCTCAGTCGGCATCCTATCAGAGCAATTATCACATTACTTGCATCCAAAAATGATAAAGCATGCTGTTTTGCATTATCATTAAAGTGACAGTTGACTGTTGCCAGAATGTGCTGTTATAGAGAGCTTGGAGAAACGTGAAGAAATCATGATACAATCATGAAATAGAGTTTATTAGTTTAGTTTATAGGCTCACCTAGCTACCTTAAACTAACTCAATCTCTTCTGTTGTCTGCTGTCTGCATATCAAGACTCACAGTCCTGCTACATTATCCTAAAATTGGGGTACTATGTATGAGAAAGGCTATAGTTTCTACACTGTTTTCTCAATATGGATGTGAACATCCTCAAACACCCTTAAAAGCTGAAGTCAGCACTAAAGTCAGCAGTTTAACCTCAGTCGTTGTTTCATTTCAAATCCAGGGCGCTGGAGTCCACAGCCAAAACAATGAAAAATGTGTCGCTGTCCTACTAATTTCTGACTGTACTTTACAAGAGACAAAGTACTGACCCTACTGTGTTCCATTGTTTTTAGCTGAGACAGACTCACCAAATCCATAACTTGTTTCCTGTCCTTTATATATAAGCTCATCCATCTCCATCAACAGCTTTGTGAAAGCCAGTGGCCAGGCCTGGTTCCAGAACAAAATGACTTTGGGAGCATCTGAAATTAGTGGGGGTGCTCTAGTTGCTACAGTGTGGGACGGCAACAGCAATGAAAAATAGTGTAGGTGTTGCAGGGCTCAGATTAACTTTTTGGCTGGACTGGCCGCAGACCAACCCTATAACCTCAAATGTCTGACTCTCAGAGAACGAGCCAGTCCCACAATAAGTTTTAAAAACACATTTACCGACCGAAGTGTCTCACACAGAGGCTCCGACACTGACAGGAGCTCCAACTCACGGATACAAAGAGACGCTATAGATCCATTTTACCAGCCTGCACGGCGGCTAGCAACTAGTTAGCATGGCTAGCATCGTTAGCATCGGCGTGCTGTGCTGTGTGTAGCCCACAGACTTTATAAAAATAAGGTGTAGCTGCAGTGTTTCCAGTTTACAGAGTTTGTGTGCTCAGAGAGACGTCACGGCGCGGATATAAAGTCACACAGCTGACGGACTGTTAGCCTAACATGCTAATCCTACGTAAACATATGGATGAGAGCATATGTTTACAGACATCCACAGATAGAAAGATGACAGACACGGGTAGCCTATGACAAAGCAACGCTGAATAACACTGCATATTAACATTTTTTATAGTGTTCAATTGTCGTGACCATTTAGCCAAATGTTACACACCTCACTTTGCTTACTGAGGGTGCAACATGTACGTAAAATACAGACTCAGCTACCCTCAGGTCTAGTGCTGCTAGCTTAATGGATACATTTGTCTGAGCTAGCTGCTGAATTAGCACAAAGATGCTATGAAACATAACACTGTGTAAGTTACTATGAATGTATGCAGCATTAATGAGTAACTAACACTACCTTTTACGCAGACGTTTGTAGGATGATTGAAATTCAGAGTTGAGTCATATGTTTAGCTATACAGTTTCCTGGGCGCATGTCAAAACATTACACCTATGTGAGTGACTGACCATCAATGATTGAGTGAGCAAACAGCCATTTACATTCGCTGTGGGACTGTTAATGTCGCTTTATTAAGTTTTAATATTTTTTCAGGTGAGAAAGTAACTATTTAGATTCCCAATATGTGGTCAGTTTATCCAAATAACACCTATTTGGAAATTTACGCTGATGTTTTTGTTATGGTAAGTTTCCACTGAGGGTGCAGAATATTAAACTGAGGGTGCAATGTGTGCTTTTGCAACCTCGTACAACCGGGCCTGCCAGTGGCTCTTCATTTTGACTGTATCAAAAGCTTTCTATAAATTTAAAAAACTGCCGCCCTACCGAAAAGAAAGACAGAAAAAAGAAAAGCTTTATCCTTGGCTTCCTTTTTACTACCATCTGCAAAATATAAAAAAGTGGTGAAGCAGGTGTCGGTGGAATGAGTTTCTTGAAAGGCGGAGATCAACTGTCAGATTTTGTATAAAGATTTAATGGTTGTTGTGGAAAGAAACGTCATCCCAGCTCTGAGCCCATTTCATCCGAGTGAAAAAAAGTTTTCTGGCATGAATAGTGTCTATGTGAGTTTCTCCTGGGCTGCCCACTTTTCTCCAAAGACATGGGTCAAGTACTGGTGATTCTAAATTGGCATGATTGTGAGTTTGAACTGTTGTCTGTCTATAAATGAACCATCTGCTCACAAAAGCCTCTTGCTAAGGCCTCTTTATCTTTAACCAAATGCTGCATTCAGTGTCTAAATATCACCATAAAAAAGTCTAATAATGCTGTATTTGCTACAAGAGGATGGATTGTATGGCAAGATTGCATATTTTACCCGAAAACAAATGAAATATGTTGTCAGTGAACATTTCGCTAAAATGTACTAACATTTTACGACATTATGTTAGAGCAGAAAACATAATCCAGGCAGCATTACATTTTCTCCAAACCTATCTGCTGTTGCAAATTGGTTGCATATTGGGAAAACAAATAGATGGACAGATGATGCATATAAATGCATATATTGGTCTCTGAGCACTGTCTGGTGTATTTGCTTGAGCAACTCCTTTGATGCATATGCTCATCAGAAAAACAAATATGATGATAAATGACATGATAATATACATTTAAGGAGTGAAAGCCAGATGCTGTGCTGGATTACTGAGAAGCTAATTCTACAAGACGGTGTTAAACTGCGACGGAGGTTCATCCTCCAATTGCTGAGATAACTCAATAGACATTTTGACATGTCACCACGGGAAAAGCACAGGTGCAATTAATAATAAAATTAATCATGGCTGAATCTCATTTAGATTCTCCAAACTGTGCATGATGGTTCACCAGTGTGGCTTCCTTGGACAATTGATTGGGACAGAACCATCGTTAATGTCATCAGTTCCACCTGTGCTTTTCCTGCTTTGACATGTCAAAATATCTGCCGTGAAAAACGTCTACTGATAATGATTTGTGAGGAGGCTCATGGGAATTTTTACACTCACAGCACACAGTGATCAGTAACCTGGACATAATATATCCTGAATATGATCTATGACAGGATAAGATTCAGTTAACATTTCTTCTAAAATTGGTTAAAAGACATATTTTAAGTTACAATATGATGTTGTGACTAGATGTCAAACCGCCTGTTTAATTACAGTTAATTACGATAATCAGGGCAGCTACCTCTGCTCTGCACATTATTATTTTGATATTAACTTAACATCTACGTACTTTTCAAACCGTGCCAGTGGTAACCTTGATTACAAAACTATGATGTCCAGCACTGGGGGCAAATATGCTAAAGGGCCTTCTAAGAGAGTTGCAGTACGGCCACAGAGGATAACATGATATTAGTTAAGCTATACGAGGTGCGTTTGGTATTGCACTTTTGACTCAGTTGTACTAGTTTAACATGCACAGCCATATTCACAGTCTCAGCACAGTCAGCCGCACAGCAATCCAACATCCCCATTGTGACATATCCATGAATATTTACAGCTCTCACAACAAGTTCAGCAAAAAAAAAAAAGAAAAAAGGGAGATTTTATTCAGCGGTTGGACCTGGTGGCTTTGTTACTCTGTGTAGTGCAAGTGCTCAAATAGTGAATTGCATCCTGGCAGCAGGGCCTAATGACTGAAGACACACGATAAGACACAAAGTGCCTTCCTGGCCATAACCACCTACAAGCTGAAAATCAAATGCATTTTCATTAGAAAAAAAATCATGTTTTCTTTCTGCTACATGTTCTCCCTGCATTTTAAAACTACGCCTCACTTTTCACCCCTTAGCTTCAGCATGTTTTGCAGCAATTTGCTAGAGAGAAAATACAGGAATTTGTCAGAATTATGAAATAAGGTTTGAACTATTTGATCTAAAACACTTACAAAAAAAAGCAGAGACTTATAAATAGGTGGATCATCTCTTATTTTTTTTTTCTTTTCTATTTTGATCAATTCATATTCTGTAAGAGAAGTGAATGCTGGATTGGCACTTACAATGAACTTGCATCATTTTAGCTCAAACCTTGCGTGAATTTATTCCATGTCACATCCCCTCTGTCCTCCCCGATCTGTACTGTCACTGCTGACTATGTCTGACTGACTTCAATATAATAGGAATGCAAAAAAGTTCAAATAAAAAAAAAAGCACATTGTTGCATGAGGCCTTGCTTGCAGAACTGAATGACTTTGTGTGTGTGTGTGTCGCAGGAAATATTTGTGTGGGCATTTACGTGAGTGTGTGTCTGTGTGTGTGTGTGACTGGCATGCGGCAAAATAGCACCGCAGTGTGTGTTCTCCTAACTGTGCTATATTCAAGTGTCACTCTTCTGCCATCACGCCATCATTCCATTCACACTCCTCCCTCCTCTAAACATTACTCCTCTCCTTTCTGTTGTCTCTTCCTTTCAACTCGAAATCTCCCTTCTCTGAATATCAATTACAAACCAGATTTATGCACAGTAGCTTGGCAACTACCCACAAAACACTTCTTTTCTGTTCCTTCATATCTGAGCATATGTTCATTTGATATTTACTTGTTAAAATGTATTTGCTTTTCTTAATTGAAGTAATTTATCACTTATATGACTCATTTGCATTTTAGTCTCTTTCCGGACAGCTCTGAATCCAAGCAGCCCTTCAGAGACAGCTACATGTGTTTGTATTTGTGTGTGTGTGTGTGTGTGTGTGTGTGGTCAGCTCCACAACCATTTTTCTTAAAACTTCAGCCAGGAATGTCTCCCCTGCCAAAGACCGTCTCCTGTTGTGGTCCACCTGTTTCCTTCTTCTTGTGTTTGCTCAGAAATCCTTCTTCATTATCAAATAAAATAATGAATTGAGTGGTTTTTTTGAAGTCTTTGCCAAAAAATCAATCTCTGCTGCTTAACTATGAATTCCTTTGCATGTTTCAACTGTTCAGTAAATATGAGAGGCATGTGGGCACAGGTGTCTATATTGACATGTAATTAATACCATCTTTTATACACTTAGCCAAGAAGTACACGTTTGTTGAGGCCAGGCAGTTCTGGGAAGATAAGATGATAAGACTTCTGGAGTTGAGTCTTAACTCAATGTAAAATAAGATATAATGTATTTTTTTCTCCTTTATTGGATGTGATTTGTTGGAATAAAAAGATCAGAGAGTCGGTGACTTTCTCATGTATCAAAAAGATACATTACACACTTATCTTTTACATCTTAATGCCTTAAAAAACCTGGCAATCTTTAAACAGAGTTTAATCATATTTCAACTTTTTCTGCATCGTCCTATAATATCAGTTCTTGGGTAACCATGGTAATTTAATGAGATTAATCGTCACTACTTAATTTAGGGAAAAGGAATTGACTCTATATTAATTGAAAGTGCATGTACAATGTGTGAGTTATTACTTAAGTAATTGCAGTGAAAGATGTCTATCTCCAGCATTTAAAAAAAGGGCTACAGTATAACTACTGGAGTGATGGAGATTAAATTGAAATGGTAAGATAAAATAATTCTTATACAGTCATTCCAAGACAATCTTAAAATGTACTGCGCTGTGCTTTCCACAGTATAGTTAAGTACAAGTTATATATGTGGCTGCCATACTTTAACACAGCACTCACTTTCTCTCAGTATCTGCAGGGTGTCTTGAAAATACTTTTGTTTTTTTCTTGCCTTGCTGCCAGTATGCTCATGATAATGTGGTATTTCCAAACACAAAGAATGATATGCAGACATTTCAAGAGAGCCAAAACACAACCTGCCAGGCAACATGGGATTTACTGTGATGCATGACATTCTGGGGGGTAGGGGAGGGGTGAGAGAGTCCCTCGCTTCTCCTTTCACTTTGTGAAATTTCATTTCTTTAGGGAAGAAACACACTTTATTTTAGATCCCCTGTCTGTTTTAATGTATGTATCCGAAATCCTTATATTTCTTTACCCTTTTTTTCTCTCTGTACCCGCACAATAACAGCTGTTCAAATCCTATGAGGAGTCAGTTAGCTACAAATGAGGGGCTTGAGTTTTAAGAAACCTCATAAAGAAGCTGAATCTAGCTGCAATTATCTGATTTCAATAGTAAAAATGACCTGTATATTTATCTTAAAGTCGAGATGAAATGAAAAATGCCTTTTTAACCCTTTTAGATCACATCCCTGATCATAATTTGTACCTATTTACAATATAAGCCAGAAAACATAAACATGATTGGATTTTGTATTCTTATATCAAAATTCACAAATCACAGAGATTCATTATGACACGCCCACTTATGTCCCAATACGGAAGTCAGACGCTCTCGAAATGCCGTTTTATCTGGACTTTAAATAGAAAACGTGACACAGTGGCAGCATGCGGTAATGTCATGTCACACAGTAGAGTCACATCTGCATGTCCATATGTGGGCAAGAGTGCACATCAGCCACCCAGCGTCCAGCTGTCTGCTGAGTTTGTGACGGAGCGGTGCAAGGTGGCAGTTCCTCACCATATGCCCAATTAATATCTTGGTCTGATCTTCAGCCAACATTTTTTGCAGATTTGGGAGTATTATGCACATTTACAGGAACTGTTTCTCTCAGTCACCCTGCCTCAATCTGTAGTCAGAATATAAACAATAATGATACAATTGGCAGAGGTTTGTTGCTTTGTAATTGATAAATTATGGCTCTGGCAGAAGGGGACGCAAGGAAAGAGAGGAAGGGAAATAGAAACAGAAAGAGCAGCAGGGCAAGGGGGAAAAAATCGAAGAGTGCAGTTAAAAGAGTAAGAATAATGTTATTGAATGTGATCCAAATGCGAAAACAAACAACAAGCATTAATGTGTCTTCAGAAATATTATGTAGCTTGACAAAGGAGTCTCGACAAAGTATTTAGAGAGACTGGTAAAAGTAAAATATCAGACCAATGAATCAGGCTGATTATTGAACATTAGTCCCTGTCAACACAACTTTAAACCTGCAAGTATGCTTCATCAGAAGTGACTGTCTCATGGTCAAACAACTTCAGAAACTCCCTCTCCCCACACCTTTCTGATGTCCGAACTGGTGAGGCTTCATCCCACTATTTCTGTAACTTTCCAAAACCGACGATCTGACATTCACAGCCAGCTGTGCAGAGGTGACATAGACAGCAGGGTTTGAACCTTTCTGCTCTCTTTTCATCATTATTTACACACCTATTCCTGGTACGTTTGATGTGTATAACAATGAAGTGAAACACTATGAATGCCTTCCAGAAGAGACTGCCTGCAAATGCACGCCATTATCCCCATATTTAAACGATTATCACATCTCGTCTCTCTCTCATCTCACTGGCTTCTCACACTGCTTTCAAGTGTGGGAACATACCAACAAGTTCTTTTCAAGCATAATCCACCTTTAACTTATTGACCACAAATTAAAACAATGACCTGCCACTCTAGACGGCTGTCAAGAGTAGGTGCATATGGAAAGAAATGTGTCAAAATGAGTAAATGCTTTCCCAAAAAAGATAAGAAAAAAAAAAAGAAACATGATTCTTAGAAGCATTTTCCCACCTGCTACCACTGTGGTTGAGGTTGGGTTAAGGTTAGGCAACCAATACTACTTTGTTAAGGTTGTAGAAAAATTGTAATTTCCCCTTCCCAAGGACTCAGGAGTAAAAAAGAATATCGAGCATATACAGTGTTGTTAGTCCTTAGGGAGCAGAAATCACCACAAAGCCTTGGACTCAGCACCTGATAAGAAAGATGTGTATATAGTAAGTGTACTACTGATTGATGAAGGGACAGTTAAAAAAGCAGGGTGGCATGAGGTGAAGAAGTAACAGAAAGAGCGAGTAGACTAAATAGAAAACCTGTTTGACTCTTCATTAAAGCCAGTTAAAAACCCTTTTTATCAATGCTACAAGCATCAAAACATTTCCATCCTATCAACAAACCTTTAACCACTGCTGATCCTGGATGATCAAGACACACAAACACATACACACAAAGGGCTGATGAACTGTGTAGAAAATGATTTAACAGACTTTAACTATGGACATGTGAAGAAATTATTCATCACACTAAGTCTATTATGGCTAAATTATTCATGGTGTGAAATGATTCTCCTATCGTCAGAGGAGCCTGTAAGTGTCAAATGGTCCAAATTAACAGCGTAACGGCTTTTTTTTTCAGTTTTCAATAAAGGTTTTAAAGAAGATGTGGCCCTTCAATTAACTCTGAAACCCTGCAGGAGGAATTTGTAAAACTAACACTGGTACAGAGTTGGTGTTACCTGATAAACGTATCATTGCATGTTGCGACCCTTTTCAAGATGTCACAGTGTATAGCTAGTTTAAAAAGAAAGTTTTGAAAGATAGTTCAAATCTCCATTACTCCCCCAAACTTTTGTCACCATGTATTCCTTCTCATGCAGAGAAGGAATAATGACATGACTGCTGTGGTGCTAACAGAGGCTAACCTGAAGTGAATTGCTTATATTGTATAACTCAATATTCCTCTAAAATTATATAAAAAAGCTTAACTGAATTGAATAAATTTGGACCCCTTGAAAGTCTTTGAACACCATCAATGGTGAACAACAAGTGCAGCCTTCTCTTCTGAGCTGATCTAGCCTTGGGGTTTTGTTATAAAATTTGTCTCCAAAACAAAAGTGGATAACAATAAGGTAACCTATTTCACCTCTCATCTAGTTATTCGAGAGATGCTCTTGAGCTAACTTTACCTCTTCTCTATTACATTCCTTCATAATGCTGTTCCCTCTAAATCTCTCAAACACATTCTTAATCTTAAGCAATAAAATTTAATCAGATGTTGACCTGTGGGATTTTCTTTCAAGCATATGATGGAGTGGATCCCACATATGAGCTCAACTTTTCACTTCACTTTTCACATCATATTTGACTTGATGGTGTATTTTAATTTACTCTTGTAACACTTCATAAAACTAACTTTTGGACAGGTAGACCGCAACTTAAGATAACAAGTTGCACTAATAAAGAAACTGGAATTTGAGAAAGCACATCCAACTATAGAAATATGCTGCAAATACAACCATACACAGAAATGCTGCAAGTCACACATCAATACAAATAATGTGTAATAATGGCTAGATGACTGTTTGCATCAAGAGGCTTGTTCGTAGGGTTGTTTCTGTTTATTGCTCTGTTTGTGGCTGAGCCTGCAGGGCATTAAGTAACCACATAATCAACACTTTGTTTGTGCTGGAAAGGGAAAGATTAATAAAGGGAATACAAATGTTGGTTTTAGTTTTGGTGTGAATACAAGTTGAAACTGATGTGAGACACGGCACACGGTTGCAAATTGTTTTGTAGAATTTGTAGGAGATCTTGTAAGAGGACTGCAAATGTGTCGATGTTGTGATTGCCTGCCAGAAACGCTCCCGTAAACTGACCTTTGATCCCGTTTTAAACCATATTTTTTCATTTGTTAGACCTCAGTTGTTTTTAACTGTATCTTAGTCATTGGACATCTAGATTTTAAGTGTTCAGAGATACAAGCTGAGCAAACATTTGCGGCAGGGGCAGGGGAACAGCATTGACTGATTTTTAACAAGAAACTTTTTTATACAGTGTTTTTACCGGTTTTAATCACTGGTTCATTTTGGAGTGGCGGAGACCTCTGAGGACAACTCAGCTCCTGGCAGTGGTCTAGTGTAACTTATCTTGGTTGTGTATTGTACACTTGAGTGACTGAGGCTATGTGTTACAGAGGCAGACACATGGAGAAACCATACACCTGTGGGATTGGGATTATTACACCAAATACAGTGTTACACTAACATGCCACCACTTACCTCTCTGCCTGGGTGTCTCTGTCTTAGCCAGAAAATCGCTGAACTGGAACAAAGAATATACACCCTTTATTAGATTAAAGAAGGCTAACAGCTCCTCAAATCCCTATTTAGCATTGGCCCTGCTAATGCTATTGCAGTTCTAGGGGAACTTGACTCGACTTTGCCACGCTCTGAACCAGCTCCTCTGGCTGGAGATCCCTGGAGATCCTTGGGTGCTAGACTGAAGGCTCCAGTGAGTTCTAACCCCCAGCGAATGGAGCCCTGGACCACTGTCCGTAAGAGCAAACACAGAAAAAAAGATTTCCTGTTCCATCATGCCATCCCAGGATATCCAACTGGACAACAAATAACATCCTGGATGAACAGGATTTTCCTTCACTAAGAGGAGGCCTACGGTCTCCTTCATCTATGGACACCACAGGCCAAACAGTTGGATCAGTACCCTGAAGGAAGCCTGCTTTCACCCCGGCAGTCTCTCCAGCTCCGCAAAGGGACCCCAGGGTGTTCTCCATCGTATCCTGCGGCGCATCGGACACCTCCATCCTCATCCCTGCCGTCCCTTGGCATAGAAGCCAGTTCCAGTAAAGCTCCCACACTATCCCGCTGCACAACTGCAGTCATAGGAGACTCCATAGTCCGAAATATCAGGATGAAGACAGTGAAAACGTACTGTTTTCCTGGTGCGAGGGTACAGGAAATAGCCAGCAGAATTCCAGGGGTTATACAGGACCGTCCAAAATTAGAGCTGACTGTAGTCCATATGGGAGCAAATGACATCCCAAATGAAGTCGGAAGTGCTTAAACTGGACTTCATCCATTTTTTTGAAGGTCCTGGAGACACAGAACTGCCACACTTACATCTCTGGACCATTCCCAACTCTTGGTCGAGGGGATCGCTTCAGTCACCTGCTGAGCCTACACACCTAGCCATCATCAGCTTGCAGCAATTACGATGTGGCTTTCATTGACAATTTTAACTTGTTTTGGGAGCGTAGACAGCTTTACTGGAGAGATGGCCTTCACACAAATAGAGCCAGCTCTCACATGCTAATGGCAAAACATATCTTACTGTTTACAGCATTCACATGCTCCACTGCTCCCTAGCCATTCACATGCACCTGCCCATTTCTGGTCAAGCCTCTTGCTCTCCTCAGGTGAACAGTCCCGCAGTATTCAATGTCCTCCAGGGTTGAGCCCCTGCCAGATCAGTTCCGCTAATTTAATTAATGTGTATAACAGGCACGGACCTGCTATTATAACTCCCTCATCTATTTCCCCTCATTCCGTTAATTTATGTAACATTTTCCCAATTCCTGTTGGTATTTCCCATTGCAACAAAAAGGAAAACGCCACACATGTGCATCATTATTACAGGAATCCAGAGAACCTTGTGAAAAACCTTGACTATCAGATCTCTCTCTTGTAAGAGTTTTTTTATTAATGATTTTATCTCTCAACATGTTTTTTTTTGTTTTTTTCACTGAATGTTGGCTTTCCTCTGCCTCTCACATATTAATAGAATCATCTCCTCTAAATTATAGTTTCCTGTGCTCATGTAGACAAGATAAAAAAGGAGGAGGAGATGCCAGTATCTTTTCTAATAACTTCACTTGCTCCAAGTGTTGTTTTGGAGACTTTTTAAGCTTTGAATACTTAGCTTTGCTTATTAAAGCTCAGCAGTCTATACTAGCTGTGACTATCTATCAATCCCCAAAGCACAACACCAACTTTTTATCTGAGTTTTCTGATTTCATGTTGATGGTTCTTACAAGTTATGGCAGGGTTATTTGACATTTTCATGTCAATGACACTGCTGATTCAAAGGATATGGAAATTTTAGATGTTCTGGCCTGTTTTGGCCTTGTGCAACATGTAAAGAGAGCCACCTACAATCACAGGAATACATTAGATTTGGTCATTCAAGGAGAATTGAAATAGATATCTCAGAAATCACCAATGTTTCTGTTTCTGATCATTTCTGTATTTTTGAATGCTACTATGTCTGCATCAAAACAGTGTCATGAGACTGTTGTTGTAAAGCAAATCCTTGATGACAATGCTACAACTGGACTTTTAGATATAATGAATACTTTTCCTCCATCCAGTGCTTGCTCAATTGATGATCTAGTGCATGGTTTTAATAATAAATTGAGGTCTTCTATGACACTGTTGCTCCTCCGAGAATTAAAAAAAGACAGGTAGCCCACAAATTACTAGGGCTGTAGTCAACCAAAGAAAATCTTGGTCGACTAAAATCGTACATAATCTTCAACTACTCGATTAGTCGTGCGCGGGGGTGGGGGGGATGTAACGGGACAGAGTGCACAGTAAACTCGGCAGCCACACATTTCTCTGTTCTGTATTTCTCTGTTTTGTGTCTTCAGGTTAGGCTACCCCATTGTTGCTAACTTTGGAGCTAACCCCCTTTACTTTTCCAGCATTTGGGGAAACAACAGACGTGACTTTTTAGTATTTATTAACTGACTGTACTGTACTGACAACTTACTACTAACCTTTTCCTCTGCCCCGCTCGCATCCACCGTCACTTCTCTGCAACTTGCTCTTTCCCACTCGCTACGCAAACATACTCCTTAACGGAGCCACTACCATACCAATAGTTTCCCAGGCAACGACAGAGGTTGCACAGAGACTCC
This sequence comes from Thunnus thynnus, assembly GCF_963924715.1. NCBI lineage: Eukaryota > Metazoa > Chordata > Actinopteri > Scombriformes > Scombridae > Thunnus > Thunnus thynnus. Next base: position 21,234,496 of record NC_089535.1, read on the forward strand.
CAAACGCTATCAATTTCCGAATGAATGGATATTCATTCATCAAATATTAAAAAATATTTTTTTTGGCCTGGCAGGGGTTCTCGTTGTTATCATTATGGAGAAACACAGATTCAGTAAACGTTCAGTACGGTCGATAAACATTGAGTACAGTTAGACCCAGCAGTCTCCATTAGGTTGGGCGAGTTCAAAGATGTGAAAACAACAAGGGTGTTTTGAATACACCCCCGTTTTCACAGGTAATTTGTTAGAATTTGAGAATTTAGTTGGACGAGAGCATATCGACCAACTAATTGACCAGTCAACCAGCAAACTACAGCCCTACAAATTACCTTGGAAAACTGCTGCTATTTGTCAGCTAAAAAGAAACTGTCGCAGGGCCAAGAGACAGTTGAGAAAAAGTAAATTAAATGTCCACTTTGACATCTTAAAAGTCTCACATGAGAATTAACAATGATGCTGCCAGAATAGATAAGACAAACCCATTTCTCAAAAATCATTCTTGAAAACAAACAGAACCCCAAAGTCCTCTTCTCCACGATCAATACTCGTTTGAAACCATCTCTGGCTTTCAGTTTAAATGATCAAGCTTCAGGTTCTTAAGTGAAATTTACATCATGGTTTAAAGAAAAAAATTGGCACCATTAGATCCAGTATTATAAATACAGATGAATCGACTGTTTGGGATCTACTGGTGGGTGATCCTCCACCTATGACATCCTTTAGTATGACAACAGATGATACTTGTAGGTCCGAAAGCAGAAAGGCAGAAATTAAAGTCAGTGTTTGCTAGCATGTCCAAGCAAATTAAAACACATGTTACAGACCTTGGAGTGATTTTAGACTCTGATCTTAATTTTATTAGCCATTTTGTTAAGGTTGCAAAAACATCACTTTTTCATCTGAGGAACATTGCCAGAATTTGACCATTTTCAACTCAGAATGTTGCTGAAATGCTGATACGTGCTTTTATTTACAAGCCACTTAGATTATTACAACTCTCTTTTTACTGGTCTCCCTAAAAAGTCCCTATGAAAATTACAGTTAATTAAGAACACTGCAGCCAGGATTTTGACCAATACATAAAAAGATCACATCACCCCTCTGCTCGCATCACAGCACTGGATACCTGTATCTTTTAGAATTTATTTTGCTTGTCTACAAAGTCTTATATAATCTATGACCTTCATATATCAGCAACTGCCTTTTATTTTATGTCCCAACAAGAAATCTCAGATCTTCCACTGCTGTTATTTTATAAATTCCTAAAGTGTTCAACAAGAAATCTGGTGAGGCTGTTTTCTGTTTTTATGGTCCTAAACTGTGGAACAGCCTCCCCATGGATCTTAGAACATCAAACTCCCCTGGAATTTTTAAAAGGAAATTAATGACCTATCTTTTTAATTTGGATTTTAATTTGGGTTGACTTTACTCGCATCATTGCTAATGTTTTATTGTGCTGTGATCAAACGGTTTTTGTTTGTTTTTCTCTTGTTTTGTTAAGCACTTTGGATTAATGGGTTATAATACTGTTTCCAGGGGACTCTAAAAAGTGATGAACATGCCTGGACATTTCTCGGACACACCAATTCTTTCCATGGTTTATTGCTCATGAAGTTACTTGGGTCAACTTACAATCAATGACGTTGGAAAATAAGCTTATGATGTAAGTTTTTTAGTTTTAACATCCTGATTGCATGATATTTTTGCAGATATTTTTAATTAACCTAGCCTTAGCCTTTTGCTGATTACTAGTCCTGCAACTAGAAAATAAAAAAAAACAACAATAAAACAAAACAGAACAAAACAAAACAAAACAAACAACAACAACAAAAAAATCAACAAACTGTATTTGGTTGTGTTTTCTCATTTTGCAGTGTTTTCTCTAGATGCTGCACAGGAATTGTGAAATAGATGATGTTCTTCATTTGCTTGAGTCTTTTTTCTATTTTTCTTTTAATAACTGAAAAGACTGGACAAAATAGTTTTGCTTTTTGTCTCTTGCTGAAGGCCCTTTTAACAAGGCATTTCAGTGGCTCTGCTTGCTACAATGCTGTATGCAGGACGACAAACAACCTATGTTAGACCCTGTAATACAAGTGATAAGACAAATATTTTCACCATTGTGTTTTAGCCAAAAGGCATAAGAGAGCACAAAAAGTGATTTTATTGTACCCTTCTTTCCCAGTACAAAAGTACACAGTATTTTGATTGTAGGTAGATGACATAGCACTCTATCTATCTTTCAGTTCTGTTTCTTCCCTTTCTCCAGTATATACTGGACAGTAACCCCTAATCACACACTGGAGTGACTATAATTTAACCAGGGCCAGACCTAGCACATTCAGTGCCCTAGACAAAACAAAAAAAAACAAAAAAAAAATCCCAAAACAAAACAAAAAAAATATTATACCGGACAAAACATTGTGGTAGAATGAAAATAATAACCTGATAGGCATGATCTCATTATTATGAATGTATTTGAACATCAGCATTAACAATAGTGAAATGTTTACTCAAAGTGAAGAAAGACTGTAGCCTATTAAATCAAGTAAACGGTCAAAAAAGGAACAAAATGTTAAGTACAAACATGTTCCAGCCTTCACTTATCATGATGTCATGTTTATTTATATCAGTTAGAAGACAGATGTGAAGGATGAGAGTTTGATTCAAAAACAAGTGTTGGCCTATTGAGAGCCATACAGCACTGCTAGTGAACAGAAAACCCCTTTGACAAGTTCCTATTATAGCCCATGTCATATTAAGCAAATACAGAGCTGGGGAACAACTTTTTCATGTTTCCATTATGTGCTATATAAATCTAGGGAACATAGGATCCTGGGAACATAGGAATGACTCCAACAAAAGCATGTATTATCAATATTAGAATCATTTCCATTTCTTAAATGTAGATTAGCAATTATTAAGTTATTAAGCATTTGCATTTTAGTGTATTTGGCTTAGGGGTGGGAACATTTACACTTTTTGGTAAACGATTACATGTCCATTTTTCTCCAATATGAGAATTTTTTTAGTTTAGATTGTAGGACCATATCTGCAATTGCTTAGCAACGGTTATTGTTTTCTTCATCCTTTCCTTTTGTTCAAAATTGCATACCTTTCTCCCTGGCACGTTTATCATCTTCTTCTTTTTTGTACTGCAGCCCGGATGGCTTTTGCCTTTCCATTTTCTCTAACTCTAATGCTCTCCACATACACGCCACTCCAACACACCCATCAATGCTCTAGCATGTCCTGATGACCCTATGAGCCTATGCGGCCTACAGGGAACCCCCACCCTCCACCCCCACACACACAAACATTTAACCTTCATTCCCTTGCATATATTTCATTTCATATCAGCTTACACCCTCTTCTTCCACACTTCTCTTTGCCAGAACAATTACTGATTCAAGAGTCATTATTTTGCCTCCTCTCTAAGCAAGTCTTCCCCTCAACAACAAGGTCACACACGGTAAAAGCCTCTAACAAAAGCTGCATTCAGATTAAGAGATAGCAGGCAGCAATCTTGGACAATGTTCATCTTCGGAGAGTGATTAAATCTGAATCTACTGACTTTGGGCTGAATCCCCTCAGTTCCAGTGCTGCCCTGCTGCTTTACATTTGAAAATGATGTGTCATTGAGATCATACATGGTTCAGATCGCTGAAAAGAAGTAATGAAGCAGCTGCCTTAAGGCGTACACAGACCTCTTGCCCAGAAGTTTACCAGCTAAAAACCAACTGGGAAAAAAATCTGTTCAAAAGGAAGAAAATACTTATGATTTTTCTTCCCTGAGTGCTCACTGTGAAGGTGCCCTTGGACAACAAACTTAACCCCCAACTGCTCCAACAGAGCAGCTCCAAGACCATCTGTACAAGAATGTGGATATGCCTGGCTGATCTAATTTAGAGGAGTGGAAGACCCTCCCTTCATATGCAGCTAACCCTGTGCCAACACCTACCTTGTCTTCACACATGGCAACAAAGACAGTTAAGACAATTCATATTCTTCTTTTATCCATTCTCATGTGGAAGGTGCATCATTTCTGAGCCAAAGTGCAGTTGTTCTAAATAAGAGTAAGTAAGCAAGAGTTAGCAAATACAGTAGATACTGAGTCTAAAAAATGTTTGAATTAGCAATTAAACCCATCATGTCTAATTTGTGTATGACTGTACTTTTGGGGTTGCACCTTTAGGTTTCGTTAAAACCTCAAAATTTTCTAAACCAATACATACATGACTTTGGTCTCCTCGATAGTGGCTATACGCTCCTGACCTAAAATACAATCAGGATAAACTCTCTGATACAAATACCTATAAAAAAAATCAATTTAAAAGGTGCTAGTCTGGAAAAAGGACTAAAAATACACAAAAAATGTGGGCAGGTTTTACATGTGTAAAAAATTGTAGTTTACAGTTTTGGTCATTTGTGATTTTCAGTGTCTCCATGTCTCCCAGAGGAATGATGTACCTGTCAACTCAATGATAATAGAAATAGGCAGATAGGTGAATAAAAAAGAACAACGTGAGGTCAGCCAGACCACTCCTGAGCTGTAGCAGACAACGGAAACTACTCTGCTTCTGTGTTGGCCACTGATCGCCACTTCTTCTAACTGCAGGGAACTGCAAATGGAGCCAGATAGTGCTCTCTCCAGTCTGTGCGAGCTCTCCATTGCTGAATTATGATTAAAACTTTATTTTCTCTTATAGAGTGGAAATCCTTCGGATTTTCATGCTGGGGGATGTTGAGAGAAAAATGATCATATTGCACCTTGAGTGCAAGTCTTGCTTCCAATAACTCTGCAAAGGACTGTGTGCATTGAATAAAGAAAATTAACTTTAATTTATTGAGGTGGCACCAGAGGTCTCAATGGGAGTATCTTCTAACCTAATAAAATTTGACGCCACCGGGAAGATTTGGTTGAGCTGCCTCTCTAATGGTACACAGTAGTCAATAAAGTCAATGAAGTGATTTGTTTTATTTTTTTGTAAAATAATGCCCCATTGGTGTAATTGTCATATTACATAACAAGCCCATTATACACTCCCTGGCCACTTTATTAGGAACACTTGTGCAATCTGATGCAATCCAATACAACAGCTCTGCTATAAATTCTACCTTTATGAGTTCAGTTCAGTTTTTGTTGACTGCTGCTAAGCTGTTGTAGTTGAAGTGGCTGGTGAGTGTATGGTTCATTACATATAGTGTTTTATTATAATAATATCTAACATACTACATGGTGAAGTGATTTCGTCAAGTGTATTGGTCAAGTGTGTATAGGCTACAGCATATCATATCATATGTGGTCTGTCGTCTGACTCCCATCATTTTTTTTCAGTAGTATGGTGTCTCTGTTAATTTAAAACAGTGTATTTGGTGATTTTTAAGTTTTCAGATTAACTGAATGATTCATTGATTTTAGATGGGTTGAGAAAATGTTCTTATACATTTTAGGAATGGAATCTCTAAAAAAAAAGTTCAGTATGAAGTTTAAAACAAGGATGTTTGTCTTATTTCACAAAAAGTTGGCATTTTGGAGATACATGGTTTTAATTGGACAGCAAAGATGTGTCATTCCTCTGTGCCATATGTTGAAGGGAGAGTTGAAGAGGAAATGGGAATTTTGGAGATAAAATATTGTCTTTCTTCTCTCTCAGTTTCTGTGAGGAAGAAAGAAAGTCAATTCCAGATTTGTAGTAATTTATTCAATTCTTCTTGCCGAAGTTACATTACTGAAGCAGGATGAAATGGTATATGTGTTTGTGTGTATGAGACAGAGAAAGAGAGGACAAGTGCTAGAGAGGGATAAATACTAAGTGAGTGTGTCTGTGCCATTGTGTGACAGTTATAATGAGCTTCGTCTTTGGCACAGTGTTTGCATTTTATTGTCAAGACCCTTTCTTGACAATACAAATCTCTAGGAATTTGGTCAGAATGATTTAGTAACCCTACTATTTGGTGAGTTTGTTGCTTGGCTCATGATTTAGACACTAACAGTGGTGAATGAGGGTAATTTGGTTGTTTTTGTTTGTTCCACATTTCCCCGGTGTTGTTTGGTACCAGTCCCAAATTTGGTCTGCAATGACTTCTTTTATGTCACATATTTTGAAGCAGTGGTGGTATTCAAATTGCTGTGGTGGCTCATTACTGTTGAGGAGACGCAGAGTAAAAACTGGTGACCATCAACTGACCATCTGACGCTGCAGTGAAATCTCTGTGGGAGGTCTGGCAAGACTTCAGCTCTAATTCCTACGTGTGTTTTTACTAGTTTGGTTTCCTTCATCTTTTTACAGATAGGCTCACTTCATCCTGTCATTTGTTCCCATGTGAACTGAGGCTCTTTTCAGCCTGTGACCACACCACACACAGACACGTTCAGACACACACACACACAGACGCAAAAGAGAGAGCTGCTTTCCGTCTGAAACCACACCACACACAGAACTCCCAGAGCACAGGCGACCCACACACATTTGTTAAGTGAGCTACTTCCATCCTCTGACCATATAACACATGTTCATATGGGTATATAGAATGACAGGCACACACACACACACAAGCATGTGAAAATTAACACATGCGCACACAAAATAGATCAGAGACAGGTCACAAAGATAAGACACATTTAAGCAAAGTCGTATGCCTTAGGATTGCAGTCACAGACACACACACACAGTTCAAACACACATACACGTCCCTTTTTAATAACAGAATGAAAAAATACGCACACACAAATGTACCAGAAGTGTAATTTTCTCTTCAATTCAGTTGCAGACATCTACTGAAAGCAGCTCAAGCCACTACAATTATAGTAGTCTTCACCAATGAGAGCAGCATATTGTCAGCGAGATACTAGACTAGGCTATATGTAGTGATTCTATTTTTTGGGGGGATTTAAAGAAAAAAAGAAAAGGAATTACATCAAAATTAATTTTAAAAAATAAGTGAAAATTTGATGAACGATCGCTAACACAATCTCATCAGGAAGTACAAATTGCAACAAAAACACTGTAGTTTGGTTGTTAATTGCAGTTTTATACATGGATGGATAGAGGTACATAATCAATAGCATATTTTCTTTTCATCTGTTACTGGAAGCATTTTCTGAGTAAAGTCATTGTTGCAAGACGACCTCATTTACTGTAAATTGTTGTGGTCAGTAGGCCTGGGCAAGGTATTACGGTATACCAGGGTCTTTAGAAATCCCAAATGTATGATTTTTATTATTGTCAAAAATACAGATGCTCCTCTAGACAATTACGTGTTCACAACAATCCTACAGGTTGTTTGTAGCATTAATGTTGCTAGGCTAGCGAGTGCCTTAAAGTCTGTTTATAGTGAGTGTGTTAGAGTCAGTCAGCACTAAAAGTGTTTTGTTAGTCCAGTTAAACCTGCAGGAGTTTCTGAAGGCTTGTGTAATGTGTTTTTCTGTCACGGAGGAAATAAATTCATAACGAGTCTGAAGCGTCTTCCGACATCTTTACTGCAGAAGCGGAATATGTCAAGCTGCCAAATTCCACTGTGACAGATGATAAGGAGCTCAAAAAGACAAACAGGCAGTATTATAAATGCTAACTACTGGAGAAAATAATATTTGACCATGGCGTAAGTAATATTCAAAAAGTACTTTTCCAAAAAACAGGTCTGGGAAAGAGGGGGGATCATCTTAAAATCAGGGTAGCCTCATATTCGGGCCAATAAAATATTTAAGAACCATTTCTTTTATAATATCTGAGGTTTAAAATATTTTTTATAGTGGTTACCGCAACGATTTGAATGGCTTCACTAATTTTTGCGGTGAGGAAAAAAATCAATATCATGGCAGCTCTATTAGGCACACAGCATTGTAGGCTAGACAATATCATACATGCTACAATGACAGTGTTTCCCCTATATTCATTCGGTGCACCTCCGCTGCAAAATTATGAGCACCACTGCTAAAATTTCAGACGATCATTAATATCAACGAGCTACTAATGATTTTCACTCACACACTGTGCGAGCACAATAACACCCTACGTTATTGTGGATTTTTTTAGTCATCTTCCCTCTCTTCATTCTTCAAAGGACATATACGTGAAAGGTACAAGAGCAGCGTAGCTCCATTAAGGAATAAGGCAGTGCGTGTATGTGTGTGTGAATGTGTGTGTGTAGTTGCGCGAGCGGAGCAGAGGAAAGGTTTAGCAGTAAGTTGTCAATCTGGCAGTAAATGTACAGTACAGCCTGTCAGTTGATAAATGCTGCATCTCCTCAAAACAAAGAAAATACTCATCTATCGAAGGGGGTTAGCCCCAAAGTTAGCAACAAAGTGTTAGCTTAACTTGACCAGGCTCACTTAAGGTGGACTGACTTTTAAGGTGGACCGGCAATTCTCATTTTAGTATCAATCTCAGCCGCTCTTTAACAAGGAACGGAGAAATGTCTGGCTGATGAGTCTCTGTCTTGAGTTTTTCATATACTGAAAAACATATGCTGACCACAAAAATGACATGCTGATTAAGTTATCAAACAAAGAGAAATGTCCTCCCCTTGTCCTAGTAACGTCTTTGTACTCAGGCAATCACAGCTGAGTGCCTCCCTTTACTCTCACTGCCAGAAGGGAGAGACAAAAGTCCTGCACTCCAGCTGTGAGTATGCAGACAGGATTTGAGACCAAAACATCTGTTAGCAAACCAGCTGAGCCGTCTGAACTTTCTGAGCTACATCAGCTCTCACACAGACGATGTTTGATATAGAGTTCATATAAGAACATCAGGTGGATCACACAGTTAAAACATTAATGATAATAAATCTTGAACTCAGTCTTTCTCTTCTGAGGCCATGGTTCTCTGGTGGAAAATGGTGCACTGCTCCCTCCGGGGTGGGAGGGAGTTGCTGCCCCAAGAGAAAGAGTTCAAGTATCTTGGGGTCTTGTTCACGAGTGAGGGTGGAGCGTGGGGTTGAGGGCAGCGTAAGTGGTAATGCAGGGAAGCTAAACTCTCAATTTACCAGTCAGTCTATGTTCCAACCCTTACCTTTGGCCCCAAGCTTTGAGTGATGACTGAACGAATGAGATTGCGGATACAAATCTCCAGGGTGTCTGGGCACGTCCAGCTGGTAGGACATCGGTAGGGTTTCCTTGCTCAGTCTGCTGTCACCGCAACCTGGTAAATGGTGGAAAATGAATGGATGGAGTCTTACTCTGCATGTTTTAAACTCTGCATGAGGACATTTTCTAAAGGGAAGTAAAGGATAGTCTCAATCATTGAGGTGGTATGTCTGGTGAAAACTGACTCCAAATCACTGCACTAGAACAATGATAGAATTCAAGAATTAAAGGATAATTAGAAACTAAATGCTCTCCAATGGTAATCAACGATGGAACCCCTAAGGCTGATGTTGTCCTTGCATTATATTGCTTTAAAAAAACAGTATTATTATCACTGGAATTATTAGCCTAAGGGCAAGCGAACTTGCTGTTTTGAGGATGTTTTACCCTTCTTATAGGTGTCATTATTTCTACAAGTCCAGTTTCCTTTGACTAAGTACCTCTAGATAACCTGGATGACTTAGAAATGTCAGAGAAATAGGATTAAATTCTCATCTTCTCTGTTGAAAAAGCTGCGCTATGGTTGAAAAGTGCAGGTTTTAAATTACAAGCATCATAATAGATTTGCTCTCAACTCATCATTCCCCCCCTGTTCACTCTCACTACATGCACTGAGATTCATCAGAGGATGAAACAATCTATACCCTGATGAATCCACCTGCACTCATTCTGGTTGTCAGCACAGATCACTGATTACGTGTCTACTCTTGTACTTTACTGATGTGTCAGTAGCCCACCCTTCCTACTGTGTAACCATAGTTACCATTGTTGTCAGATGCTATTGATTGCACAGTGATGGTGGTGCTGTAGCAGGACACCATATAATAACTGGTTCTCTAGATTCTGGTATTAGTGAATTTGTTACCAACATGCTGTCACTATAACGATATTCTTTGTCATTTTAAAAGTTCATAAGCAAAAAAATGTTACAATTGTGCTACTTTATGTATGAAATCTATCAACTTTTACTAGTGATCAACAGAAATTGTGTTATGTCCTCTCAAATGAGTCTCTGCCACAGTACCCATCTATCAATCTCCTTCCTCTAGTGGGATGTTGCCCTGCAGATGACCCGAACAGTAAAGACACATTTTTAAAAAAAAAATCAGACTTCTTCTAATTATAATGATCAACACAAATGACTAATGAAGAGATAATCACAGAACTATTTTATGCAATAGTAAAAAGTAAAATTATTCTTTTGGTTTAAACTTGTTTCCCATTCATAGTACCACCTTCCATTACTGAACAGTTAGTGATACAATAGTGTGGATACCAGAAGATTGCTTATCAATAGAAATGTAGTATACTAAATCAAAACAAAGGCCATTAACTGACTTTGAAAGCCAGAAATCTCAGCACGTTCAGGCTGCTCTATAAATGAGGTTACGGGAAGCAATTAAGACTTGAGTAATCCTAAGAGATTGATCTGAGTTTAAGCGACTCCTCAAAACAAACTTTTGGATAATCAAGTAGTGTGAATGGCCAAATGCGAGTCTTTGTTTGAACAATCAAGAAATCAATATATTTATGATTCATAACCGGACAACAAAACAACAAAACCTAATCAGCCTTTTTGTTTTATAAAAGCCAACTCGGCATCTTGGGTCTCATTATTTTCATAGTTTCAGTCTTAATTCCTAGCGGCAATAATGATGGTGTACTAACCAAGTTCATCACTGAGATTTGGAAATGTGGCAACAATGCAAAAAAAAAGGTAATGCTATGGCTCAACATCGTGATTTTCTTAATTCTTTGTACTGAACAATAAAAACACAGATAATATGACTAATATTGATAGCTGCAGGCATGTTTCATATCCCTGTGACTGTTGGTGAGTACTTTGTTTTTGCAACCATTAGACAAGTTGGCTAAAACTATGAGAATAAAATCAAAGTTGTAATGATCTGGAATCAGCCAGAGCAAAATCCAATCACCAAATTTCATCTGATGAAAAGTGAACCCAGAAGTTTCCAATCGCAGAAGCTCAGGAGACGTGCTGTTACAGTTCACATTCATTTTAGAAGCGACATCCAAAAAGCAGAATCAGCAGAGCAGCACAACAAATTCAAAATAACTTTCTTGTCATATCTGTTCTTTAATCTGAATGAATCTTTTTTTCAGATTCTACTATCTGTGTTTTTAAGCAAATTATCTATGCGTGGTTTCACATGTCAAAAAATCATAAAAAGCCTTATATTATTGTGGCAGCAACAGTATTTCTCCCCAGTTTCCTGATTGCTGTAGCATTCTCTCTTTCTCTTTATCTCCCGTTGTCACAAACAAACACTCTCTCACACACAAATATACAACGACAGGCTTGGCTGTAGCACTGACATTTAACAAATGCCCATATAGGGATTTCAACAAACTCACCTCACTTTCAACACTGTTTTCAGAAGTTGGAGCTCTTGATTTCAGCCACCTGTTTTTTGGGGGGGGTTTTTTTATTGTTTTGTTTTGTTTTTTTGTTTATTCGTGCGACATCAAATACAGAAAAAGGCCCTCAGCTGGCGTCCTGTTCAGAAACAAGTGCAGAGACAACCAGCAGTGAGAGCTGCTTTCTGTAGGGACAGCAGGCTGTTGACCTTCACTGATGAGCAAAGAAGAATCCCAGTCTTTCTGTCTTGTTCTGTCTTGGGCTCTTATCGTTTGTCTGCTTCCCCACTCGCTCTCTTTCAGCTTCTGTTCTGAAGCTCATCTTTCTTCCTACTACTCTCCTTTTTACCCTTCTACACCACGTTTCCTCCACCTGCTCTGCTGTGGATGTTAGGATGTTAGATGTTGTGTATTCCGCCTCCACTTAAGTGTGTTTACAATAGTTAATAAGGATGCAAATTACCCTAAAAATGTGGAGTAGTTACATACCCAATTAAATGGTATACTGAGGATTGTGTTTTGCAGATTCCTTGTTACAATGGCTGCGTGTAGTGACAGTTTTCATGATTGATTAATCTTCCATCCGCATTTTTTAATTAAATATAAAAAGCTTGAAAACAGTGAAAAAATGTCTATCACAAATCCTCACAATTGTTTTTTTTCTCCAGCCAACAGTCAAAAAGCTATTCATTTTACACTCATAGAAAATGGTATTTTTGTTTAATAAATAGTAAGTAACTGACTAATTTAGCAGTATTGCTACTGAGGAATCTTACTGCTGTATGGCATTCACCTACAGTACAGTATATACCCAGTGAGGTGGACAGAAGCATATACAGCAGTGATGAGTTCATGTTGGTGTATACAGTGAACAAATGGCTTCAGTGGGTAGCAGTAACGGGAGGGAGAGGCAGAACACAGACAGAGAGGAACAGAAGGCGGATCCTCCGATGAATGCAAAACCGACAGAGGAAAAGGGAGAGGCTGCTCTGCTTGTTAGCAAAAGCAAACATGGAAGGAGCAGCAGCAACACCACCCGTCAAGAGATTAGCATCAGAGAACGTTTCTCCTGCCCGTCTGCTCATGGTGCTGTTCCCTGGCAGGGTGGCGGAGAATAATACACAGGCCTTAGCTTCAAATTGTACATAGAATAATGGGACTAAAATATAAGTGCTTCAAATTGCTTCTAATAAAATCTTCAAAAGGAAAACATTGTTAAATACTGAAATGCCTGCAATTCTTCATGTGATGACAACTGAATGACAACTAAGCAAAGAAATGAAACTGAAATATTGTTACATAAATATATTTTTGTCCAGGGTAGCATCTATATGGAGTTTATCTTTCAATAGAAACTGACTGGAGAATGGTGCAGCTGTGGACCACAACAGTCTTTTTTGTCAACTTATTGTTTGAAACTAGGACACACAAGTTATCCTCCCGTTTTCAAACATTTTCAAAATCTATGTTGGATGCCTGCATTTCCCTTTTTTTATCATTAGAAAATATGGTTCTTAATCAGCTACAATGTTTGAAGAGGAACCAAACGGCTGCTTCAATATTGAGCTAATTACGACTTGTTTACATCAGTGCAGCTTTTCAAATACTTTCTTTTGCCCTTACATTAGAGTGTGATGTGTTAGAGGACAAAATCAAGAGGCTTTAGAACTACTAAGGACTCAGTAAGTAACGCTATTTACATTGTGTGCTTGACTTTTCAGAAGAGTTTGTTTTGAGAGGAGAGTATGGGAGCTCTATCTTCAACAGTCCATGCTGTGAATTTAAAGTGCAGATTTGTTGCTCTGGTGTGTGTGAACGAAGAGGTCAGATTCAGTGGAATAGGTCTGCGGTAGAAGTTGAATGTTTTGACAATAGCGGCTGCAGTCAAGACACCATCTCTTAAAATCTGCCATTTCCTCAGTCTCCTCTGAAACAAAAGGTTAATTCACCCGTGTCAGCCTTTGTGCCGGTGTCACTCTGTTTGCTCTGTTTGATAAGTGCTTATGGCAGTGGGCGTACGAATGTTGTCAATTCTCTCTGTGCCTCTTTTCTTTTAAGTGTCTGCAACACTCAGTGTTGTTTTGTCTCGTGTAAAATCTAAATTCATACAACACAGATTATGAAACACTCAAAGTAAAGCAGTTGGAGTTGTGAAACACAAACAAAAGAGTGTTTCACAGATGTTGAGGAAGACACAGGTAGAAATACATGAATATGAGCCCTTAACATACTCTTATTTGACATTTTGTCACCCATATGTTGGATGAAGTTAGCTATGTTTCATGTTGCAGATGACATATGAAGTCATTTTACTCACCGTTCCATTTTCTTTGTACTTCAGGTCTGTTTTTTTAGGAAAAATAAATAAAGAAACTATTAAATATTAGCAGAATCTTGTCATGATTCCTCTTTGGAGGTGGATACCTGGGGAAAACACAGGCAGTATAAGAATTTTATGGGAATATTACAAGCGCTTTTTAGTACAGATCAGGGTAAGTCAAAGACCTGCTGATAAGTTATTGTTCTCTCTCCTGAGTGTCGTTCGATGTAGGCAATTATCACAGCGGTGTGTCTGTTAAAGTACTGTATACACACATTTTGCGCTTGTTTGAAGGGTGATTTGGTTTAATAGCACTCAATTAGTGGCAGTAAAACTGAAGTGATACTCAACCCATCTCTTTAGTTTTAGATACTCACCCTTTTTAGGCTCAAAAAGATGGTGAGTTTCAGAGAGAACTGTGGTTGTGGTCAGCATAAATTTATGTTGGTTATAGTACAGTTTGCACTGCGTAATTTTTCATGGCAAAAGAAAGTGTAAAGACCAGAGGAGAACCATCTGGGCCTTCAAGGTATTCAGTGAATACTTTATTATTTCTTCTTATTTTTATTCACTGAAATAATAATAATTTCTAGGTCATCATTATAAACTTAATTTGATTTTGACAGTTGTCTTAACCAATCATACTCTGTTGAGTTGTGGGCGTTCCGAGGCATTCACGAATACTCAAGTAGTCAATGAGTGGGCAAGGGAAAACGAGACAACAGAACAACGACGAACGGTGACTCACTAACCCAGTAACTCCCAGTTCCATTTATCTGCTGAATGAGAAACATGACTTTAGTTGTTGCCTTATTCTGGGCAAAAAACTGACAAGAACACTGCAGCATGTTTGGTTGAAGATGTTTCTGAAAATATATGCTAACTCCAAACTTTCCATGATGGCTTCACTTGCCATAAGGAAGCAGAAAGTCATTGTTGATTGCTTCATGAGCACAAATTGCTGGTTGTTAACTGGTCTCATTGTGAGCATTGTCAATATGTGGGCATTTGTGTAGTTAAAACTGTAACTGATTTGAATTTATGTTGGGTATTGCAGTGTTCAGGCTCATTCATTTTCCTGTAACTAGTCTGCAGTCAAGGCACATTGCAGTGAGAAATAAACACATTCATTTAATCATTTTTATCATTTGATAATCACAGTTTTCTATGCATGTTGTAAGAAGTATACTGCAAACCTACAATTTACATCTCTAGTTTAATTGCCATGGACATGAAATGGCAATAAATGGCTTAATTAAGCCAAGTGAAAAATGGCTGAGCACAGCTTAAGAAGAGCTTGTGCCTTTTCCCGTTTCACCTCAGGAGCTGTTGGCTGGTCAGCATGAGACATCTGATATCTACATTTAACTTGAACTGACGCCTTTATTTCTGGCAGAGAGATATTAAATCTACATTGAAATTCAAGTATGTCTAAGCTCAAACAAACACAAAAACATTGGATTAGCATTGGAGCCATCTTTAGTTGCTAATCAGTATTCTAGGTATTTTACTTTCATTCCAGCTAAACAAATATATGAAATAAGTCAATATGATGTGCTTGTTTCTTTTATTTTCTCAAAATAATACAGGCCTAGTTGCTTACATGATATCCCTCTTTGTGTGACTGGTTTTCTGGAATGACCTTTGTGTGTTGTGAAGCCAGTTAGGGCAAGGAAACCTTTAATATGCCGAACTTCCATGTGACAGGGCTCTGGTTATTATTTTTACTGCTATACTTGATTATTTTACTGCCACATGTGGTCCTATTGAAGGCCCAGTGTCCAGAGCCATGGTTTGTCACTGGTAAAGATGCTGATGGAAATTATTATTCTCTTCTCTACCGTCTATCCCTATTTTGTATATTTCACACTTTTATATTTAGCAACTGCTTTGGTTGTGAATGGTTTCTCCCCTCACTCTGTGTATTGTACATTGTTTCCAGTTATTTGTTCACTTATTCATGTAACTACTTATTAATTCACTTACATGGTGGTAGTGATTACTCTGTTTGCCTTGGCTGACCACTGCTACATTTTGATGGTGATTAATAGCCATTTACTTGTTATAGCAAGTTTTGAAATGAATATTTTATAGTATAACTGTTCTGCTTGGATTTAATGGTTGAGACAAACATCTTTTCATCATCCAACTCCTTTGTTCCCCCATCATTATCAAGGTTTTAGGATGCTACACCAATCCGCATCCATCTTTCTCCTCATCGTCTGTTTCTTAAAAAAAAAAAGAAAAAAAAAGAGAGAGAAAACACATTCTAAGCAACATCCTCAAAGCCTTACATAACGTTTTATGTCTTTCTGTCCCTGTTTGTTTGGGTTTTGTTTTATGTTGTTGCTTGTGACAGATTTTTTCCCTTTCAAATAGGTTTCCTGTTTATGATATAAGCCTGAAATAGGTTTCACTGGCCTGAAGACAGACTGGTGTTTAGTGTTTGTGATACATAGATATAGAGAATTAAGTATGCTTAAAAAAAAAAAAAGACAGGACAGCTACCCTGAAGGGCAGAAAAAATGAGATGTCATAGGCACTATTGTTTTGTTCATCAAAGACCCGTTGCTAGAAAGACATGCTGTATATCCTCATCCTGGCCTCTGCTCAAAGCTGTTTCATTTGATGCTGTGAGCTAGAATAGCAAATATCCAAATTTACCTCAGCTCTCGGCTATGAACAAATTACACTGAACACATACCTGCGTATTATATTGCCACAAAGAAACAAAACAAATTGGGTCTAGTATAGGCAGAATTTGCAAACTGACTTGAATTTCATGGGGAAAAAGGGTGAAACGAGACATGTATGCTTCAAAATCTGACAAGATGTAAATGGAAAAAATACCTATCAGTAAAAATCAGTCAGAAATCTAATCAGAATTATCAAAAATCACATTTGTTTTTCAACTGATGAGATAGAAAATTTGCTTGAAATAGTTTTCAAAATAATAAACTCTTGTGGGGAAATAGGACATGAAAACTTGAGGGTCATGGAGTGAAGTTATCCCTTCATTAAACAACTATTGTCAAATGTTTACACTGCAGTAGAGCGGTTTAGTGTCTGGACTGTGTATCATCAATGTGCAAAAGTGTGGCCAGTTTGTTACAGGAATAGTCAGTGGTAATGTCTATAATGGGAATTCCTGGATATTAAATGTCCATCTGCAATTTTCTGTCGTGGTCCAAGTAAAATTTGTTGTTAAAGTGCACTGAAGTAGCATATCACATGACATGGTAAAGCAACATCTGAGTAAAAAAAAAAAAGGGGGGGGGGGGGGTATAAATGCAGTTGCAAGAACAATACTTTCTACTCATATCTTGGGATGTTTGAAAGAGAACTTATTTTAATTTTAATTATAACTATTAATATCTGTGAACTCCCCCTGCTCTTTCATCTGTTTCTATCTGTGGATGTCTGTAAACATATGGTCTCATATACGTGTTTACGCAGGATTAGCATGTTAGGCTAACAGTCCATCGGATGTGTGACTTTATATCCGTGCCATGACGTCTTTCAGAGCACACAAACTCTGTAAGCACATCTGTCACCTTCCGAGCATGGTGCTGTTATACAGTCTCTGGGCTACACACAGCACAGCACATCTATGCTAATGATGCTAGCCATGCTAACTAGATGCTAGCCGCCGTGCAGGCTGGTAAAATAGATCTGTCGTGTCTCTTTGGATCTGCAGGTTGGTGCTCCTCGCGGTGTCAGACACTTTGGTCAGTAAATGTATGTTTTTAAAACATATTTAAACCTATTTGCACTCACTCTCAGTCCCGTTAGCATCTAACCAGCCACCCAACCTGCCACCTCTGAATATGGAAATTTGTCACCTTATAAAGACCTCATCTGAACTGCATCACTTCTCTGGGTCATGATTACTATGGCCGCTAGATGGCATCTGTCATTCAAATGACCTATTGTGTTGTTTTTCTTGAGAGGACAGGCTCAAAAAACAACTATTGTCAAATGTCCACACTTAAGCAGAGTTGTTTACTGGCAAAAGGAAAAGTAATTCCATTATAAAGAGCAAACTGTGGATGAGTGTGATTTGTGTATAGCAGGATGTTACTGTGCGGCCTCTAAAAACCTCTCTTGGATAAATAAAACTCAACGAGACAGAGGCAAAAAGCAGATTGCTGAGTAGTCTCATGGACCAAATATATTACTGTTAGTTTGACCTCAAAGGGCTTCAGCATTAGCAAGAACCTTTAAACTTGCAGTATATTGACTGCCATGTCTCTGTTTTTGTTGGCTTCAATAATTGCTGTGTTTTGTAGATCTCCACACTGAATGGTACATTTTATTGAGTTACTCTCTGCTTGCTGGCAGCTCTCTGTCACAGGTTTGTGTTTTAGAGCTACTAATTGAGCTGCATGCTGGCGGTGCTGCAGACTTGAGCACATGACACTCAAACCTCATGTTTGCATCTACTGTAGCTCAAGATCTGATCTTTCGGTCTTTCTTTTGTTTCCACATATGTACAGTTATCAGTTAGAAAAGAGATGAAAAAACACATTTAAGATTAAAAACATGCGACCATATATTATTTTGTACGCTTTTTAGAGTTACTTTTTGTGGTTGCTTTATTGACAAAATCTTATGCTCTGTACACTTAAGGTTGATATACTACTAATTTGCTTTGCCAGATGGTTGAACATATATTTCACATGATTCTGACCCTGGAGACCAGGGCTCCCAAGTAGTGTAAGGGATTACAATTTGAAATGTGGTAATTACATTACAGTTCATAATCCTAGTAATGCTCTGGGTTGGTCTCACATGTGTTCAGTTGACATGTACTTCACTGTGAAGACCAGGGTTAGCATTAAACTAGCTATTGACAGTTAGCACATACCTCCAATATGGCTAGTTGTATGACTCATTTTCTATTGTACACGTGTTAAATAGGTTACAGGATATGTGATGTGGGTCTTGAGGCTTTGATGTTGTTGTTACACAGCTGTAATGAAAGTATAGTAATATAACTGATTATTTATGCTGTTGAATAATTAGTAAACCAATGTAATTACATTTTTAATGAGTAATAAGTAGTAATTGATTACAATTTTCATGTAACTTGCTTAACCCTGACTTTGATGCTTTCCTAACCTTAAGTGCTTTGTGTTGTTTAAACATAACCATAAAAATTTGAATCATGCTTTAGTTGCCTGAAGAAAACATCGTAGGGAAAACAAACAGAACATTTTGCAAATACTGTACACTTACAAATTGTAATCCAGGCTAAATTATGCTTCTTACAAAATGTATTCTGTAAATACAGTTTGTTTTATATGTTAGTAATTTTAGGAAAGGTTGAGTATTGTCACAATTAGAGATGACAAAAAGTGTGACCTAGCTTCAGCACTGCTAAATGCACGCCTGTTCATGCATGCAGGCAGTTAGGTTGATCTCATATTCATAGTCTGTCAGAAAAATGACCAGACAATGTACAAAACAGCCGCCCTGCAAAAAGCTCCCTCACGGGGACATAAAATGAGACCCTATTAGAAGTGACAGAATGTATTTGCCCTCACAGACAAAAGAGTCGAAAATTCGTTGCTAAATGGATCATCTACATCAAAAGGAAAAAAAAAAAAAGTGAAAGTCTTATTAAACATAACTGATTCTCTGCCTCTTTCATTTTGGCAGTATCAAAGTGCTATATTTTCCACACAGCATTATTCTGGCATTTTAGCACAATGTTCTGTAAACAGTGTTTTTGCATCACAGCCAATATCAAAGTAGCTTGTCTCTGAATGATTTGGACATTGTTTGGTTCACTGGATTCACACCATTTAGGTGTATTTAAGGCATTTGTACATCTATTAACTTTGGGCAAAGTAATTCATATTACATAAATGTTTTTTGCTCCAAGGTCATATTGTAGAAACCTCCTATGATTATTTTATCTGTGGGATTTTAAGTACTTTATTTGAAGGCTTTATTGTGGATTATCATCTAAGACTTTTTAAAACTTTGTCCTTGATTCTTCTTTGGAAGAACTCTAAATAATTGGGCTTATTGGCTGTGCATTAATGAGCAGAGGAATATCACTGGCCAAGGGTAGGGTTTGATTTTCATGGGGTCACATTTAAGGCAGAGAAGCAATAAACAACCAAAGTTATAATGAGTTTAAATGAGGATTTGGGTGTGTTGTGTGTGTGTGTTTGATGTTTTCAGCATTATGGCGTTTACAGATAATGATATATTCACACTAAACCCATCAGCAAAAAGTTCACTGACAATGGATTTAATTAGTTTTCCCTACAGCATATGCTTTTGCAATACAATATTAAAACATTGTCACTAATTACATGGTTCATGAATTTGACAAAACAAATTTGTTGCATATAAATGTCACAAGTCATTTTGTATTGACATACAAGCACATACGTACTGGTAACTTTGCAAAACCTGCTTTAAAACTGAGTTGTGGAAAAGTTATATTACATGTGACATTTCCTATAAGGTTGGAGACACACTAGAAGATTATTTAGCCAGTTAAGATCAGATTTGATCGTCTTGACAATTGAAGGCCAAAACCTGATTGTTGGCAAACTATCTAGTTGTGTGAGGGATTTGCAGGCTCAATCTTAACCAATCTGAGTGACTCTTGGACTCATATGAGCTTATACCTGATAATATCGAACATATTTACAACTCTAGATGAGTCCTCGAATTCTCCAGAGTGGAGAATTGCCAATATTTGAAGAAAGGTGAGTTTACAGTGACGTGGGAGCCAAATCTCATTCCCTGCTCGTTTTTCGATAGGCATTATGTTGGATTTCCCGAGTGACATATTGAGATTTACTTTGTGTTCAACACTCTGTATTCTCCAAATCAGCTAGTGTCATCGGTCCAGGGTCAAAATAACTTCAACCCAGAAAATTATATGTTTGGTTTGGTTTGGTTATGGGTGTGACTTCATGAGTTGTATGTGTTGTACATTTTTGTACTCATATTGAGTGTATTTCTACGTCTGTTGCTTCTGTATTTGATTGTGAAGCACTTTGATGTCGGCTCTAGAACGGTGCCAACTTTACTTACATTCCTTTAAATACATTATTTGTAATTTAAAAAAAATAAAAATGTGAAAAAAAAACATTCATTACAAAATGTTTAACACTCTCTGATGAGTTTTAACAGGTATAAGTTTGCCTCTGCAACCTTGATCATCATTTCTTCATGTTTCTCAAATTTGAAATTACATCATCATCACCATACCACTTAAAAAAGTCACTATTGTTGCAAACCTGTCTGAAGTAAACGCATAATTTGCACAGACTGCAATGGATATGAAATAATAGATACAACGTGGGAATACTAATGGGGCTCAAAGGTAGGCTAGAGAGGAGAAGAGTTAATTAAAAGTCAAAATAGTGTGTTCAGCATGATGAGGGCAAAGCAATTGCGGGGAAGAAAATAACATGTGAAACTGATGTAGTTTTGTTTCGGTTGCTTGTACCGCTTATCAATCAGAAACGCATATATAATGATGCTATATGCATTCATGGGGGAGAGATGAACTGCTCTCTGAGGTGAATAAGAGGGTGGTGTTTAAAGTTTCATCTGACAAAACTAGGAGGAAGAGGTGTTTTACATGCAAGGGAGACAAAGAGAGAAAACGAGTGAGAAACGGTGGAAATACAGCACTTCTGCTGTGTAGACTATACACACAAACACACACACACATACACACACAGTGAACTGCTCTATCAACCCTCTCCATCACCACTTTTACCATTCTCTTGCACATTCTTGACTTACTTTAAGATATGTATCTGTTCATCATTTATCTGTCTTCACAAAGTAGTATCATGTGGCAAACAGGAAGATGTATAATACAGTGTTACCTGCATGCAAATATTTCAGACTGGAGGCCAGATGACACCCAGCAGAACAACTACATTAGATTTAACCTGCAATAATCCCAAAATAGGTCTCAGAAAAAATGCCAAGGAGAAGGATGCTGGTATGAAAAGTACCACAGTTGGAATATAAATGTGGCAAAACGTTGCTTGATCCGTTTCTTCTTTTCAATTGTAGTTTCCAGCGGCAACAAGCAGCTTAATGCAAGTCTGTCTGCAGGTCAGTCTGAGAAATGTCAAAAATCGTGGGACATGCTGTAGCATGAAATGTCATTACTGACTGTTGCATTATTCTGCATTTAGCTGTGGGGGGGTGAAGAACAAATTTGTCACACCAAAGACTGCATGTTATTACACTTAAAAATTTCAAAGGCATGCACACACACACACATATAAATGTGTATAAGCCCTATTGCCAGACAACATTCATACTGGATGATTCTGCAAATCCAAGGATTATGAGCAATGAGGTTTTAAAACATTCAATGCCATTTTTTTTTATAGTTCTTTCTTTCTACAGTATCTTGGTTAAGATTAGGGAAAGATTGGGGTTTTGGCAAATAATCTATGGTTATGACATGGTAAACACTTGGTTAACGTTAGGGAAAGATGCTGGTTACATTTACAATTGCGGGTGTATGACAGGACGTACACTCTGATTTCCCGCATGAAAGTGGTATCACTCACCTATTACCCAAGCTCCACACCCCTACTTTCACTGGCACTAAATGGTAGAATTGAATTTAAATCCAAAGGTGCAGAATTTTCCAATGTGAATGTAATTCTCATAGGTTTCTGAGCTGATAAGCCTACACTCACTCCCACAGGTGAGTACTAGTAAATCCAAACATATAAAACCATTTTTTGTAATACAAATTGATACCTAAATAGATACACTGGCTATAGATTGCTTGGGACATGTATTATTAAAGGAAGAAAAAATGTCTTTGGGGAAATATATCCAAAATGTTTTCAGTTTTTTTTTTTTTTTTCTCAAAAGGAGAACACCAGACATGTAATTATTTTTATAGTTGGACTTCAAAATAGTAATTTAGCTAAATTATGAGTTAGCAAGTGCCTTTTATCATATTTGGTAATCACAAGAGACCCTGATTCTCTAGTTTTGTCCAATTCAATTGTTAATGCCTGAATGATGCAATTTTACTACTATCAGTACACCATGCAGGTTTCAGTATCTAGTGGTGGTCATTAGCCTGACATTTACACATCCACCTAGCCCATCTGACTCCCACACTGTGGTGGTCAGATCAAACACAGTCACACTATCCAGTTCAGATTTATCAAAATGCATGTAAACATACCCACAGATAACATTACGGCCTAAAAATAAATGCACACTGAAAGACACACACCTGAGGACACTCATAAACGCTCATAAAATAGAAGCACTCACATACACAGAGGCAGGGAGGCATATACTTCCACAGCCCAGCTGTCAGTGTGAAGGATGGCTGGTGAGAGGTGGGTACACTCTCTAAAGGGTCTAATCAGTCAGCCACAGCTACCTCCACACAGTGCTATGAACGGCATACACGCAAACTCGCCCTCGTTTAGTCTCTCCACTCTGCCGGGCACAAAAAAACACACACTCACACTATCCTGCATGTACACAACACACAGACAGTGGCTAATTCATACACACACACACAAAAAAAAACACAACCGCTACTATAAACGAGTGAGCTCTTGCTGTTAACCTCACGCCATTACAGAAATACTACAATCAATAAAATCACTGACTGTGAGAGATAGATGACAGAAGACAGATGGGGAGTATAGGTTGGAGAGAAACAGAGTGAAGGGAAGTACAGAGATGAAGTGCATAATGTAGCAAAGGAGGCCGGAGAAGGGATGAAAAAAGGAGGAAAAGCAAATGGGTGCTGATGGGAGAGATGGACGTTTATGCCATAAAGCTAGAAAAGGTACACAGCAAAACCATTTTAACTGTCAGCAGTTTGCCATGATGATTGTTAAACTACCTCAAATACAGCAAGTGAATTTCTAACTAAGTGCATCCATCAAACCAGGCTTTCTTTTTTTGCTTTTTTTTCAGACTAGGACCATAATTTTCCACTACTCTCATTTAAGTCCTTTCAGACATACAGCTTTGTGGTAATCTGAACAGCAATTCAGCATGTGGGTTTCATGTCTGAATAAGTGTCCTTGTCTCTTTTATATAAGAGTAACGTTGACAACCTTACTAGGTCAGGCCGAGTACAATCTCAACATTTTGAACACCGCACAAGTCTGAACCGACTGCTGTCAGATTATGTACTCCATTTCTTTCCAGACATGCACAATTGTGTCAAAATAGTCCAACATCAGGTCTTATCTCATGGCACTTTATGCAAATATTGTGAACTGTGCCTGGGCTCATTTACATCTGTCGTCTTAGTAAACAAATCTAAAGAAATTGCAGTGACGCAAAAATTTTGTGCACCTGGCGGTAATTTGCGACAGGCTTAAGAAATATCCTCCAAAGACTACAAGCCAGACGACCGTCTTAAAGGGTTGTCATCATTTCTGCTATCTCACTTTCTGCTAGTCCTTTTGTACCCAAAAGAGCACTAAAGTCTGCGAGCTTGCCAAAGTAAACAGATACAAACTGTGGAGTCTTTAATCAAGTTTTGTTGTTGAATCTTGTAAAGTTACCAGTGTTGAACATTTCCATTTAAAGTTTTAGGCATTATCAGATGCCCTTCGTCAGACAACCTTACAGTGAGGACGCAGGAACAATTACCCAAAAAACCTTCTTTCCTCATCTAACTGTGCTCAGGGTAACAGAGGTTTCATACAGTTTTGAATATAGATAAGGGAAAGCAACTTTATCTGTATCAAAGGTCAACAAGCTACACATATTTGTATCTCCTGCCCTATAAAACTCAAAAGTTAAGACTCTTGCGATGCTTGTGGGGATGCATACGCGGGATAATAAGGTAAAATTGTCAAGCCATTTTCTTAAAACTACAACATTTTGGCTTTGCCACTACAGGAAAAGCTGAGGAGTAATGAGGTAGAATCAAAAGATATTTCAATTCATTTTCAACCTACAGTCGCCCGTGGCATTCTGCCAAGTCGATTCTTTTCAAAATGTCACTGTTTACTTCACGGTAGAGTTTTATGTACCTTCAGTTCACAGTCAATGCTCTTTTCCAATAAACACAAAAGGGCCAACATAATATCTAACAACTGAATCCAGAAATCAATTGTTAGTACAGCTTCACAACACAAAAACACTGATGCTGCCTACATCAGATTTCAGGTGATTCATTTCTTAATACTAGTATTAGTTTTGGTATTATGAGCCAGCATGAACTAGAATAGCATGACCAACATATCAAACTACTGTATAAAACGATTATCTATCATACCTAAAGATGGTGACTATGTTCTATGAGAATTCAACAAACATGCTATGTGATAACCTGATAACTACATCAGTAATACATTTATTCCATCTGACAGTGAACAAACTGCTACAGGACCTGATAGTATTAATTGTTATTATAGTGGATTGAAGTTGAAAGTTAAGGGCCAGACTCTTCTCTGACAGTTAGATGAGTTATGTTCTGCTCACGCTGCACATACTGTACTTTGGAGTGGGCCGGAGCATTCATCCCATAACGAAGCACCAGGCCCTGTGTGGCTGTGGTTTCCATTGTTGTGGTGCTTACATCACTATGCTTTATAACTGCCTGTGCTGCCCGCATGCTGACAATAGGCTTTTATAAAATCCGGAAGGTGTTGGTAGTTTGATTGTTTGCTGTGTCATACTTTCCCTTCCACGTGCACACACACTTTTCATTGTTTGCATGTTTTGCACTTTACATACTGCAGCATCTCCATTATTCAACCATGAATAAAAAAAGACCATGAATAGAAACTACATTCATTACATTCATAAATACAAATGGTGTTTGGATGGTGGGGACTTCTGATTCAAGTAAGTTTTCACGCCAAAGCCAAGAAATCGTATTCTTACTCTTCTTCAGACACTGTATGACCTAAATGTAGCAGAAAATTGTCAGTGAGTGAATACAAAAAGGACATTGAAATGTGTCAGCCTGCAAGGCATGTATTGGAAAGGAGTGCTCCAGCTGAACCTTTAAGGACACATTAGTGAAACTTTGAACGTAATCAGCAGACATAATGAAAATATCTGGAATTTCTGGAATTACAGTTTTATGTTTAATGTCTTACCATGAGGGAGATGCTACAGATAATTATGAGCCACCAAAAATGTGCACATAAAGTTGCTTTTAGGAAATTCAGAATACTGAATGCATAGTGCTTAGGCCTCTTTCACCAACTAAATCAAACACTTTTTTTTTTTAACTGCAACTACATCTTAAAGGCACTCATAAAAAAATAAATGTACTTTTCACTATCATTGGCTCATTATTCAAATGCTTGGCTACCAGTGGACTAGTAATGTCCAATCATATTCATGCAGCTATTATAACCTGACACTGACTTCTGCAGCTTCCTTCACCTACACAAATCCCTGCCGGTGGAGGCAAAGACAATGTTTCACTTTATGAACAGTAAAGTTCCCAAGTAACAACATGAACATTAAAAATGTATACATAATTACCCCATCAACACCTGGTATTAACATAGGATCTGTATCTGATTAAGTATAGACATGTTAATGCAAGGTAATGGCACGCAGTATCCATTTAACGATTCTGCAAATGGAATGCAACTGGATTGATCAGAAGAACATCTGGAGATGTTCCAGCTCAACTGTGATCGGCTCTCAGCCAGGTGAAAATTAAATCTGTGCAGTTTGCCAACATTCTTAAGAGAAAAGAATATGCCCAACTAGTTGAAAGGTCACCTAATTCCACCTCACTCTGCTATCCTCAGCAAATAAAAAATAAGAAGAGCCCATAAAGCCGGCATCACTTTCCTTGACCTGAGATGCACTGATGAAAAGTCTGCCAGTTCTGCCTACCTGATTTCCATATTGAGATTCAATCGCAATTTAGGCAGAATTTACTGTAGATAACTGTAGATAATGAGAACATCTATTGACAACAGCTGTAAATGCAAAGGGCCATAATCCAGATAATGTTTAAATTTTAATGGGGTCATTAACGTTCTTGTTAATAATTTCTAGAGATGTGCTAAACTGATCCTGAGGATTAGTATTGGGGCAGATCTGGGCATATTTTAAAGGATCGGTATCAGCTAAAATAAAGTCAATCAAATGCTGATTCTTTCATTACTCCAATGTGTAGCCTGCTAGTGCTGCAAAAGTTATTTCCTTTACAACAGCCTGCATTGCGAGCATTTAGCTCATGGTATATGCGAGTGTGCTAATGTAAAAAATTATTTAAGCACACTGGGGCGAGTGGCTCTGATCCTGGTTGGTATAATGCCTGAATTTTCTAAACTCAGACTCTAACTCTCTCTTTCTCATTGGCAAAGAATGGCAAATCAGCTAGGAGCTTCTCATTTTTAGTTGGCGATGAACATAAGAATGACAAACTTGGACGGCAGCGGATCACGATCACATCAGCTGTCACTAATTAACGATCCCATGAATAACTTGATGGCGAGCTAAAATTAAACTTGGCTGGCGTTGGGCCTGTGCGCTCTGTGCAAGCCGGAGTCTGTACTCAACCAAAGATGATCTGTGAGGGAAAAGCCTCCACTTTGTAACACTGCCATATAAATCGCAAGTATTTCTGTGATTCCATCAACTCCGACAGAGTGTGTAGGATCACAACACATCTATTTCAGGAGTCACATTTTCCAGGTAAACTTTCGTTCAATAATATAAGATTATCAACATAATAGTTTTGAACCAGGAACATCAGTATTAGGATTATGTGTAAAATGTGTACTTGTTATTTCAGTGTGCCAGATTCATATTAAATCAATTTTGCTTCTTTTTGAGTTTCATATTCTATTTATTGATAAGGAGGGCACTTTATTTACTATTTGTTGCTGTCAATTGATGGATGCTGAATGTTGCTGTGCACACAAACTGGCCTGCTTGGCTAATGTAACCTAGCTTGTCTTGACTTATTGTTTGTCCCAAGGCCTAAAGTAATGTTAAGGCACCCCTGACTATAATAAAAAAGATGTACAGCAACATACCAAAGATGATCATTTAATCCCTGTCCCTAGAGTGCCTGTTTTAATTGCTTGCTGTTTTTGTTTCTTGCTCTACCTGCCTGCTCTTTATGATGCACTCCTCGCATGTGTTCCTTCCTGCTGCCTCATCAGTTCTGAGGCTGCAGTTCTTAGGATCCTGTCAACAGTGCTTTGGTGCTAGAAGTGATGGGAGCACCACGCTCTCTGCCGTTGTGAGCATCAGTCATCTGAACACTTTGCCTCAGGAGAAAATCGATCTCCTGCCAAGTTCAGGAGAGAGCGAGAAGAGCAAGAGAGATGGGGAGAAAGAGAGGGAAACACGTCCACACACCTGCAGCGCTTCCCAGGTAGAAAACTGTAATAGATCTTCTGTCAAAGCTAAGAGAGTGTCGGTTAAACATTATAACAGATGGGGGGGCTCTAAAAGCTGAGAGCAGACAGTGTTTCATGAAGTCTAATCAGCTAACAGCTTACGAGGAAGTGGCTGATAATGTACAACTGTTTTTAATTCCAGTCCTAATTGAAGCTGCTTTTTTTTTTTTTTCCTGTATCACCACTCAACTGTTGCTCCATCACAACAGGAATTTATTGAAGAGAAATTACTTCTGGGAAATCACGGCGGCCAATGCTGACATATTAATTTGTGAAGCTAACCTATTTCTCACGAAGGAACCAAGGAAAGTTTTTGTTGCAACTTCATCCGTCTTTTGCAAATATAAATATAGTCGAGATGTGAGGAGTTTGCAGTGAACCTACATGAACCTACAGAAGAGCGATTGTTGTTGTTGCAAACTTTTCTTTTACTTGCGGTGCTCATCATGGGTTGCATCATGAAAAATATGTAACCAGCCAATGAGTAATTCTTTCTTTGGATTCATTTGAATCATTTTTAGAGGCCCGGGGAGAAAATTGATAAGTAATAAGTAATAAGTACTAAGTAATAAGTAAGTAACATGTGACAAACAGCAGTATTTTGAGATGCAGAAACACATTTTTTTCCTGCTTTTCTATTCTGTCCATCATCTTGTGACCCCTGAGATTTATCTTGCAATCCCTTGCTCCTGACAACACTGAATGAGGACATAGCTTTTTTTCATCAGCAATGTTCCTCTGTTATTATGTTATGTTGACAGTTGCCTCATACACAGAAATCATGGCCATTTACTAATGAATTGCACTGGTTTATTGCATCTTTCTTGCTGAAGGGACAAGCTATTTTCTCTTAGTATAAAGTAGCTTATAATAGGCATTAATTTGGATATTTTCTGCAATTACCATTGATTTATTATGTCTTCAAGGCACATAAAAGGTATAAATCCAAACTACTATATTGTGCTTTTTTATATATATATTTTGTTGTATAACTCCTTTGATATTAAATCTGTATGAGAATATGAGACTCTGGATGATGCAACAGCTAAAGCCAATTCTCCCAATACTGTTGCCTTTAACCGTGACTCCTATCTGGCCACCAACAAAATCCTTTATGCTATGGTTCAAACTGAGCCAATATTTGTCCTACTTTCTGTTTGTCGTTTCCATTTTTTTTCTCCTTTTGCATCTAATCCTGTCCCCCAAACTCAATGAAATACACAAGTCTTTTTTTTTTTTTTCTTTCTTTTTCAGGACTGCACTTGATGATTTGGATGTGGATGTTTTTCAACTCAAAGCTGTTTGTGTGTGCACGTGTGTGTGTGTGTGTGTGTGTGTGTGTGTGTGTGTGTGTGAGCAGGGAGCGGGAATTCTGAAAGCTGAAATGAAATAATAAATATGTAAATGCATCGCCATCACTCACCGGGTTTCCACAGCGATATGCTGGCTGCCATCCAGCCGTGCTTCCATTCCAAAATTCATATGACACAGCGTGTGTTGGAAGTATGTGTTTGTAGTGTCTGCCTATGCACGTGCATGCGCGTGATGTTAAGCGTGAGTACTGAGTATGTGTGCATGTGTGTATGTTTGCTAGTGAATGTGATTACTAATGAGAGAGAGGGAGAGAGAGACTGTATGTGTGTGTGAGAGCATGAAAGGAGATGTACAGTGTGTGCTGTAACCTCCATTGTCAATTTGTGCAACCTAAGATTTGCATGTTAAGTGGAGCAGAAAAGGCATCTATGTGTGTGCTTCCAACGAAAGATGCAAAGAGAAATACAAACATCTTGACACACTTCTCGAATTCTGAAACATATATGGTACTCTTTGCAGCAACACTGCCATTATAGACTGAAAGAACATATCATTTTTTCAGATATGTTCCTTGCATGAACAGAAGATGTCAAGATGCAAAGCCTGGAGAGGAAAGTAGAGTCTATTTTGTACTTAGCAACATCCACACTGGGAGCTCGAGAGGAGAGGTAACTTTTATCCAAAGTATTTACATCAAATATTTATATATATAGGAACTGTAGATGAATGTGGTAAACTGCAAATACTGTAGTAGTCATGAGCTGGGGTATGTTTCCCAAATACTGATGAAAAAGACCCAAAGCATGAAAGATAAATAGACAAAATATAAATGGAATAAAAAGTGTCCTTCTAAAGCTGTTGTGACCATTATAGTTGAGGTGAACAGGCAGTGCCACAACATACTATAGCCCACTGAATCATGTTACATCTATGAAGCGACCAAAAAAAGCTTTTGTAGTTCTGGAAAATGTAAACTTCCCATACATATATATGTGTATGTGTGTGTGTGTGTGTGTGTATATATGTACTCGTTTAACTGGATAAAAGATGTCTTCTACTTCACTGAAAAATCCATTCTCAGTGTATCTGCTCTGGAGGCTCCAGTTTTAAACATCAGACTCATATATGTTGTTTACTGGCCCTCGAATTACTCCAAACCAGTGTTGCCAGAGAAACAAGCAACCAGGTCTGTGCACACAAGTCCAACAGAAGCAACTTGGATCTCCGAAAACAACAACAAAAAAGCCCAAAACAGTCGACCTTACATATATATGATGCATTTCATAAGCAACAATTTCTAAAATATTGTAAACTATAATTTTACATTTTCTTTCTCTAAACTCTAAAGAAGTTGCATACAACGAACTGGCCAAGTAAATATATCAGTGAAGGCAAAACAAAGAAATGTTGTTTGCCTTTTAAACAATCATTTTAAAAAAATGTACACACATTGGGCCTTTGACTGGTCATCTCAATTAATGTATGGAAAATTACTGGTCTATTGTGCTTGTCCTCCTTGTCTTGTCATCAGCTCTGTTCCTCTGTAACACACACACACACACACACACACACACACACAAACACACACAAGACAAACTATCATGCGTTTAAATAACATTGAAAACATCTGCTGAGGATTTTTTTTTATTATTTTTTGAGGCATTTTTGCTTTATTAGATAGATGTAGTGGAGAGAGACAGGAAAGATGGGATATAGAGAGAGGGGATGACATACAGCAAAGGGTCTGGGTCAGAACTGAACCCGCACCGCTGCGGCAAGGACTCAGCCTAACGTTACGTGCTATGCGCACTAACTGGTGAACCACCGGGGGCGCAGCTAAGGATTTTAATGTCATCCAAAAAAACACAACCTGCGACTATCAATATTTGTAAGAAACTTTACAGAAAAACAAGCCCAAAGTCACTTATAATAAGCAAACTTGGCAACTGTGCTCCACATTAGCTGTGATGTCACAATTCACGCACGTAGATACACCCCTTAACCTCAGATTTTTGGTGGGGAAAAGAGATTGTGAATGTGAAAACACCCTTCTAGTGTCAAACTCTGCACAGACATCATTCTGCACCATGAAGCTCAAACATCCAACTGAAGGAACAAGAAGAAAAACACATTTTTGACTGGAGGGGACTTTAAATTAAACCACATAACCCTTTAAAAAAAACAAATGGAAACAGCTTGTTATAAAATGTAAACTGTTTTTCTATTTTGCAGGTTTGGCTTCTCACACCGTTGGTTAATCCACTAATAGAGCTGAGGAGAAATACAATGTGGTGTGTCATGAGGACATTTGAGCACTAAAAGAATTTTCCTCTTGTCCTTAACAAAATGGGAATAATAAATGCCTGAAAATTCTCAGTCACCTGGGTCATGGAACAATGAATCTAATTTGCTTGCAAATAAAATGTTAGCCAGATGAATCTAGGACTACACTGCTTGGCCTTCACAAATTCACCTTTTTTAGGAAGATATCAACTAAATTATTATCCAGCGGCATGCCAAATTGTACAATGTGCTTCACAAATTAAAATGATCAAGTCAAGTCCATTTTTATTTGTAAAGCCCGATACTACAAATCACAAATTTGCCTCAAGGGGCTTCACAATCTTTACAGCAATACAAAATCCTCTCTCCTTAGACCCTTGATTCAAATCAAACTAATAACTGGAGGAAACCTCAGGAAGAGCGACAAAGCAGGGGTCCCTCTCCCAGAACATAGACATGCAATAGATGTAGTTTATACAGAATAGACCAAGAAAGCAAAAGCACATAAATTCAGCATGGACAAACAAGATGACAAAATTATAGATTGATTGATAACATATATGAAGAATCGGATCAGGGTTACATCACACAGCCTCCATGATCTGGCCTAAAGTCTGACAATAACAGGGTGACCAAAGTTACAGGACACTGTTGCTGATTCCTTTTAGTCAAATCGCCACTTCTATTATTAACACAATCATTTCTTCCTCTTTGTTTTGGTCTGAAAATGGCCCTCCCCTTCAGTTTCAACAACTATCTTGTGGCCTTGCTTTGTAACCTCGTTTCAGGACATTTTCTATTAAAATCCTTGATGGATATTTGATTGTTTCCTTATATCAAACTCCCTTTTTGATAGGGTCAGTATGTTTTCAGCAATAGCCAGTTGATGCGTTTGCATTCTGTAATTGAAATGATGCATGCTCATTCTGAAGGTAAATTGGTCCGTTTGATTAAAATGTGACGAATTCCCAAAAGGATTTCTCCTCTTCTGTTCTGACAGAGCAGCCGCTCAAGGCATGTTGGCTGCCTTGTGAACAAAATTCTGGTTCATGTATTATAAAAAAAATGATTTGCTTGTCTAACTCTAACTATTGTGACAGGGTCTCTGTGAATTTACTGAAAAGTTAGTCTTTGTTTTGCTTCATTATATCAATATGAGGAGCTTCACATTAGATAGCAGAAAAATGTATATTAGTTGGATAATTTTAGTTAAATATGGCTTCTCTCTTACATTTAGTACATCTAATATGACTCCTGCTTCTTCACTTTATTAGCCTACAGCAATAAACAGCCTCAAGAAAGCCACGGTAGTCACAGTGTCATTTATTAGTTTACAACACTCTATCAATTAGATTCATTTTACACTGGGAACTATCAAATGCTAGCAAAAAAGAAGCAGAGGAAAGGAAAATGAAATAATTGCCGAGTGACTGCCTGCTGTAATCTCCCTGAATGTGCATTGTGCGGTGCAGTTAATACGTGGGACGTATCAGAAACAGTGAGAGAAAATGACATTGGAAATATGAGATTGCATGCTGCAAATTTGATGAAACTGGCCCCAGCTGCGTTCCTACATGGCGAGTCTAAGCTTTTACAAATGAATTATTCTGGCAGGATAAAGCACTTTGTCACAAAACACTCATCCTCTCAAAATCGTTTCAGAAATATGGCTCCGACTTTAATTTACTCCAATGGCCTTCACAGCCTCCAGATTTCAACCTAGTAGAGCACTTGTGGGATCAAATGGAAGAGGAGTTTTACAGCATGAATGCACAGTTGAAAGATCTTGAGGGACTACATCATGCTATTGACAATAATCCCTGAGGACAGTTTTCAATATCTCCTTGAATACAGGGACCTTTTGCTAAGGACCTAAGTGGAAGTTTTGAAGAAATGGCCTGTCTCTTGTGCAAAAACCAAATCATGTCATCATGTAACAAAACTGCATTAATAGATGAGACATTTGTTTGAAATACTCAGTCCTCTCAGCAGAGGACTGTCCTGAATCTGTGTGTTTTCCAGTCTTTCCTGTCTCTGTCGACAAGTTGAGGCTAAAAAATGCAATTAAAACATCCTGTGTCAGTCAGAGGATTGACTTCCTCGGGAGCCAGCTTATTTTCACTGGCTCTAGTAGGGTGCTGCTGCTTTTTATGCGATATTGTCCAAGTGCTTCGCCAAATGGGCTGTTTTGAATATGACTGTTTTAAGGCCTTTTTTCCATTTTATTCTTCAGATATTGTGGCTCAATTTACAGCAGACCACAGCTGAGTTGAAAGTCAAATCTTCACACGCAAATGAGGTCTCTGTCAAAGATCTTTTCCTTACTGCAAGTAATGTAAGAAAGCAAATAAAGCTAGAAAGTCTGAACTTTTACCAGTAATTTAAAACTTTTTTCATTTCTGAAATGATGGCCTTGTTTAGAGTTTTGCTCATATAGGAGTGTTTTTTTTTTAGAGAGACTATGTAGTCATTGTGTAGCTGTAGTCCTGTGAGTGAAGGGATTATCTCTACACCAATTTACAGTACTTAACATATACTACATGAGGACTGAACTACTGAGTCACTGTATAAAACTCTTTATGACAAACAATGCTTGAAGTTGCTGTGTGCAGCATAAGAGCACCCGTAGCCTTAGTCCTCATTGTACAAGAGGACGTTAATATACATGCAGGTAGACTATATTTAGTGTGAGACTGCAGTTTTGCTACTTAACTGTTTTTGAAAGAGCTTGCCCGTTGCCTCACTGAGTGCTTGATTCTCTACAGATGATAAGTTTGGCTACGGCCTGGTGTATTACTGTTTCATGGTTTGTGCATTATAGCAGTGCTTCAGACTTTGTGGAAACTGAGGTAGTGAACTGTGCTTTGCCAGCATTTTGATTCTGACCAGCCATCTTCATTTTTATTTCCATGCCTTTTTTGTGCTGCAAAGGGCTGCTTGGCACTCTGAGGGTCTACGTCATATGCATTGATGCTACAGACCTCAAACCTGGGGTGGGTCATCAGACAAGAATGTTGATAATGGATGATTAAGAAAAATGCCACATTGTGTTCCATGATAACTATTAACCAGTCCAACCTTTTCTCCCTTAATACCAATTCCAATACCTCAACTCAGGGTATCTATCAATGCTGATTCCTGACCTGATAGCAGCGCTGTGTATTTCCTACATTTAAAATCTGTACCACACTGTCTAGAACTTATTCAAATCATTTTGCTGTGACACTAAAAACTGAGTCGGTGGCCCTATGTGACTTAATTTATGTAACTGATGGCGGAAACATTGAATTTTACTTGGCATTGATGAAGTTATGTGGATCGCGTCTGAACCAATACCTGATCCGCTTAATAAGGTCAGTACTGGCCTCAATTTGGATCGGTATCACGGTAAATAAAATGTAACAAGGCAATGCCCTTTTCAAAAAAACTGATATTTTCCCTTGAGTAGAACACCTTAGTAAGAAAGAACAGACAGCACAACGGGAGAAGTTATCAAAAAAAAATACTACAGCAATCCAACAGAATGTGTATATCTATACAACAACACTTCAATCCTGTCTGACAATAAAAACATCAGAAAACAATGCAATCAATTCACTAAAACTAGTTCAGAAAGAGTTCACACCACAAACTGGCCTAGTAGTAGATCAGCAGATTAACTAACTATTCCCCTAAACAATACGAAGAAAAGCAGAAAGCACCTACACTGTTAAATTTTACAGTTAAAAACACTATCAGTACATAAAGATGTGTGCAGGAGAACACCGCTCTGGAAATCTCTTGCACTGGAAGCTCCGAAAGTCTTTTGTTAGAGACGCTGACTTAGCTCCTAATTACTTTATTGGTCACAGGTGTAGAGCCCGCCCCAAGCAGCTCGCCAGCAGAGAGAGAGAGAGAGAGAGAGCAGGTGATCAGTATTATGCTATCAAAGCATTGTTCAGCTGTACCCTTTACAAAAAACACTTGGTAAAGGTAAAGGTTGAGGTTAGGTGACTGAAATACTTGGTTAAGGTTAATAAAAGACCACAGTTATGGTTAAAAAGAAAAGCGAACACTAATTGCAAGTTGTGTAAATTCCAGCCTCCCACATAAAAGTTGTACTTGCTACACACAAGTCCATTTAAATATGAACGTGATTCCTACAGTAGGGATACTGGGCTTGATTTTAGGCAGTGATCAGTTCATATCTAGTGTTTGCTGTAGCCTTGCTAGGAATGACGAATGAGTGCATTACCATCGACTGATATATGGTGTGGACTAAGCATACATTTGGCTTTTATTTATTCTCTAAATTTATTCACACATGTAACGAGAATGGAGGCTTTAATGATCCCACTGCATTCAGTTAATTGGAGCGTGTCAGACTGTAATTCTTACAATTCCCAATCCCGTTTTGGATAATATTAAATTCCCCATCACAATGAATGATAAACTAGAGACTCATTTCATTAGTTCACTGCCTCACTGTCTCGCCGTCTGTAATTATTTTCTTGTATCACATTTCAATTATTCCTATCTCATCCCGTTACTTTGTATCTATAGCTATCACTTGCTCTCTCTCAGATCCAGGTAGGTGTTATTAATAAACACATCCAGAGCTTTAGGGCTCTCCTGGGCTTGACAGATTGACCCAGCAAGAGACATTACAGTGATTTAGATTCTACATAATGGCAACATAATATTAGCAAGAATGTAATGCTGCACATTCAGTGAAAATGACTTGGACAGAATTAAATTGCAATAACTGACAAAGGCTGAAGGATTGGGGCTTAGATTGCTTCCTCTGTTTAATGAAGCACTTTCATCCCAAAAGTCAGCTTCTGTACAGCTAGAATATCTACAATTCACATCTGAGATTAACCTTATACTGTATAAGTACTGTTTTACACCTGATGGTGGTAATCATGATGTAGAGTATGTGCACTTTTGGACAAAATGCAACTATAACAAAGTGTGATGCAAAAAGAACCAAAGTGGTTTTGTATTTGGATTGACTACTCATAGGTCATGTCCCAGACTGAGAAAAAAACTATACAACATAAACCTCATAAATGTTTCAGTACTCTATAAAGTGCATTACTTTAGTTAAAATATACTATACTGAGTAAAGATGATATGCGTTTCTTACAAATGTGCTTAAGTTTTTTGGATGCTCACGAGGGTGAAATCTTAAAATCTAGGTGTTGTCAATACAAAAAGTAAAAACTTTAGAGAAAGGTCAACATGTCAGTTTTTGTTATGGGTTAAAAAGCTCATTTAAAAGAACTATGTTTAATTTCAATGAAATTTCACTGGCATGCAGCATCAGTTTTCTGATCCTTCATTGGAACCAGTGGATGATATACTCTGTTGGAGTCACACAGCGAAACAGTCAATACTCATATGTTCATATGTCCAATGTCAGCACCATCTGGTGTCTCATGGGGGCTCAAGTGGACACCATCGCAGATGAACAGAACTATCTACTACACCAGCATGGATGAGCACAGACCCAAGCTCTTTTGAGCTGCATATTGACTTACTTCATCCTGAACACCTATAAAAAATGATGGAAAAAATGATACAGAAAGCAATCTTTGTATCTAAAACCTTTCCTGTCTTATGAATAATAATTCTGTGCCCCAAACAACCTTTCGACTTCAAACACAAACTCTGGTGTCAGATACACTTTTCTTGCCAGGGGAGAAGTGAGCAAATGTTCAATCTAGACAATACCAGAGTTAATTGGGTGCTGCGTATCTTTTAACAAAGCAATAATAGAATGACCATGTTGCTAATCATCATTGTGCTATGTGCAGTTTGCAGATATATACCACATGATCTCTTGGTATTTAACTTCAAAGTTACCCTTCACTGCTTTTTTGTGCTACAAACATTAGGTTGTCTATGATGCTCAAGATCTTGATTTTCTTCAGTTATAAAGAGATGAATGCAGTAGTGCCTCTGTGGGTTGGTTGAGGTTAAAAGCGCACACACTGAAGTGACAGGTATCAGGTAGAAAAGTTTAAATCAGTCAAGCGAAATCAGTGACTGACATTCTGAACGCATACATCAGAGGATAACAGCTGTCACTCCAGACCTGAGGCTAGATGCGTAAATGTACTGATTTAGATCAAACTATCTGTAGTCTTTGCCCCATAGTTCTAAAAATACTGTGTATGTATTGTTCCATGCTATACATCTTAGTCATGGTGAAAAGGTACTTAAATGCACAAGTCTAATGCTGACTCTCACATTTAGACACAATGTCCCCTGATAGTGACAATGCATCTTCCTCATGTCATGCACACCTATCACGCACTGATGTATAATGAGAGCGATATTAGAACAGCCTTTACAGTTTGGATGGTGCTACACAGACTTGCTCCCTCACACAAGCACACGGTGATGATTGTAAAGAGAATAATATTATATCATTGTTACTTTCATCAATCCTCACAAATGTACCTTTTTACACATTACTATATCATATCCATAATGTGTGGTGAGGGCCTCATGTATTTTGACTGTGTTTGATGTACGCGCTCTTTTGTGTAAAGAGAAAATAGGGAAAAGGTGAAGGGGACTGTCTCCTCTGATTATTTTTATGATGATAACTTAATTTCAGACGGTGAAGTTCCAAAAGATGATGCACAAAAACAACTGCTCATCAAAGTATAACAGACACAAGATTTGACCCTATTTTAGGAATTATTTACTGGGGATAAAAGCCCATAAATAAATTAACATCTGATGATTTTCTCGAATAATTAATTTTCCTACCATTTCATTGCAGGGATAAATAACAAAAACCCAAGGGGATATGAGAATAATCTGTTAACAATATGGTAATAATGAATTACTGAACTGATCAGTTATTATAAATGTGTTTAAGATCAACTAGTTCGGTCTTCTCTGCTTTGTGTTTGAGAGAGAAATGTTTGGCACACAGAAAAGAGGAATAAGGAGGAGCAGGCAACATTTGATGATTAAAAAAAAAAATTGCACCAGTCAGTCCTGACAACAGGGGTGTCAAATGGCCCCCCCCCCCCCCCCGGTGATGTGGAAGCATCTGCATCTCAGCTGGTGTTGCTGGTATGTGGTGTCAACTCAGTCTCACATCAAAATGTGTAAAACATTTCTACATTCCTTTTATTATCAGTGGAAAATGCAATATTTTAAGATATTTTGGCACTCAAATGTGTTTTGATAACATTTCTAACGAGAAATGTGCAATTTATTTTCATAATCTTCATTCAGTGGATGTTTAGTTTGTTAGTTGTTACGAAGATTCTTTCAGGCTTTCTATTGTTGCTATGGTGGTTGCTATGGATACTGCTATCGCTGAAACCACATAGTTGCATGTTATTTGAATCACTGTCTGCATTGTGTATTTATCTGAGCCGTTATGTTATTTTATGTAACTGTTCGATGATGTTCTTTCAATAAAAAACGTAGACTTTAGAGCACCCAAGGGATGGATTGAATTTGAAATGATTAACAGATTTTTTGTAGAGGAAGAACATTAAGTGAAAGTTAATGAATTTTGGATAATAACATGTTGTTATAGTTACATTACTAGGAATAAAGAAACAGAAGAATGCATTTTAAATTCATCAATAAACTGCAGGAGACAAAAAAACAAACAAAAACAAAAGAATTCACATCTCTCTCTCTCTCTCTCTGTTTCTTTCACTCACACACACACACACACACACACACACCCTTAACCACTGACCCAAAAATCAGCGTTTTACCAATATGGGACACAGCTTTTCTCCCAAATTGTACAAACCGTCCCCACTGAAGTGCTCTTAGGTCTGGTGTGTGTCCCTGAAAGTGACTCAAGTCATACACACACACACACACTTTTCATCTGTTCATCCATGGATCACACATGTTTGCAGTAGTGCTAAATTATCTGTGTGCATGAAAATAACCGCTGAGAAGTAGGGTTGTGAGACGATATATACATTGAGACGAAATAAACCTGAACTGAACAAGGTTTTCAATTTCTCACTTGTTATTGCAACAACAACAACAGACAGCAAACTTGAGTCAAAGCTGCGACCACACAGTCAAGAACACTGAAGTCATGCATGAAAACTGCAAGGAGATGATGAGGAAATGTATCTGGAAAGTTCCCAGAGAAGCTCTTGGTATATGTAGCAATAGACTTACAGGCATTTTCTTTTCTTTCTTTCTATCGATCTATCTATCAAATCTAGCTAGCTCTAGCTCGTTATATGGCAGCCTGCCTATCAAAAGATGTCTAAACAATAGGCGTTGCTAAGAAATTGGACGTGGGGTGAATGTTGAGCACGGCATTATACAGTAGTTTCTATGAAAGGTAAAAATGACCCCTCAGCAGTTCAAGTTATAAAATGATCATATTTTTTTTTTCTTTTTATTCCACACCTCCCATAATTCACTAGATGATTAATAAACCCACTTTAGGGAAAAGTCATGAACTGAGAGATGTAGAGAGTTACGTGCATTTGAAAACGCCAGGGGGCTAAAAATGACCCCTTGGCAGTTCTAGTGCTTAATGAGAGAATCCCTGTGGAAGCTGGTGAAACGTGCTTCCACCATCAGCGAGTGCTGCAGGTAACTTCAAATAATGGCAAGCTCAGTGTAAACATACCTCAGCTGAAATATGAAAGATAAATGTTTTCATTTCTAACTATACTGTCTAGAAAAAGCACAATTACAAATAATGTTTATAGTGTGTGATGAAATATATGAAAATGGCGAGTGCAGGGATGAAATGAGTGATGTGAAATGTAAAGTTCAGTTTGATAACCCTGTTTTCATCCCATTTATATGACCATGGAACAAGACACACACACACACACACACACACACACACACACGACAGACAGGACAGACGGAGGGACGGATGCCCAAGAAGTTCTGGCAATGCTCTAGGACATGAGTGAGGGAGAATTGAATGGGGGAGATATCAATGACCCGTCATTTTCACCTGATGAGGGATCTTCATCTGAGGATGAGGAGCCGACATCTTGTGTGTGTGTGTGATACAGAGAGTGTAAGCACTCTGTTTCTCTATTACCAGTACAAAACAAGTCATTATCCAAAATTTGTTATTCTTCTTCTACAATAATTAAATTATTCAAATGCGTCAATTATTTTATTGTTGTTATTTGTTTGTTGTAGTCTACAGTTTATTGATGAATTTTAAAATATATTTGAACTTTTTGATCTGTAATGAAATAGCCTAAAGCAACTGTAAAATTAACAAACCCTAGAAACTGAATTTTAAATTGTTATTTTGTCAAGTCCTGTTTAAAAAACGTAACTGCTTCAAGAAATGACACCTTTTACGATTGCTGATACTATTGCAGGGGAAAAATGACCTCACTGGCTGTTTTAATGTTAGGGCTGAAAACATAGATCTTGCATATTCATCATGATAATAAGGTTAAAAGTAGGCCGAATCAAAGAATTTTACATTGAAGGACGTGTGTCACTATTTTCACAAAAACAGAAAAAATAAATTAATAAAAAATTAAATAAAATAAAATATGTGGCCTATTGAACTTTCAAAGGGTTCTGTGAATCTGTCTAGGCAAAGTTGTGTCCATGAAATGTGAAAATTAAAGTTTCATCGTAAGACCAAACCAAATGCATCGTCTGAAAGGTCTCAACCTGGAGAGTAACATCATGTCAGCCTGAAGATGATAAATGGCTCCTGCTTTGAAATCTTGAACCTCTGAACCTTGAACCTAGTGCGTGTTTGAAGGCTTATCATTCAGCAACAAGAGGGGCTACAGATAAAGGACCAGCTGTTATAGAAAGATCTTGACCTCAGCTGTCATGTTTAAGGTCACTGTTGGGAACCAACTGGGGGCACTGTCAAAAACGGAAAAAGTAATTATTACTCATTTATCAGTTAGATTTTTAAAATCTGATAACACCAATGTGATTCCCACCACCCCCTAAAACCCCCTGGAGTACCTGCAGTTTAATACTGCCAGCTTCTAATTATGGAGATATATCAATGTATTTAAAAAATACGATTCTCATTAGAGACGCTTCATACAACTTGTTAAGAAGTGTACAAATCAGCCGGCATGCTTCCAGAGTTTCCAGAGTAGGGTTGTAGTTATGGTTATAAAAAAATGGATCTTTACTCAACATATCAACAATCTACTACAGCCCCAAATATATTTTATACTCCATCAAGATGATCAAGGTGAAAAAAAATCAGGAGGATGTCAGTTTAGCTGGTATTGTTGAAATGATTTGTTTCGAGTTGTGATCACTATCAGCGGGAGTTCAAAGAGCGATTAAGAAACTTTTTTTGTAATTATGGCCTCCATATGTTTGTGTAATAGTGTAATAAACTGTTTTGAAATAATCCAGGTTCGTTGAAAACGTCTAGGGGACTAGTGTACATGAAAACTACGGAGGATCACAGGGGTCACGGAAATAGTTATAAAGCATTTCTTTAATTAATATATAATTGTACAATTAAAAACAGGAATTAATAAATTAGTTTACAAATCAATTAATTTATCCATAAATAAATAGACTAAATTACAAAGTAATTCATTATTTGATCATTTAAAAGGTAATAAAGAGGAATTATAAAAAGAATTTACAAATTAAATAATTATCCATCAATAAATTGCTCAAATTAAAAAGGGATTCTAACTTTATAATAGTGAATGAGTACATTATTTAAAAATACATTAATGAATTCCTATTTGAAATCTATTTAAAAATGCAGTTTTAAAAAGAGAATTAATTAACTGAATTTGCAAACTGAATTAAGAATACAGCTTTTAATTGTGCATTTAAAAGGGCAATTCCCTGTCCCATTTGCATTTCCATTTCCTCGCTGCTTTTCCTTTTCCTTTTAACTATTGGATTTGCTGAGTCATTTAGCTTCTCCATTTAGCCTTTCTGTGACACTTTGGTCCCTGCGCTGCTAACATGCATGTTCAAGACTGTTGTTGTCGAGGCAGTGACAAATCAAGGATGCATGACCTGAGGCAAGAGACAAACAAGTATGAGTCTAATAATAAAGAGTGTTCATGATGAAATAGAACAAATAAAAACACATATATGACGGTACACTTACTCTTAGTTGGTCATATAACTCCATAGACTACCACTACCTCCATGTACAATCCTGAAATGAGTTCATGCTTACTAAACTGTTGACAAATGACTTCAGCTGGATGTTAAAGTGAGCTGAGTAGAGTGAAGTTACACAGGGGCAATGCTAACCGCTAGGCTAACTTGCCTTTTCTGATGTAACATGTTTGTTGTCTTGGTGGCAGCTTGTGGATTTGCATTTGTTGCTCCCAACACTTGGCAAACTCTCCATGGCCTTCAAGAGACGCCATGGGTTGGTTTTCCTCCTGTCCTCCTCCATTTATTGAGTCACCAGCTGCCACTGTTTCTCAGTGGAGGTTTCACGTTTCTACATCACATTTGTGTACGTTGCATGGGACAACGACTGGCTCCAAACTAGTTGTGAAGTCCCAAATCATGCGTGCATTTACACACCTTAAATTCAGATTTAAGATAAGCACAGAGAAACATTCTGCACAGTGAAGCTCAAATATCCATGTGAGGTAATAATAAGCAAAACACATTTTGAGTGGAGGAGGACTTTAAATTTGATCAAAATGTATTTTTGTTAGGGAGAAGTGACTCATCATCCACATGCAGGTTATGGTGAAAAGAAACAGCCAGAGATGTGAATTTGGGCTGTTAGTATAAGCATAAATTAGACCATATATACTGAAAAAGCTCAAGTCTTTTCTTTGTCACATTAACAGTGCACTATACTGAATGTAGCAAATCCATAATAAACCTTCAAAGACCATTGACGTGCTTGACTACATTTGAATCGGATAGAACGGTGAGGGGTTAGGTGTAAGATGTCGACCAGACACTTTTTAAGTGCTGGCTTTGACTCTAAAAGGGTATTTCAGAAGTGGCAGTCTTTGCTGTGCTGTCGTCTAGACAGGAGCAGACAGCTAATGATCGGTAAAGATCGGGGAATGTAAGAGAAGGAAAGAAAGAGGGAGCCAAGCAAAGGGTATATTTAAAATGCACAGACAGGTGAACTTAAAAGATGGACTGAAGGGAAATAAAGAGCACAAATTGAAGTTGACCAATTTGAGAGCAAGCAAAGCAAGTTAGACAGACAGATGAACGCAGACGGGTTGACCAAAAGACAAATTTATCCAATCATAGAGCGACTACTGGCTGATAATGATCAGCACTTCTGATGAGGCATGGAAATCATTTCTGATAAAAATGAATGTGTAGGCTATGTTTTTTGGAATCTTCAAAGCTGTAAAAAGCACACAAAGCACATAAACTTTATATACTGTCCATACTTTTTTCTCAGTTTTAGACTTGGTCCACATAAAACTGTAAAATGTCACATCACGCTCTCAAAGATTCACATGTGTGCACGTATGCACACG
Source organism: Thunnus thynnus (assembly GCF_963924715.1). Taxonomy (NCBI): domain Eukaryota; kingdom Metazoa; phylum Chordata; class Actinopteri; order Scombriformes; family Scombridae; genus Thunnus; species Thunnus thynnus. Next base: position 21,278,707 of record NC_089535.1, read on the forward strand.
TACACCTGTTCCGTAGCAGATGACAATCGAGGGCCGAGGCTGAGATAATCAGTGAATACTAGAAAGGCAGCTGATTAACAGCCACTGCAAGCTGAGGCAAGTTTGAGCAGATTAGCAGCTTTCTGAAGAGTTGAGAGGACAAAGATATGCCTGTCAGGATCTATCCATTTGAGTAATAAGGTACGTGTACGTGTGTGCGTGAGCGTGTGTGTGCGTGTGAGTGCGTTTCAATATGTCTCTAAAAATATCTAGTGTGTCCGTCTTTCTTAATGGGACCACATGCGGCAAAAAAAAAAAAAAAATCATTTCAATGTGTTTTCTTCACAGCGTAGAGTTGAGGCTCATCATTTTCACTGTTTACTGATTCTCACTGACAAACGTCCAAGATTATGTTTTTTTTAAATGAACAGTGCAGTTTGGATTCTGTGTGAAACAGACAAGAACTGCTCAGAATGTGCTTCTGATAATATAAATGAAGAGAGAAACGTGGAGAAGATTCAAATGAGCTGCATTAATCAATAAATTGTTAAACTAGCATATTTGGGCTACGAATGGCACACATGGTATTTTTTATCCAAACACTCATCAATTCCCTTTTGCAATTTCCTCTACTAGCTGTGGCCAGTCCCCCCCCCCCCCCCCCCCCCCCCCCCCCCGCGCCCCCCTCCACCCCCCAAAAAACCTGCTTTGTGTGCTTCTTCTCTCCATCACAGGAAAGGCACAACAAAAGCCAGATAAGGACGAGGAGCTACAGTACATATTAAAAGAGAACAGACAGCTTAAAAGACGATTGCCTGCACTCTGAGCTGCATGTGGAGTCTTCAATATCCTGCCAAATTGTTTTGGCCTGTGCTGTTAAACATGTCCAAGGATTTTCCAGTGGAGGAGGAGGAGGTAACGAGCAATATGTAAGCCAATTAAAAAGATGAAGAGAAAGAGGCCCTGCGTGTCCTAACTGGGTAAATTTAAATGTTTATTCTGAATATTAAACGCAAGAACAATTGCTGTTCTGTGAAATGCCCTACATAGTGAGATATATCATGTAAAGTATGGTGAAAAATGGGGAGAATAGTGGCAAACTGATGAATTATAAGATGACATTAATCAAAAAAAAAAAAAATAGGGAATGAAACAGAGACATTTGCTTAGAAATATGTTAGGCTACATACCAGGCAGACGAAAAAAGTCAGAGAATGGATGTCAAATGAATTAAAAGAGACAGTGACAGATCTTCAGAAACATCTCAGTGGAGAGAGAGAGAGAGAGAGTGAGAGAGAAACAAACAGAGTGAAAATGACAGGAATGAATAGAGGAAGCAGAAACACAATAAGACAGTGCCAGACAGAGAGAGCAATGACACCCTGGGCGATCTTTTTAGCAATTTACTTGACACAGAAAACTGTATTGGGGATCTCAGCGGGGACACCAAAACAGAGCATTCGTTTCATTTTGAGGCAAACCTATGTGGTTAAAAATGGATAGAGCCAAAGCAAAGCCAAACACGGCTTTCTAATCATTTTTTGGGTGGGACCGCTGCAGTGGCAAATACTGAAGCAATACTCTCATATGATCTTAGATGAAGTTTTTCAAGCTATTCTAAATAACAAATATTTACATTTATACTGTTAAAAATAGATATTAAAGCAAAATTGAAAGCTTTTAGCACCATCATTCCTAGTGTAGATGATGGTGTTTGTGTATTTACACCCAGGAGCTCGGTTGCATCTTTATAAACTTCAGAATCTTATAAAAATCTAAAGTATATTGTACATATTTTTGTGGTGTACTTTGCTTTACAGATAGGAGGTGTCACAGCACAAATACAAAACACAACTTTGACAGAGTTAATATTGGAACAGGTTAAGGTTTAACAGTTACAAGTGTCATTGTGTTCACAGATATTAGCCCAGCCAAAGACTAAAAGGACAGCTTCACTGCAGTTACTGAGATTTTCAGGGTTTCAGTGAATTTGTCAGCCAGAAGCTTGTGTGTGTGTATGTGTGTAAAAGGCAGAATGGGCCTGTGGCCTGCTAGGTGTGTGTGTGTGTGTGTGTGTGTGTTGGCACTGTGTAGTCTATAACTTAGCCTACTCTAGGAAAATTTCAAGGAGAGGAAACACCCTACATTGCAAATTAAGTACAAAATATGTAATATATGTAATTATATACAATAATTCATATCAGTGATTCGCATCTGATGCATCTAGGTCGCCGAAGTGATCGAAAAATTCATCCTGGGTTGGCAGATCTGGGTTTAATATTCCCTGTGAGCCAAATAATTACTGTCAAATAAGCCTGAAACACATAAATCTTAGCACATGCAGAACATAATTTTTAAGTGTGAGTCCCACCCACATAGCTTTGGCAGTGGGTCAGTTGTTGTCTGTCAGCTAGTCAGGTTAGCTCCAGACTGGACCAGATGTCCAACCGAAGTTGGATGACGTTATGTCTCTGCAAACACAAACAATCAAACATCTTAAACCATGTGGGACTGCATTACCTGAATGCGCCTATTGCAGTGTTGCAGCCCACCTGCGTTAATCAGTCTGTTGTTCCTGTTCTGTACAAACGAGCATAAGCCGCAGTCATCCAGGAATTATCCATTTCACTAGCAGTTGTTCTCAGCTGGACCTCCAGGTCTACAGAGAGCTGCATCTTTAAAAACATGAATGAGTATTAGCATAGACATTTTGGGATGCTGTACACTTCTTTTGCTGCTGAGACTTAGATTATTACCATACTACTGTTTGCTCAGTAAATATGAAGCTGAAGTCAGCAGATGGTTAGCTTAGCTTAGCACAAAGAATGGAAACAGGGGGAAACAGCTAGCCTGCCTCTGTCCAAAGGTAACAAAATCTGGCTACCAGCATAAAGCTCACTTATTATTAACATAGTAAATGCTCTTTTGAAAAAAATGATAAAAGTCTTAAAAGTTGCCAGATCTAGCTAGAAAGATGCTAAGTTGTCAATAATGGTTACTGCAAATGGTTTACAGTATGTTAGCTTCATATTTAATGTAAAAAACATTCTTTTAAACTTCACTGCTGGGTAATAGTTGATTTAAGTTCATCATAAAAATGCTACACTTGTTTTGATGAGCAATTTTATTACATAACTCATTTTATATTTGACAATAACCGGGTTAGAGTGAGCATTACTGCCATATTGACATTGCAATTGCTGTTACAAACACAGAGCGTGATTTAATTTGATGCTGCCAGGGAAAAAAACTAGGCAGAGATTTACGTTTGATTAAATATTGGTAAAAATAGGTTATAAATAAGAATAGCGCAAATGCCCAAAAACAATACCTATATTAAGACACAGCACTCTATTATTCTCTGTTTTATTCTGTTCTAGTTTAATCCGTTAAATCCATTCAGCTTTTATACTTTGGAAACACATGGATTTATGTTCCTTAAACAGTCGCAGATTTGCCATACACCATGCAGAGACAGCGTCTTTTCCATCCCTATAACAAAATCAATTCAGCCTGAATGCTGATGAAGAAAAAATAACAGCATCACATAAAACAGGTTTCTCCTTGCCCTCCTCCACTTTTACTACCATCATACCAGCTTCGTTTATACGGTCAGCTTTATTAACTTAAAATCAATTCAAGGGCCAGTTGTTCCCTTGAGGACAGGAAGAATGAGCGTCTGGAAAGATTTTATTGTACTTGCCGCAGAAATAGAAAGTACTCAAAAAGAAGAGAGGGCACTTAGATGGATCCAGATTACAGGCTCACTTGTGGCCAGATCGGCCGTCCAGACCAAACTCTGGAGGAAGAATCCTGGATATGAAAAGGTGATAGTGATATTTGGCTTGTTTTATCTATTTAGAATTTCCAGATGAAAAAAAAAAAAACACAATAACGGCCATCAAGTGTAAAATTGTGAGGAAAGGCTGAGGACATAATCTATCATGACATATCTTGAGAATGGATGTTATTTTTGAAGATATATGATGCTTGAATATCACATTCAGGCATCATTTCAGTGATTTTTACTGTTGCTACAGAAGGTCATTGTGTTTAAGAAATTAATTTTTATGAAGGCAGCAATGGTGTTGAAAATCTATTCTCTCTGTGGAAATAATGCCCATGCTCCGAGTAACAATTTTGGGGCAGTGCAGGCCGTTTTTTTCTCTTTTTTTCTCTTTACAGTCCATCGGTTCTACATTCTTGAAAAAAATACTATGAGTGAACACAGGTTGATTTTTACACAACCTAGAAACTAGTAGAGAAAACAGAAAAGAAGAAACCACAGAGGATGAGTCATTTCATAAATATGTTTACGCTCAAGTGACAAAGCCCTCTAGTGCCAATTAATTATGACGTGACGAAAGGAAGAAATTATTAACATAGAGCAACAAACATCAACGAAACATCTGACTTCAGGAACGACACAACACAACAATTCATTAGACAGGAAATTGCTATTCGTGAGGCAACATTGCTGTTTTAAACCATGACTATGATCACCCCCAAACTTTAACATCCTGGTTATTATTGTAACCATGTATTACATTACTCATTACTTTACTTTTGTTAGGGCCAAAGTTGCCTTAATTATGTTAAATTTCAAGTAATTACACCACTGTAACTAGTTACAAAGTTATGTGTTCCTGCCCAACACTGATGCAGGAATACTTTACTATTGTATTGGTGTGACTTGAAACCAGTGGCTGCCTGGAAGGTTGACTTCATCTTACTCTAAAACAGTCATAATGTAAAGTGTGGGTGACTTGTGGTAAATGGGCTAAAACATGCAAAACACCAGCACAGCCCCTTTGAAGTCTAGTGCTATAGCACAGTAGGCTGGGCCTTACCACACTACTTACTCTCTACGTCCCGCAGTCTGACCTCAACTACTATCATGAGTGTGTATGGGTGACTGCATATGCTCATGTGTGTTTGGGTGTGTGTGTGTGACTGTGTGTTTGTGTGAGAGAGAGAGAGATTACACTTCCCTTTTGTACATTTTTTATGTCCTGGTGCTGGATGCCAGATGCCAACTCCCCACACACACACTCTCAGTCTACAGCCGGAGCCTGTAAGTGTGTTTATTACCTCCAGTCTTTGGACAGTAAAGAACAGGAAATGTTTTTCCTCCTCCTCTCACCTTCATGCACACACACACACACACACTCACACACACACACCACCTCTGTCACTCCCTTCTACTTTCTGCTTCCCTCTGTCTTTTTCACCCCCTCCCTCATGGCCTCCCACATCCTCTCTCTGGGTACCAAAAAAGGCTTAAGGAATTTATAAGAGTTTATTTTATTTTGGTTCTTAATATATTTTCTGGACCGCTGCATTATTGCTTTTGTGTAAAAGCGTGGGAGTCAAAGCATGAGAAATACAGGAAACGTTTTTTCCCCCTTTGCATATAACTCCAATTTCAATGGTGTTTCCTTAATTTAGTATACAAAATGTAACTTCAGGCTACATTGCTCTGGGATGTAGCGGGTTCCATTGCAGCTCTGCCTCTCACCTGCTCAACCTGGTCTCTTACAAATTATGTTCAATTGAAACTATTTCTGCATTAGATTTACATTCAACAGCACTTTGGTGCCAATGCAAGAAGCAGTGTGATACTCGCACGGAACAGAAATAAGTAGAGGCTGTACAGAAATATGACCATCGTATTTATACTACATAGGTTCAGAGTTATCTAGACCACTGACCTACATCAAATGTGTGGGTGTAACGGTAATAAAATGGGTTCAACCTGATATGTCAAATGTAAAACAATGTGTATTCATCCGCAGCTACAGAACTGGGTGTTAAGATTGCTACAAAAAAAAACCCAGAATAACACAAAATCAACAGCAATTTGTATTTTAGAGACTGCATAGCTAGTTGGTCATCTAAAACTCTTTTGGATTTTACAGGGTAAGTGGCTACTCTTCTTTTCAGCCCAGTATTTTATAAATATATAATTTCTCCCATTATCATCTCTACCAACCTCACTTCTTTTCCTCTGTTACTTCTGCTTTACTAACTGAGCCTCTTAGTTGTAATTTTCTTGCTATTTTCTTGTGTCAACAGCTTGTCAACAGTGATCAAAATGCCAATTTCTAAAACAAACTAAATAGCAAAGGGAACTTAAAAAAGAACATCGTTTCTTCTACTAGTCATCTCTCATTTCTTCTATGAATTACTATTCACTGCTGGCCTGATCATAAACAGACTATTAACATGGAATCTGGGGAGTCACTTTGATGCCTCTGACATCTCTGTAAGTAATGAGGAAATTTGCAGCTCTAATAAGGGTGTGCTGATTTTCAAGTCGTCACAAGGGTGGGGGGGGGAGAACTTCTTGACAAAGTTCATCTGTGACCACCACCTCCCAACTGAGTGCTAAGCGGTTTGGACACCAGATACCACCATTTACATTCAAACAGTCAATTTCCCTTGCAAGAGACCACACCACAACAGAGCACAACCCATGTGTTACTGAGAGTTTAATTAGTGACATAATAAATAGTTGTTAAATGGATGGAAGATTAAAAAAGATGAAAGCAATGCATAATAATTCCCGCAGGTAGTTCAAAAGGTAGAGCAAGAAACTGACACTTTGAGGCTCAGAGGATCTAATCAAACAAGGGATATGTGCTGGAAAAGCATGGACTTGTGTAAAGCATTTAAATTGCCAACTGCAAGGTTTTAACATTTCTAATCCAGAATCAGAGGTTCCAGACTCCTGTGAAACAAGAGGCAAGGGGGTGAATTCTTATATTTGTTTATGATCTGAGTACAGTGTGGCTATTCATAGTTTGTATTCCTGATAATATGATAATAGATGATAGTAGTTAGATAGTTAGTTAGTTAGTAGTTATCTAGCAGTGGTCTGTTTTGGATTTATTCTGCAGCAGTGACCAAGAATATTGAGAATCCATTCTCATGGTTGCAAAAAGCAAAATACATTTTATCCCCTTTGTTGTTGAAGTGAAACAGCCATCTCACCTCTGAGTGGCACGTATAAAAGAAACATGAAAAAAAGATGTTTGTTTGATGCTCCCTTAATATGGTTTACAACTTTTACAACTGCACAACACCTCGCTGAGCTTACTACTTCGGAGGCTCAGACCATCTGGTGAATCATACAGCAGTGTTCCCCCTATATTCATTCAGCAGCAGTGCACCACTGCTAAAATTTCACACGATCATTAATATTAATGGGCTACTAATGATTTTCACTTGCACACTGTGCGAGCACAATAACACCCTACGTTACTGTGGAACTGTACAAGAGTAGCATAGCTCCATTAAGGAATAGGGCAGTGCGTAATGCGTGTGTGTGTGTGTAGTGAGTATGTAAATAAGCGTGTGTAGTTGAGCGAGTACAGAGAGCAAGCGGCAGAAAAGTGACAGTGAATGCAAGCGGAGCAGAGGAAAAGGTCAGCAGTAAATTGTCAGTCTGGTAGTAAATGTAGTACAGGCTACAGTGTGTCACTTCATAAATGCTGCAGCTCATCGAGACCAAGAAATTATTCATCTATCGAAGGGGATTAGCCCCAAAGTTAGCAACAACGCATTAGCTTAACCTGACCAGACTCACTTAAGGTGGACTGACCTTTTAGGTGGAACGGCTATTCTCATTTTAGTGTCAATCTCAGCTGCTCTTTGACAGAGAACGGAGAAATGTCTGGCTGATGAGTGTCTTGAGTCTTTGATAGGCCTACAGGCTGCCAATCGTGCTCAAATGTTTCAGCACTGAGGACAGCATGCAGCGCTCTACGTGCATCGACTGGCGAATGGTTCAGCACCACCGCCAATAGACAGCGACAGGCCAGGTGCACTGTCTCAGTACCATGTCTTCCTTACACAAGAATAACATCCACATAGAATAGACACTGCAGTCTACAACACTATACAAAGCCTATTCAAACATTAAGTAGACCTTTTTAAATACAAACTGTATCTCAAACAGTTAACAACTCCACAGGCAGTGACACAGACAGGTGCCGGGATACAGTAAACATGGAGTTAAACAGATTAATCTGACATTCTGACTGATTTCTTCATAACCAAAATTTAAGCTAATAAAGACTATTTATGGATGTTTGTATCTTTGTTGAGTCCTGAAAACACCCAGTGTTTCCCAAGAAAAAAGCAGTGCAATAAGAGGAAAATCTTTAAAGATTTACAGAAATTGCTCTCTTTTTTCTGTTTTATACTTTTTATCAGTTTGTGACCCCACACATTTATCAAGGTTTGATAATTAAGTCTGAAACTAAGCACTTACAGTAGCAGTGGCGTGGTCAGAAGCCAAGTCAGACAGGTCATTATAAAGAAACAGAGAAAGAGCTTCTGCACAGGCTTATTCTCAAACCACACACAGTCAACAGCTAACTTAACCACTTACAAATGCAAAACTGGGGAAAATTCACCTTATTCATAGCCTCGGCGGGCTTTTCAGACCCAGTACATAACATAACTTCAATAAGTTATGGAAGTTTTATGCTCACTCACCCAATTGTTGTCCCTGCTCAGCCTGCTGTAGTTTAGTGTAGTCCATTTGTGTATTCCACCATCCTCCATAGAACAAAATAACCTGAACAGGTTAACGAAATGTGTACATATCACGGTCCCTTTTTAAGACTTCATCCTCCTCTCCTTCATGACGGCACTTTGTCAATGTTTATGTCCCGCTCAACACACAGCAAAGTGAGGTTGGATAGTCTGGCCGTTAGCCACTGTCAGGCTAGTAGTGCTAGCAATGAGGTTAGCTTGATTATGCGATGTTCTTACTCTCTCGCTCCTTGCGTTTCACTGCACTCAATTTGTACTTTCTCTCCATTTTACCCCCTAGCTACAGTAAAAAAAAAAAAAAAAAAAAACGCATCACCTTGACAGTGACGTCACAGTGTGCGACAACATGCCGCACTCAGGGCAGGTAGCTAGCGTTTAAAACTCCCGGTAGATAATAGAGTGGCAGGGGCCCAATTAAGGGGGCACTAAGGGGGTGGAATCAACGACAAAACAAAAAAGCTACAGTGCCCCTGCTAGTGCTGTTTGCTGCATAAGACGAGAACCCCTTGGCTGTGGTGGGGACTCCTCTCTGCTCTTCAGAAGCATGGATGTATTATAAGAGCTGGATACTGGACTAAAAATGGCGCCCATTCAGAATTGCTCGCCTGACGCATACGTCATAAAAAGTTTCCAGCTTCCGGGTTAGCTTCCGCGTTGTGCGGCCCACTGAATGTGCGCAGTACATTATCCATGTTAAGAAGACATAACACACACAGATGTGGTCTGACTTTTTATTTTTTTGCCACAATCAAGACACACAAACACACTTTATTCAAAATATTTAACTAAACAACAACAAAAAAACAAAATAAGTTATTTAATTTTTTAAAGTCAATTATTAATATTTTTCAAGACATTAAAAGGAAACAGATTTGTACTTTAAATTTAATGATCTTTCTTTAAAACATATTGAGGGGAACGAATTTTAGTACCTTTTCCCTGTCAATTTTCTGTTCATTATTTATCTATTTCATTATTATTATTATTATTATTATTATTATTATTAAGAGGTATTTATTTTAGTTAGGATTTTCAACTTTAACTGAGTGATTGCATAATGTACTATGGACCTGTTTTTCTTTTCATTACTATTTATTTATCTTAAATTGGTGGCATATTTAATGCTCCACAGTTTATCTGCAGGAACTGTGGTTTCGTTTGACAAATGTATAATTTTATTTAACAAGGCAACATGCCATACAAACATGGATTTGGCTCAGTATGATGTGTCATGACTAAAAATAAATAAACATCTGAGTTTAGAACATGCATATTGTGACATCTAGCCTTGTGTGAGTGAGTATATCTGCCAATTTGATTGTCTATCATGTAAAGTTCTTTTAATAAACCATCCTACGCATATAATATCTAAGTATTGTTTTTTGATAAAGAAGCTAAGACACTGGGGCATGAGAGTAGCCAATTTGCTAATTTGAACTCAGCTAACATTCTAGTGAGTGTTTAGCTCACTAGCTAGTACAAATCGACCTAAGTTAGTTGAGATACTGTTACACTGGTCTTCAAACAGGCCCTCCCAAAATCAAAGGCAGTATAAATAGTTAAAGTTTAAAAACAAAACATTTGTGGATCTTTAGAATATTTCTTTATTATTTTGTTATTCTCCCAATAATGTGAGCTTTTTACAGTGAAGTTCAGCAGCCGCCCTGATGCCACTTTTTTTCTTTTTTTGCGACAACCCCCCTTTTTTTCTGTTCCTTTTATGTGCATTATGCCGGCCTTACATCAAACAACTTTTCAAGCAATTTCACTACTGAAGACAAATTTCCTATGTTGGAATAAAATCATGACAGTTTTCTAGAGTTCTGGCACGCTCCTGCAATCTCGATTACTTGATTTAAGGTGGTCAAAAAACTCCGTCCAAGCTGTCTTAAGTCAATCCTTTTCTCATCTTGATGTTCAAATAAAATGAAACAGGTTTAATATTATCTAAAGTTTTTAGCTCTCTCCAGCACCAAACAGGAAGCAGAAAACTAGGTAGTTACTAAGGTAATGGCCAATAAAACTCCTCAAATACCCTCACACACACACATGATAGACAGTGAATTAACAGTGTTCTGAGTCAGTGTTTAATTCAGTGTGTATCTGATCCACCAACCAACACTTATTTTAGTGGAAAGTCTTTTTGAAACGGTTCACCTCGCATTCCCACGGTCTTCTCCTACTAAAATAGAGCAGCTAACCAATGGAGGCTGGTAGCGAGTCCAGGCGACAAAAAACAAAATGTAAAGTTTGTATGGAAATACAGCTTATGTTTATGGATCATACTGATGCCAAATTGACAAGAAGACTGTCGATATATTTCTTAAAGGGAGCTTGGTGTTATATTTTCCCTGGGGAGTGCAGGGAGCTTCAGTTGAATTCAAACTGCGAATATGTAAATTTTTGAACATTTTGTCATGACTACAGAAACACTAGGTAACTGCTAAAGTATGATAAGGTTGTCTAAAAATTCTGTTAGTTATTGGTTTGATTAATGATTTACAGTCTAATAATGTTTGTTTGTATTGATTACTGATGGTGGCTGATCAGGCTAATTATCAGCTAATTGTCCTCGGTTTCTAATGGCAGTCTGCAGGAAATGGTTGCCCTTTGTGTGCATGTTTTTAAATTACTTTCCTAATTAAACATGATGTGCTTGACGGTGTTATTAATGACTCCTGATGAAACTTGAAAGCTCAGCATTCTTTTTGCCCTTTAGCTTCCCTTTTTATAAGTCACACTAACATTTACTCACCCAGAAAAAGCTAATATTCATCTGCATAATATGGCCTCCTCCTTCTGTCAGCTGCTGTGTGTCTGCAGTGTATTTACTGATTTTTCACACATGATTTGAGGCCAGTTGCAGGGGTTAAATATGTGACTTTCTGCCCTTGTATAATTATCCAGGCTGCTGCTGTTTCTACTGTATCTCATGCAGTTTTCGGGCTTTACAGACAGATATACCGCAACATCCAGCAGCTGAAAATGCTGTGTTCCGATAGTTAATGGTTGAGGGTGGTTTCTGTGGGCAGCTGTATAAACTGTGTCGCTGTTTTAAAGTTGTAAAAAAAATACCTAGTTTTCCCACATATCCTGGAAAACCTGTAAATTTAAGGCTTTTTTTCAAGTACAGGAGAACACCTTTTTGGAATAAGATAGCTTACTTTCAGCTGTCAGATGTCTACACTGGGTTCTGTAATGTTATTAGCAGGTTTTACAAACTACATGTTTTTTATTGCACAGGTGTGTAACGCTGCAAATGCAGCCTTTTCCAGTGCAAGTGCAACTTGGTTGCATTTTATAAGGCTTCATTTTATTACTGGGAACTTGTGTATTTAATATTGTGTGACTGTTGGTTCCTGCAATGGTGCCATGACGCTATAACGCTGTACCCTATAACAATCATGGCCTTATAGTTCACCAAGAAACATTAATAATTAATAATTACTTGCAGTTCAAAACTTGGAGCTTACAGCTTGATTTTTACAGTAAATTCAGTATACAGTAAAAATGATTCAGTTGTTAATCCACTGTAAATACTGTACTTTAGAGATAAAGGTTTTACATACAAAATATATTTTCAGTTTACAGAATTTGAATATAAATGTTAAAGATTAAATTACCCAACAGTATATAAAGTGATTAAAAATAACTTTTCTTTAGCCAGCCACAACATAGAACGTTGTATACACGATAAAGCATTTGAAATAATAATCTAGTAATAAAATGTGACTCTAACATTCTACTGCCAACTGAGTAATTTTACTTTAAATATTGTAAGTATATTTTACTGCTAATACTTATGTACATTAACCTAAGTAAGATTTTGAACGCAGGACTTTGACTTGTTGTGGAGTAATTGCTGCTACTTTTATTTAAATAAAAGGCTTGAATACTGTATATACATATATATGTTTCTCATTCCCCCTCCTCCATTCTCTTGTCACATTTAGATTTGTCCAGATCCTGTTGGAAAGTGCTCTTCTATGCCATGTAAGTAATTTGAATTTAATGTTGTGCCGTGGGTGAATGTAGAGTTTCCCCCAGGATATTGAAATCAGATGGACTGTGATGCATCTTATCTCATTATTCATGTGGCTGCAGTGTTTGAGGATTGTCTGAGGGGTCAAGTGGGCCCAGTAGTACTTCTCGGGGGGTTCACTGCTCCATGAAAGGGGACAACAAACAATACTGTGAAAACTGTATACCTATATGTTTAGTATGCTGTGTGATGTAGTGCCACTGCTTGTTTTAGGGCTGAAACTTATTTATTTATCATATTTACAGACCCTGTGCTATGCCATTCAGCTGACAGCTGCACATATTTAGTGGTTTCTGTAACTAGAACCCTCACCACCACAGTTTCATAAAATTCTGTAGGAAACACTATATGACCATTGTCTCCTCTATGTATTTTAGTGAAATGGATTACCTTCATGGCAATTCACAGACAAGGAGGAGGAGTATCAAAGTCAGAGTGCAGCAGCATTTAATGAGCCTTGTTATGGATGTTGTGGAACAGGCAGATCAGGCTGTGGACCAGGCAGTGCAAAATATTGAGGAAGATGTGGAGAACAATGCTGATGAAGATGTAAATCTAGATTTTGACACTGAGAGTGAAGTTGATGACTTGTACATGGCTAGTGACCCTGATGAAGATCCTAGCTGTGATTATGCCAAAGAGCAACCCCATTCTGACGCTAAGAGGAAACTGGTTGAATGGGCAGCTAATTGAAATGTGTCTCATTCTGTGCTGTCAGAACTAGTAGATATACTTTTGGAGCTAAGTCTGGATTTACCTAAGGAGCCAGGAACTCTCCTCAGTACACTGCAATATTCAGCATGTACTGCATAAATGTATAAATATTTATATGTATAATATATAAACACAAAGACAAAATAATCTCAAACTTCAGTGGTACCAATTGTTTTGAACTTGAGTGCAGAGTTGTGATTGTGCAGAACATTGTGCATTCCACTGGAGGAACACATGTAGCGTATGAACTTTTTCAAGATGGGGGCATGTTTTTTCAGCTACCTCATTGATTGACATCTCTGGGAGTCCATTTGCTATCAAAACTGTCTGGTCAGCTTGCTAGTGCTCCAGTAACAGACTTCAAAAAAACACTGCATTTATTGCCTCTTCGAAACACATTAGTGGCTTTGCCTCAGCTACACAGCACATGACTTGATGAACTTTGCAGGATGCCCTTACTCAGTGTGGTGGAGTTTGTGGAGGGCACCAATAGAAGGGGGTACCAAGGGCACCAATAGAAAATTATGCTGGTGGCCACCAGCCTCATTGCTCAATGTAACTAAGGCCGTAAAAGAGGGCACACCACCAATCAGCTAACTGGATACTGTGTAATGTGCGTGTGATGGGAAATTACACCTATGCTTTATATCATCTATGTGCATGTATTTTGCAATTAATGCTGCTTTCATGGTTGTAAACACTTACATAAATCTAGTTCTATTTCAGTATCTGCCTCACTCCTGTTATTAGGTGTCAGTGTATTTTACAGCCACTTTATGCCAGGGTAAAGCTACATCAAGCTGAGTATTCATCAGACCTGACTGACACCGAAGGTGGCTCAAGAAGAAGAAAGTAGGTGTGTGCGGGAATACAGGTTAATAGTAATATCCCCTAGAAATAATATGGAAGCAGTAGGTATGGTGTGCTGTATATGTTTATGTTAACCTCTCTAGAGCAAGTGCAAAACTCCTCCAGAGTTAAGTGAGCAGCCAATCAGAATCAAGTGAGTATGCCGATTCGAAGTACGAACTTCCACTCACTCCCTCAGACCAGCTCCTTGGGCCAGCAGTGAAGAAAATAACCAGCTGGGTCACCAGCCCCACTGTCCAGCGAGTCACCAGCCCCACTGTCCAGCGAGTCACCAGCCCCACTGCCCAAGTCACCAGCCCCATTGCCCAATGAGTCGCCAGCCCCACTGCCCAGAGGGTTGCCAGGCTCACTTGTGAAGACATGTTCTCTAAACTTACAATTGTTGAAGAAGTGAAGTAGACCCAACAGGTTCATGGTAAGATGTTAAATGTCCTGCTGAAGGAGCAAGATGGAACGGTGGTAGAGGTCCCTGAAGGAGTGGTCTTCCCTCTGAAAACCCAAGCTGATGCTGAGGCTCTTGATGAGAAGCTGTAAGTTTACATCTGTTTATTTATTTAGCCACTTTTATCCAAAACATATAGACTATATTGCATATAGACTACAAACTAACATCTGATCATATACAAATATGTATTGCATCACACTAAATTACATAAAGGCTACAACTTCAAATGTTTAGTCGACTTTGAGGCTGAATTGTTGAATCTTTGAAGCTTACTGTCTTTGCAGTCCATGTAAGCCTTTTTTTCCCCCTTTGTCTCTCATCCTTAGGTTGCCATGGTGGCAGATGTAGGGGGCACAAGTGTGGATGATGTAACAAGAAGAATGATGAAATGCGTCTTATCAAATAAGCTGGCAATGGAGTACAATATGTTTGGCCGTCACAGGAAAAATATTCTTCAAGCTTACTGATGTTGAAAGCAGACGTTTTCATAACTTTCTCAGTTCTGAACCTTTTGTCAATTTTGCTTCAGACAGTTATATTTGACTGTAAACAACCTTCTAAAAGGGTTAGATTAAAAAATGGTTAACTTATTCTTTAATGTCATTTTTGTCATAGATAACTTTGAAAAGATACCTTTTCATCCGGCAATGTTCTTTATTATTGCCTCTGGAAATGACATAGAATGGACTACAGAAATATTTCTTAAATGAGTGTAATCAGACATCCCAGGCATTTGTTTATGAGGGTGTGAATCCTTTACAATAATTGTTTTTTGATGTTATAGTCCAATATATCCTAAATTTCCTGTAGCTGAAATTTGCAATACCATCTATCATATATGTATATATGTATATATGTATATATATACATATATATATATTTTTTTTCTTTTCTTTTACTTAAAATGGTGTATACAACATCAACGACTTCCCTGAAAAAATATGCAGCATTGTTAATGCTGCTCTCATGCTTGTAAATGCTTATGCAAATGACATAATATGATGAGTCGTTAAATAAAAGTGGAATTTGAAAAGATTTCAGTCGCACCATGTGCTCTAATGCTTTCTGTCATGGTAATATATAGCTAATTATTTGTGTGGTGTTGTTACTTTTCCTGATGATGGATTATAGAACAATATTTTTAAGTGTAACCATGTGTAAAAAATGCTGTGTGTCATATTAACATAGTAGTATGTGAGTGAGGGAGGCATTTATCATCTTTGAAAATTGTTCAAGGCTTTTTATTGTGGTCAATGGGGTATGTAGCACAGACCAGGGGTGGGCATTCTAACCAAGCAAGTGCACACCTGATATGACTAGTCAACTGTGTGAAAACTGAAATCAGTTGATAGTTGAGTCTGGTTTGCTCCTGCTCTGTTGGAATGAAAACCTATAGCCACACTGGCTCCCTGGGATAGACACCAACATTCTTTTCCTTTGAATTCATTTTTGACCTATTGTGCCATATCTATTTTGCATTAGTATTTACAAAACAAGATGTAGCAGAATTTGGGGTTTTAATTATAACCACATTGTAAATGTGTACATCTTGGTCCCTTGCGAAAGCCATGTCTGTGCAATATGCATGGGGCCAACACGGAACCCATGGACAAAACCACTTGCAACCCAGATTTCAGCCCATGTAATTCCAATGTAGCACCCACATAAAGCTTGAAGATGGGACCCAGATGGGTCTTGTGTATGTTGCCTGGTTGGGCCCTGCCTAACACCCAGTGTAATTCTGCATGAAACCCATGTGGGGCTGACATGGAACCCATGTGGGGCTGACTTGGTCAAACCTACCTACAACCCATATTCCAGCCCATGTAGTCCCAATGTAGTACCCACACAGAGCTTACAGATAGGGCCCATATAGGATTTGTTTATGTTGCCCAGTTGGGCCCTACCTAACACCAAGTGTAATCCTTCATTAAATCCATGTGGGTAATTGGCATAGGGCCATTATGGAACCCTTGGACAGTCCCATACAGGGCCCATTTTACAGGCCATTTAGTACCCAGGGTGTATTGTATCGGACAAACATTAACTAAGGTACAAACAGTCCGACACTGATGTTGCTGCGCAACTATTCTGCACAGATTCTGTGCAAATCACAGTTACAATCAGCTAAAACATTCATGTTCAAATGTGGCATTGAGGTGATAATTATGACCTGCAGACTGAAAGAGAGAGAAAAGATTCAGTTGCAGAAAGGGAAGATGGTGAACATGGTGAAAGGGAAGGCCAATTCAGACTCGCATTAAGCAAGGCTGAACTATTCATATCAGTCATGAATTTAACATGGTCAATTTAGATAGAGTACTCATGACTGAATTTCTCATGTGAGTGCACAGGCTGTAGCTGAGATTTTCTTCCTTATTTTTCTATATTTAAGTGCCATGGGGTTTACAGAGTGTCTCTTTACAGACTCCCCATTTGAAGAGAAGATTCTGTCCCTTTTGCATGCCTTCGCTTGCTTAAAGCACAGGGCCAGCACACTGTATCTCACAGCATAAGGCTATGTCCAATCATGATTGGGTGTCAGAGACACTTAGAAGCCTTGGGCAGAGATACAGCAAAAACAAAGAAGCATGAGAGCTGGCTGCGATCTGAAAAAATTGTCTTGTAGGAAAACATTACAAGGACCGACAACCAACCCTAACCCTATCAAACCAGTTGGAAGCTATGGAAAATATTGTGTTGTAAAAAAATAAATAAATAAAAAATTTAAAAAAGAATTTTTGATTATTTTAAACTAGAATAATTAAAATGTATATTTCTATGACTCCTGTGCAGTAAAACATCAATATACACAAAAACAGATAGAAAAGCCCTGTTGTACTGCTATCTAGCATTTGAAATTTTCTCTCTTGTCCACTGTGGCTGTTTACAAAAATAGGGCTGCATGGCAGCTGAAACTGTGAGTACTCTTATTCTTTAAATAGAAAGGACATTATATCAGAATTTTAAGAGAGCAGGCACTGGTGTTAGACAACCTGGTCAAGATCTTTTTGAGCTTAGAGTGGGTGTAGCGGTGTACTGTAGTGGTTATGTTAGGCCTCATTTAAGAACATTTATGTATTCTTATCCTGAACCTCTCTTACTCTAGCCTCTAGGATAGGCTGTGGCTCAGGAGGTAGAGCATCCACCAATCAGAAGATTGATGGTTCGATCCCCGACTCACCCCACCCACACTCCGTAGACTTCATGGGCAAGATACTGAACCCCAAATTGCTCCCAATGACTGCACCAGCACCCTGCGTGGTAGCCGCTATTGGTGTGTGTGCGTGAATGGGTGTGTAAGCAGCAGAAACATTGTAAAGCGCTTTGGATAAAAGTGCTATATAAATGCAGCCATTTACCATTTATCTTTTTACCTTTTTCTGTGAGTTTTCCTTGTACAAGTTTTCAAAGTCTGATTCAACAAACTCTCTTAACTGGACAAACTTTTTTGACATGAAATTAGATGCAAAAAAACATATTTCTAAAGCAAAGTGGCCCATGACTGATATGACATGCTGTAACAGTAAATGTGTACACCAAATTTCTTGGCAATCCATTCAATAGTTGTTGAGATATTTCAGCCTGGACCAAAGCAGTGGAGCAACCAACCAACCAACAGGCCAACGCTGGCCATGACACTAGTGTGACTAAGTTCTAATACTGACAAATTGATATTTCAGTCTAAACAGTGTTTTTCCATAAGAGATAATGACAACAAGTTGATGAGCTGGCAGAGGAATTGGTCTGCCACTTGATGCAAATGAGCACACAGTCGGTTAGCTACAAAATCTCTTTGTAATATTCTGTTCTTTGGCCAGGACATTGTGCTGAACATGAACATTTGTCAAATTGGCAAGCTGAATTTTAATTTTTCAACACTCAGCCCCTTGTAATACAGTATTAAATTATTTCTGCTTCAGTTAACAATACACCACAAAGAAAAAAAAAAAAAAAATTTCTGACACACCGTAGGACAGAAATCATAACTGCTTTGGCTTTTGTAGCTTTATGGAGAGAATCGTGTTCATCATTCCACAGCACTTTAAAACCAGTTGATTGTGTTACATGAGCTTCATTGTGTTGTCTTTCAGCGATACCACTTATACAAATCATTAAAGCATGTACCATCCAGTTGCATATGAAAGGACTAAATGACAAGTTGATGATCTGGTGCCACATGATAGAGATGAATATTGAACTGATTGGTTCAATGAGAGATTGTCTACATCACAGTCTGCCAAACTGACAAATGCTCAGCACACAGTGACAACTACAACTGTTATGGGCAGACTTTCTCTCGGGCTGTTCCCTCCAACACAGCATTGTTTTGGAGGATCATTTCTGACAGTTTTGCTTTAGTATGCATTAGGGAGTTTATGGGAGATGAGATATGGCAAAGGCAGTTGAGGAGAAGAGTGCAAAAGTGATTAGGGATGCCATTGCTAATCTGTAACGCCTCAGTTCAAGCTCCATTTTGCAGGCATCTGTGCTGCTGAAGTGTCTTTGGTCAAAACAATGTATTTCTACCAGCAGCAGCACCGTTTAGGAGAAAACCGACAGTGCTTAACAACACATCCTCATAATGGAACAACCACATAGGTCGATTGCACCTGCTCTCCAGAACAACTCATAGGAGCGTTTCCGGAACGACCCATAGGAGCGTGTTCTAATGTGCTGCCTCTATCAGCAGTAATCGTTAAAAAATAATGATTTATGGTGTGAAAATGTTGTGGTTAAGGTCTGGTTAGGTTTAGGCACAATGAAATTCAGACCATGAACTTGTCTCAGATAACCTCCCAATGCAGCTCACACAAGTCTTAAACATATTAGTACTGTATAATGTGTCTTTAGAAAATGGCCAGGTGACTAACTAAATGGAGGGTCAATCACATGTGTCCTTTATGAAAGTGCTCTAAATAATGTCTTGAGTTGGTGGACTATATGGGGAAAAAAGAGAAAGGAAATAAGAATAAACCCAGTCAGAATCTTGGCCTCAGCATTGAGATTCTCAGGGTAAACAGCCAATATAATACAGGACTTCATCTCCTCAGCCAAACGTCAGTTTCTCCTCTGAGAGGGACCATGTGCAAGATGGCTGCAGAGCAAAAGCAATATCAAGGGAAGATAATTGTCTTTTTATTTAACAAACTCCTAGCAAAATTTTCAGCTTATGAAATACTCGCTTGGGAGTCAAAAACAAACAAACAATAAGACCATTATGCAAAAACAGCTTGAACATTCTTTCTGTCAGTCGCAGATTTCATTTTTTTAAATCTCCCATGAAGTGGGAATTGAAATTAGTGAAAAAGGTTTGGCTTTTGCAGTGCACAGTCAGATGAAAATGGAGTTACTCATTTAACTGTCAATCTGCCTTTATCATTTTTGTTCCCCTCCCCGCCTGTCTTCATTCATCCATCTCTAATCCCACCATTCATGCTCTATCCATTCATTCATCTATCAATAATCTTCTCATATATTTTATTCCCAAGCCTCACATTCTTTTATATTCTACCACTGCTTCTCAATCTTTTCTGTCCACACAGGTATCCATCCTTCTTTACAACCCCAATCATTGAATCTCTCAGGTATGTGTCCATCTACGTATATGCTCTATCTATTTATCTACCTTTCTTCCTATCCAGCCTCTCAGGATCTGCGGCCATTCTCCAAGAACAGCACTGATTTCTTCTTCCCTCCTGCTTTCAGAGTGACTGTGCAGTGAGTGAATGCAGTCCAATCAAAGTGCCTCATCCAGGCTACTTGTGTATTGGCACTCCAAAGGCAACACTTTCCATCATCAGCCTGATTCATAGCTAGGAAATGTCTTCTGCCTACTCACTCAATCTCTTCTTTCATGTTTAAAAAAAATGTGCAAGTAAGTATGTGTTTATGCGCATCTGTGTGCTAGAGGAAGTGCAAGGGAGCGAGAGTAAGATAGATTCATAGCTAATCTACTTGTTTTATGTCATCTCCATTCACAGGCTGAGACTCTCGCTCCATTGTGACTGGATATCACACGCTTACACGTGTGCACACACACACTTAAAGGATATTACTCACAGGTGCTGAATCCCTCGGAGAGTGGAGCCATCGTAAATCAGGCACGATTGAGATGTAAAACCGATGTTCTCCCTCTTTTACAACCCAGAGTCATTGAAATGCAACACGGCTGAGTTTGTATGTTTTTCCAAGAGACTCAGGAAGTGTAAAAGAAGCCTCATGCAGAGAATCAGTAAATCCTTTTTTTTATTTACTCATCATCTATGTGCTGAGGAAGTTTTATTTCAGTTTCAATGATGCATGGCTGACGAGAGATGTTAAACATTGTAAGACTTGTTTAATTTTACGTGAAGGCTAAGCTAATTTAAAATGTGCTGATGTGAGTTCCTTATCTTGCAAAAGCTAAGGTCACACTATGTGCTTTTATGTTCTCTTAAAATTTCACAGACTAGAGTTTTTTTGGTTTTTATTTTATAGATTAAAAAAAATCTCATATAACTTTGCAATATGCACTTTTTTTGGTTCAAAAACCTGCATATAAGGGTTACTGCCCCTCCAATACTCATTCTTTTTCCATCAGTAGTGTTCAAGCTTTTTGTGTTTCTTTCACCATTTTCTTTGAATTTACAGTTAACACAATCCTCCATGATTTTTTTTTTCATTTACCTGATGAATTGTAACCTCATCTTCAAAATTATTTTCCTGTGTGACTGATAAAAACAAATTTTATGGCAAAGCATCAGTGTGTGTGTGAGGGAATGAGCATATGACTGTGAGTGGAGTTAGAAGAGGGAATACCACGTTGGTGAAAACATCCTTACATCTACTCTGAGGCATAGCAGGATACACCAGCACGAGCATGTGTGTTTGTGTTATGTATTCATCAAGTTGTAGTGACCAAAATCTGCACAATCACATTGTAGGGACTCACTTCCCATCTGGGCACAAAAAATTGAGTCCCCATGAGATTAACCATTTATTTTAGGATTAAATTTGGTTTTAGGTTTAAGGATAGAATTATGACTAGACTAAAATTAGGGTAAGCAATGGGTTTAGGCATCTGGTGTTATGATTAAACTCAGCCTCTGGGGAATATTCACAATAGTACATTTGTACACATTTGTGTGTTGACGTGTGTGCTGGGAAAGGTTAATGGTGACAACGTGATCTCTGTATTTGACTACAGTACATGCACACACATATGTGTTTGTTCACATGTCTGTGTGCATGTGTCAAAGCACATGTGTGCTTGCAAATGTGTCCACATGTGCTTATCTGCAGGTGTGTTTGTGTGCACGTAAATCATGGCAGCACAGGAGATATGGATGGTTGCCTTCAGTCTTCAGAGTTCTGGACTTCGGCTCATGCTCACGTTACAAACGTTTGCTCTCTAACCAACCGTCTCAGTCACCCTTTGATAGTTTTAGGGCCTTCCCCTCTTTCCCTCTATCATTCATATTATATGACATGAATTATTAGCTGTGAGAAGATCAACTTAGAGCCTCCTAACATTCCAATTAAGACGAGATGGTGAATAAGAAATACTCTGCTGTCCCTCAGTAACTATCCATGTGCCCTTGAACCACGATACGATGAAAAAAAATTAAATAAAATAAAAACTGAGGTTAATGAATGGACTACTAGACCTTTTTTACTACAGGCATTTTGACATGTCACAGTAGGAAAAGCACAGGTGTTACTAATAACATTAACGATAACTCAACGATGATAAGCCATGACAATGTGACAGTGAGTTAGCATGTATAGAACCAGGACCCTGAAACTGAAGCAGCTAAATGGAATTCAGCTACTTAATACTATTTACACCTGTTCCTTCCCTACTGTGACATGTCAAAATGTTTTCTGTTAAAAAGGCCAGTGATTTACAGTTCTGGGTGACAATTTACTTTCTCTTTCCAGATTTCTGCCATTTTAACTATTTTTTAAAACCAACAGGGTTTTAAAATGGATCATCTTGGCTGTTCTGGCTGTCCTGGCTCTATAAGATTGCTACAATCAAGACAGTCAGAGCTTTTTTTTTCTTTTCTCTTGTAGTCTTTTTCTAACTAAGTGCTACAGACCAACTACCAGGAGAGGAGATGATACAAACCCATGTTCCCCTTTATTAGAGGAAAGAGCTGGAGGAGAGAAAACCCAGACTGTGCCAGACAGTAAGACAATAAGATTATATATATATATATATATATATATATATATATATATATATATATATATATATGTATATATATATAAATTTCAACATTTAATTAGAGGATAAACCCCTTGAGATGCACCATCTCATTTTCAAGGGGCTTCTCAATATTCTTCTTTCGTGGGTAACTGAGAGGAGTTTTTCTCACATATTTTAGTCTACTATTTCTAAATATTACTTTTTAAAATTACCCCAGTTGCTCTTTTTTTATCCTATGTCTTCCTTGGAAAATACTTGCTCTGTGATTGAACAGTGCGATATAAATAAAAGTTCGGCTACTTACTTACATCCAGCAACACTAAGAGTGTGTGCATGTAGTCAACTTTTGTTGTGAATTATTTTTTTCTTCATGGTCATGTAGTGGGCGCATTACTTGCTAATGAGTATATATATTTGTACAGTATGTTGCTTCAAAATGTGTGTGAATGAAGGTAATTCTAAGAATTCCCTTCTGAGAGCAGTCTGGTTCTAAGCAGAGTCACTCTACTGAGACTGCACTCCTGTCAGTAATGGAAACACTGAGATTGGCTAGAACTGCTTGTTGGTCTTCAGCTGTATTGCTGCTAGATTGGTCAGCTGCTGTTGACACGGTTAACCACCAAATTCTCCCCTCCACATTCACTGAGCTTGGCATCTCAGGATCTCCCCTCTGCTGGTTCATGTCTTACCTCTCAGGGAGATCACTTAGAGTACCTTCTCTTCTCATAACACCAGCTCACTCGATGTAATCATCCGCTTCCATGGTTTCTCATACCATTACTAGTTAACGATATCCAGCTCTTCCTATTGTTCCCACCAGAGGACCTCATAGTTGCGGCACGGATCTCATCATGTCCTGCCGATATCTCAGCATAGATGAACGAACGTCACCACCAGCTTAACCTCTCTCAGACTGAGCTCCTTGTCATCCCAGCCAGTCCCTCTAACCAACCGTCTCAGTATATCCACCTCAAATCAGCCCACCTCTGCCCACAAAGTCTCCCCGAAACTTGGGTGTCATGATTGATGACCAACTAACCTTTAAGTTTAATGTGGCCTTGATTGTTCGGTCATGTTGATTTGCCCTTTACAACATCAGGAAGATCAGACCCTATCTGTGCTGGGCACGCAGCACAACTCTTGGTAGAGGCTCTCATTATATCACGCATAGACTGCCCGCATCAAATTCAAAACCTTGACGCCCACTCACAAAACAGCAACTAAAATAGTTCCTGCCTACCTGAACTCCTTCATTCAGGTCTACACTTCCTCCCGCTCACTACGCTCTGCCAATGAAAGGTGCCTGGTACCACCACCACAATAGGGCCCTAAGTCACTAACTGGACTCTTCTCTTCTGTAGTTCCCCAGCGGTGGAACAAGTTACCAAACTCCATTCGATCTGCGGAGTCCCCCTCGATCTTTAAGAAAAAGCTAAAGACCCAGCTCTTTCGCAAACATCTCCACACTTGATGGAAAATTTCAAAAAATAGAAAAATTATTATCCGTTTCTATGGACGCATTGCCTCTATGCCCTGCCTAGAGGCAATGCGTCCTATCGGACTTGAACTTAGCTTCATGGCACTTACTCGCGTTGTTCTCTCCTAACTAGATCCTTGTTTGTGTTGTATTAACTCTCATGTGTATTTTGCTTTGGATAAAAGCGTCTGCCACATGAAATTGTACATTGTAACACTGCAAGAAACCAAAACTCCCCCCTCTGTCTCACCACTCCCTTCCCCCCATCCCTTCTCTTTCCTCTCTTTCCTCCTCTCTGCCTCTGTTCTCCCTCTCTTTTGTACTTATGTGTGATCTGTTGCTCCTCAGGGTTAAGTTTTGGGGCAGATTGATGGTGTTCAAGCCTGACTCTGGTCAGCAAGGGCCTGCTTCTTCCCACATTTCTCCCTCTCTTCCTCTGTGCATTCATTCCTACTCCATACCTCATTGCCCTCCTCTCCTCCATCATTCATTGTTCCTTACTGTCCTGCACTCCATCAGTTTCTCCCACTTCATCCTCCTCTTCCCTATGGAGGGACCTTTCTTTTCTTCTTCCCCTTGTCTCTGTGTTCTTTTTTCTCCCTCCCTCTGTCTGTTCTGACATTTTCTCCCCCCCTCCCTTCCTCTGCCTAGACAGATTAATAGTCTTCCTGTCTTATAGAACAACCTACAAAGACCTGTCCCCCCCTTGACAACACTAAACAAAGTCTCTCTCACTCTCTTCACTCTCCCTCACACCCTG
This sequence comes from Thunnus thynnus, assembly GCF_963924715.1. Taxonomy (NCBI): domain Eukaryota; kingdom Metazoa; phylum Chordata; class Actinopteri; order Scombriformes; family Scombridae; genus Thunnus; species Thunnus thynnus. The sequence continues at coordinate 21,303,750 of NC_089535.1, forward strand.
TGCATCCTGTGGGCACACTATACTAGACCTCCATACCGTTTCACTCTAATTTCCCAGATATTTCACTTTTTCCACTCTCCTCTCCTCCATCTCCAAAACACATACTTATGGCCAAGTGAAAAATAATATCTAGATAGACACACACTTGAATCTAAAATTGTCAAAATAATGTTGAATTTGCATTTTGTCTGAGAGTACCTGAGGTGTTCTATGTACAGATGTCATGAGTTAAGTAACACTTTATACTACAGCCACAAGTTATTTTAAATTATAAAGCAAATATGCCCACACAATATAATATATTGTGAAATAATACTGACTCTCAAAAAGGAATACTCCAGAGAACTCTTTTTGGAAATACTTCCCTTGCAGTGCTTTTTGAGTTTCCTCACTCTTATTTTTGCATTTCCACGATACATTTGGGTTATTCTCTGCTTTTACAATACATCCAACTGTACATATCATGTTTTTCAGTGTATGTTTGTTTCTGGTCATGACCAAAGTCACTATCCTCTAGATTTCAGCACTTGCTTATTTTAGAAAGTCCCCTTAATCTGGGAATTTCTTTGGATTTGCGTTCATTAAGCAACGTTAATAATTAGAATACTTTACAAATAGTTCAAGTAATTTCAAAGGAGACCTACTATGCTCATTTCCAGCTCTATATTTTTATTCTGGGACTGAACTAGAGTAGCTTTGCATGATTCACAGTTCAAAAAACTCCTCATTTATCTTATACTGGCCCTTTATGCAGCCCCTCAGTTCAGCCTCTATCTCTAACAGGCAGTCTTAGCTCCTGTCTCTTTAAGGCCCCCGTCTCAATGAGCCCACTCTGTTCTGATTGGCCAGCTTTCCGGAAGCCTGCCAAGGGGCAGCCATGTCAGAGTTGTGTTAAGTTACCACTGATTCAAATCCAACATTTCCTGCTTTTGCTGCTTCATATTAAGAGCTTTTAAATGACTGAATAACAGGACACTTTTATTGTGAAGAATTTACAGGAAATGGAATGTGTTCCTCACTGAATGAGCAGAGCTTTGTTAGCAGCACTAAAAGCCAGGTGGCACAACAACATATGGAGATATTTGGAGCTCTTTGTTCAGTGGATCAGTTAGAAATAATGCAGGGAGGAATAGTACAAGCAGGAACAGCCACAGTGATGATGATGTTTGATGAAGAGCTTCAGATGACCAGCACACCTCCAACAGGTACAAAACTTATTTTACTTTGCCGTGCTGTGTAATGGAAAAACACTCACAGTGTGCCAGCTCGACTTGAGTTATGGCTCGGCATGACTACCCCTTAAACAATGAAAAAATGCCATGTTAGTGGAGCGGTTAACTTGCGCACTGTGCATGGAGCAGATGACCATATAAAGGAGTCCGTCATGAACTGACGTCAGCTTGGGCTGAAATTAGAAGAAAACAAGCATTCAGAGCACTGTGAAGCCGATGATTTTTGCTAACTGGAATTATTTATACATACTGTATGTTTTCCTCATTATTTGTGACTTTTGCCACGTTTAATATGATCATCTGATATTGTAACATTATACAGTATTTATGAAATATGTATGATAAAATAAGGAAAAGCATAATAGGTCCCCTTTAATAATGTCCTCCTTCTTGGTGTTGAATGCAAATTTATTACAACAAAAGTCGAAAGAGAACAAAATAAAATAAATAAATAAATAAAAATCAACCCACTACTCTTTAAATGTTGCATCTTGTTTGACATTTGAGGCGAAGCTATATTCCCAAGCCCTGCGGTCAAAGTTGTAAAGGTACAGTCACCTTTTGTTTTCAGCATTGACCTATACTGGATAATGGTGTGTTCAAATAAAACACAAGGCAAACTTTAGACGAGGTGCCATCATATATAAAGTCAATGAAAAGACAAGAATGTGCATGAACAGATGCAAATTTGCTCTAGGTGGTGTGAGTTGTGTCAAAGACATGGTTGTGCAAGTTTAAAATGTTTCAACTAGAGCAAACATTTGTGCTGACCCCTGAGCTTTATGACTCTACTTAATAAGCATACAGAAGCAAAAGGAAAAGGGAAAGAAACTGGAGGGAAATAATAAAGAAGTGGAGTTCTAGTGAGTTCCGAGATCAGTAAGATCTGACGCATGAACATATATGCATATATTGCTAGCTGGCTACAAATAACCATGTCAGTACAGTTCATACATAGGTTTTTTGTGGTGAAACAACACAGATAGACTGCTCAGCAGACCTAGCAGTGAAGATCTTGAGGACTCAACAAGTCAGTGACATGTAGCTGCCTGATCATGCCAAGAGATGTTTAATGTCTGAAGCTGAATCCCAATGTCCCCCTGCCAATCTGAGTGCTCTTGGGATTTTGTCATACGTACTGTGATGTGCCTACTGTCATTATGTAAAGCCTGAAAGGACACTGGGCAGCGAAGGAATAAAATGCGCTATGAGACAGAACATAAGACCCCTGGTTTTCATGGAGATTCATTTAAATTCCTGATTCTGTAACTCCTCTGAAAGTAGTTTTCTGAACAGTTCTTGTGATATGGAGATATGCAGGGTCTGCTGCTTTATTTAGTATAAAAGAGATAGATATGATTGGTATGCACAGGTGTTCCTTTAAAAGAAGTTGCTAAACACTGCTAATTTTATATTCACACTCAGCTGAGGTCACATCATAGGACCGTCACATCTTTGGTGGATAAAGCTGGTCTGCTGGTCTGACTTTGCCAGTTTCCAGGCATATTCTTTGTATCCGAATGTCAAACCTTACAACATCAATAAATCAAAAATGGAAAACTCTGGTACATATTCTACATTTTATGACTTTTATGGACTTACGGATACTCTGAGCAAAGTCTGGTGAAGACTCTTTTCATGAACAAGTGAATGATTTTTCTCCCACTACAGAGCTTTTCAGTTTTTAACAAAGTAAGGGTTTGTAGGAGTAAAGGGTGGGTGAGTAAATAGTTTGAAAAGTAATAAGAAGATGGTAGCAATGTGAGAGAAAGTTGAGAGACAGGAGGGGAAGGAGGGAGAGAGGCAGGAATGGGAAAGGATAAAAAATAGCATAAATGAGGAACACCCTGATGGGTTTAATGGTGTTCACTTTAACCTCGGTTCAAATCCTGATCACAGCCTTTCCTGCATGTCATTACTGTCACCATCCTTTCTCTGACCCTCATAGTGTGAGAAAGTGTGGAAATGCCATAAAAAGTATCGTAAATGAAAAGTGGAGGAGGAGAAGAAGAAGGTGACCATATACAGTACAAAGGGAGGCGGAGGCTGACACCACATGTTGAGAGGAGCCAAAGTGATAAAGGAAAATAGGAAGGAATGGGTGGAGGAGAGGAGAGGGAGAAGAGGAGGGTTGTGTTTGGGTCAAGTCTGTCTCCTGTCCCCACAGGCTTACGTGACTTACCAGCAGTGCAAGTTCAGTGAAGTTCAAGGTTGGATTGACTTGTATTTTGGAAAGTCAAACTCAGCTAACTCAGTCAAATGGTGCTCTTTGGAAGCACATGGGTTTTCTCAAACAAACAACAACAAATAACCTATAATCATTGTTATCATTACATATCATAACAAGAATCAGTATACAATTCTACCATACAATGCTATGTACCTTTTTTAAACCAAGTTTCTTAAGAATAACTTATCATTGTTTTGCATTTATAAATGTTTCAGCTCTATATGTAGGTTATATTACATACATATACATATATAGACTTGCATTCATAATGAGACAGGTCATTTCCTGAATACAGAAACCTACTTATACCTTTACTATAGTGAAACCATTATTGTTTGTTCTGATGAACAAAAGAAAAGATTCTATTATTTAGGAAAGTTTCTGTGCAAAATGGTGTAAGTGTTGAGTAAATATGATTAATTAGACTGGAGCTCAGTGTTGGCGATACATGTAAAGGTCAGCATTTATACTTATACAGTGAGAATATGAAATTCATTACATCCTGTAGGGGGGAACTACCAACATTGTTTATTCACATTCCCTGAGATGCATTCCCAATAAATATTTGTGTGCAGACATTCAATATTAATAGCTGCTGTAGGCAACTTGTTCTTTTGTTTTGAGTCACATTTAAACATTTGTGTGTGTGTGTGTGTATAATAACAGCTGAATACTGTAATAAAGCTGATTACTGTGTTTATTTCTAATATGCAATAAGTGTTAAGCTTAAATACATGTCAACAACTTTCTAGTGTGTCTAATAAGATAGTAGAGACTGCATGCTTATCAATTAATATGCCAAAGTCATGTGTTATTCATAAATCAATTTGTGTGTGTGTGTGTGTGTGTGTGTGTGTGTGTGTGTGTGTGTGTGTGTGTGTGTGTGAGCACGTTTCTACATGTGTATGAACAGCTGTGAACTGGTCATTGTGTTGACACAAAATACCAGAATCCAAAACAAAAGGCAAAATGATGTTGGCATAATTTCATATTCAGATTCACATTTTTATAATTAGCAGGCTGCCTGTGACAACAAAGATTAACAATAGCAGTTAATTTACTTGGCAGACACTCTGAGCCAGGGCAGCCTCATTGCATTCAAGTATTGGGTATGGTCACTGTGAAGGTAGCACAACAACAAAAACAATATCAATCACACCATAGTTAAGATTGCTGCCCGGTGGCTCTGTGGGGCACATTTCCAGCTTGACTAAACAAAATTCAACTCAGAAAAATGGCGTTTCTCTGTCTCTTCACACCCTCCACCTCCCAAAATGCTATTTCTCACCACTGATTACACACACAGATATCTATGCAGCAGAGTGTCATAGTGAGTAGGAGTAAGTGACTGTCCTGCTTAAGTGTCCTCGTGCCAGATGCTGAATTTCTGCCTGCTCCAGGATTACTGCTTTATAGAGGATCTTGACCTCTGTGAAGGAGGCCAATGGCCAAGTTTCCTAAAGACCCACAAAGAAGTTTATCCAGTTTCTTCCAAAGCCCAGAACTGTCCCATAGAGCACATACTGTAATGTCTGCCTTCGTCTATGCAAAAACTACTGAATCTTGATGAGTCTGCTCAACTCATATTTATTTTAGTATGTTATTTTTCTATCTGCAACTCTTGCTGAGTTTGTGTCAGAGGACTGATTGTCATTCTCAGCATGCTGAGAATCTTGGCAAACTTTAACAAACAACAACCGATGTACCAAAATCAACAAATATACCTCCCAAAGCATCCAAAACCAGCAATGTTCAATGCTACCTAGCAAGCAAGTTGACTTCTGCTAAACTAATATCGATGTTTACAGTTCAAAAAAGTCCTTATACTCATACTGACCCTTTACACAGTCCCTTAGTTCAGCCTCTGTCTGAAACAGGCCATTTTAGTTCCTGTCTCTTTAAAGCCCCCCTCCTGAGGAACCCACTCTGTTCTGATTGGCCAACTTCTGGAACCTGTGTCTTGGCAGACTTCCAGTTGGCTCAGGAGTCTACGTAAACAAACCATGAAACAAACTATAGTTTATCTTCATCATTTTATCATTCTTTACTTGAAATATCAACTTCTCAAATACATCCGTATATGTTTGAGCTGGACACCGATCCAGAATATGAGAATAGAAAATGCAAATCACACATGAAGAAAGCTTAGCAACAACTTTAACAACAAAGGCTATGGAATGGAGGATGATCTGACGTCAGCTGGTCGGCAAGGTAGAAAAAAATGTCGCAAACGAAGCATTCAGGGCAGGTTGAAGCCTGGGCTTTTGACTTGCAGGGAGCTTTTCTACATATGTTAACCTCAAGGTTTGGAAGTTTGACCATGTTTGACATAGATATCAGACATCATAACATAACAATATGTAAATAACAGAAAACCAGAGAAAGCATAATTAGCCCCCCTTAAAAACATCTGGGCCCAATGATGACATGCAGTCCTGCCCTCACTGAGAAATCACAGGCTTCATACTCAACAACTCTGAATATAATCCATGTGACTCTTAGAAATATTATATTCTTTGCTGGATTGCCAGCTAACATACAACTTGTAAGCATGATGTTTTTGGAGCTCTTGAAAGATCTTTCTTTCTCTTTTTGTGAAAGCTGACTGTTTCTCCAGCTGTCTTTGGCTCATTAGGATAGGCTAAACACATCTGTAATGTCTCTCAACTGAACACACAGCAAGAAATATCCTTGCTTGCAAACAGCAAGCAAGAATATTTCCCTAAATGTGACAGTATTCCGTTAAAGAGAGAATCAAGTTATTGCATCACACGCATACAGTACATACACATACTGCTGTGTGCGCACAGTGTTTATCTGCATGCAAAGACTAGTTTACCAACCAGCCACATGCTTCTTTTTTAGGATGTCCTCTTCAGTTCTTAGTTCAATAGATTAAGAACATAACAGCTCGTGGTAGTTTTGCAGCAGTCATGCACAATCGATGCAGGGATGATCTCAACAATGTTTACCAGTGTAAAGTAATACCAGGAAGTGTGTGAGGGCCTCTGTGGAACAGTTTGAAATTTTACAGGTGTTAATTTTTTGCATTTAGTATGGATTTATTGTATTGTTGATTATCCAAACATAAAATAGCCTTGGCAGTACAGCTGCTGTACCCATCTGCTTCAGCAGGCCTCATTCACTCACACACACACACACACACACACATACAGATATTCAGTACAGTACATGATTTCACATTATTGTGCTCAATGTTCTGGACACTTTGGACAACGATTGAGCAGAAATGAGTCTTGCATGTTTCATATCTACCTTCCTGTCTTGCAGATACACACAGAAAAGAAAAGAAAAAGATTTCGTCACCTTGAACTCAGATCATCTATTGGGGCTTGTGAGAGTCTCATAGAACTGAAAGCGTGTGTGTGCACTTGGCTAATTTGTGTGAGTTTTGTGGTCAAAGAGGTTCAGCCCGGTAAAGAGTCGACACAGCGGATCAAAGACCGATCATGCGGTAACACACACACGCAAGAAAAATCACGTTTTCTACAATGCGCTGTAAGTACATACTCGCACACACACAAACTCTGATTTACAAACTCTCAGACTTCATTAAAAAAGTATCTAAATGTCAGCCCCAAGGCCATACACACACAAACACATTTAAGAAGCACACACGGTGAATAATACACAAGCCCTCTTCAATATTCAACATCAAGCTCCACTGAGCATGAGAGATTTTGGCTGGCTCTGCAAAGCTACCTATACATCACATAGTCAATTAAATTTAACCCCAAGTATCAATTAGAATTTTTTCCTCACTTTGAGTAACTTCTCTTTGTGCATTACTGGCATGAAAGCAAAATAACTTGATGATTAATTACCAGGTTATAGGCAGATGAAGTGTGTGACGTCGGCTACAGCGAATCCTGAAAACACGTTGCATTCTTTTTTTTTTTAATCCTCTTGCTTTATTCGCCCTCAACACTTGTTTCTCCATCTCTATCTTTTCCCCCACATCTGTCTTTTTTTCTCTACACACTTGATCCGTTTCTTTCGCTTCCTATCTTTCCCCTCACCCCCCTGTTTCTCTCACCATACGTATCGATCCATCGTGCAACCCCTTTCTCTAACTCTCACTCTCTCCTGATCCAATCTCAGTACTGCCAGTGCGATGATAGCTTTGTTCATAACATGATTGGGGAGTCAGGAGGGGGTACTGTGTCTGTATGTCTGTGTGTGGAAGTGCGAGTACAGACCTGACATGTATTTTGGTGTAATTAGGTAAGCCCCAGAGCCTCTGATTTTTTAATATGACCTGTATGTTATACTTGCCTCTTACTTTACCCTTTTCTTCACTTCTGCTGTGTCTCTGTATCCTACATCTTTCTATTACTTTCTATGTTTCTCTACTTTTATCCTCAACTTTTGTCTTTTTCAGCTTTCTTAACTTCTTTTCCACTTCTTATTTCCTCTCTTTCTGTCACAGGGCAGCTTTTTTTTCCCTCTCATGTCTGTTTCTCCACTGAGAGCTTTGTCTGTCTTTCCCTTTTGTCTCTATTTCACGTCGCTCTATTTGGGACAAATAAAAACACATTATCACCAAAGCAAAGATGTCTCTCTCTCTCTCTCTTTCTCTACCTCCCTCTCTTTCTCAACAACTGACTTTCAAATTCAATTTTCAATTATGCTTTACAGTAATTGCTGGTAGTCATTGTTGCAAAGACAATTAAACAATGAACAATCCTGAGACTATTATTTTTTAACCTTTATATAACAAGGACAGACTCATTGAACCATGACTCTGAACAGGATAAGCGGCTGGATGGATGTGTGGAGAGTTACAAGTGCTGTTTCTCATTTCCATATTACATGCTAATATTAAGTACTTTATATACAAGCTTAATTTGACAACCATTTTGGCAGTTAGTATACAAAAATGTTACCATTTTTTTACTAATTGGAAATGGCAACAACATTGGTATACACTGAGAAGCATCAATCAAACTGCAACTTTGAAATTGTTCAAATTTAAAATTTGGAAACATACTGTAACATTGAAAACACTGTTTTTTTATGTACTACTTTTTTAATCTTTAAAGCTATTTGTTTTGTTTTCCAAGATGTTCTTGGAGTTGTAAAACCACCGTCTGTATTTACATTTTTTTGATCTGTTAAATAGGTCCTGCAGTGTCTGCTGTGCATTGCATTGTGGGACGAAAGTAACCATCAACATTCAAAAATTAGGTAGGCATAGTGACTAAGTGAACATATCTTGTTATGCCTAATTTTGAGTATAATCATCACTTCTTCAATGTAAATGTAGTATGTTGTCTGTAGTTGGAACACAGCTAGTCTTTTTTTCATGAACCTAGTTGAAAGACAGTTGTAGAGCACCGCATTACATTATAATGAAATATGACAAGATACAATTGAATAAGTCGCATGAGATCTGAGAGTGTAAGTCAAATGAATTCACAATTCTCTTCCCCTCTCAGCCCTGTGGCTGTGTTATGAATTTAATCACCTCTCACATGACTAGCCACAGTTTTTAATTCCTTAATTTAAATTTTTAATTTGAACATTTCAGCTCTCACACACAAACCACACACAGACGGACTTGAACAAATCAAACTGCTTCCTCGCTGCCTGTGTCTCTTTCAACCATAAAGAGACACGCATATGCATACTCAAACATGAATTTGCATACTCCCTGACATACCGTATGTGCACACAGAAAAGCAAACATCACCATATGAGGATATTTAATCCAGCTTCCCTGTGTACTTCTATATATTTTATATTAAATACTGTACACACACACACACACACACATAGGGCCCTGGGCTGTAGGACAGACTCCCACACTGTGCCATCTCACTGCCCCAGGTTATGGTTCTCCTGTGTCATATTTGATGTCTTTGGCTGCCTTCTCGTCCTGAAGCCTCTGAGCTCTTACCAAGCAGTGCTGCCAGTAGGTGTTACAGTCAACAGTTGTGTCTTCAAAGTTCTCAGATGTGATTCTGCATTTTTTTTCCTTTAGCTTGCCTTTGAAATATTCCCTCTAGACTCATGCTGACCGCTGGCATTATGTAAATGGACAGACGGGATTCAAAAGAGCAGCTGATCCGGAGGCATGCTGATGGCATGCCCAAGTCAGCGCAGCTGGTGCTGGGTGATTGGCCCCTGGAGTTACTGTATTTCTACCACTTATAACTAGAAACTATGCAGTCGTCCTTCTTTTAAGTATGAGACAAAAATCAAGCCAGATGACTCCAAGGACTCAATGCATGCATCTGCAGGGAATTGATTGTGATGTGTTCATAGCTACAGGAGACTCGGTCCTCACCTAGCTAGAGAACTGGTCTTTGTCACCAAACATCCCCTCCAGACATGTCTTATGACATATAAGAATACACTGCTTGGAATAATAATTTGTCAGATGTGTTTTTTCCAAAGAAAAAGCTCAGTTATCAAGTTAAGGAATTCCAGAATCTATGAATATGCAAATATCTTTTATTTTCAAAAGTTTAAGTACTAGACACAAGATGTCTCTTACTTCAATGAAAAGTAAATTCTCACTGTATGTGAACAGGAGGTTTCAAGCTTCCATATCATACTTGAGCAATCTGCAAAACTTTAGACAAATATATTAAAGAACAAAGATATTGTCCTTTCAGTCTAAGAAAGGTAAAGACAGGAAGGATGTTGCAGACCGCTAAGAGCTTGGTATAATTGTACCAATGTATTTGAATGACCACACTGTCGGGTGAAGTTTCTGTTCCATGGTGAAGCAAGGGGTAGTCAGTAGAGGCTACATGCTTTAGTAGACCACTTCTGTAAGGGTCCTGGTGACAGAGTGTCCCACAATACAAGGACATGCTGTAGGTCCTCTGTGTAACTGGCCAGTCATCAAGAGTCTTCTAGAAAGTTTAGCAGTTGCTGATGTGTACAGTAGCAGGATGGCATAGTAAGTAGTCCATCCCTCAACTGAAGACACAAGGTTCAAGCTCTTATTGACAAATATCCACCCCACTGAAGTGTCCTTGAGCAAGACACTTAGTCTCTATCACTCCTAAAGACACAGTTCCTGTCACAGCTGTCACTGTAACCTTTTATTCAGCCTAAAGTCCTTTGCAATGATGCTGCAGTTCTCAGAGTTCTTGGCAAACGTATTGATCCTTGGCTGCCTACTGTAAATCATACAGACTAGAAATTGCACCCTCTACCCCTATTTCAACCTGTCTTTTTTTTTTTTTCTCTGAACCTGGCTCACCCGGTATTCTTCTCTGGCCTTCACACCTGTGGCTCATCTCCTAATCAGCCCCAGCTGCACCTCATAACCTAATTCGTGTTTATGAGCATATAGAGTGCGTTTCTTTTTCACTCGTTCTTCTAGGCTTTCATTGTTTTCTTGAAGCTCTTCTATGTGTTGCCTATTCTTTTTGCCTTCATATTTTTTTAGCCATTGATTATCTACATTATTTCTTCCTAGCAATTACCAACTGGAAGATACAAAGTCTCCCTTGTGTCTTTATACACTGAGCACACTGCTGTCAGTGATGTGGAGGACAGGGCTGTTTCCTCATCAGCTGGGGTGCCAGAACGGGCATCAGGTCGACGCTGCAGCCAGAAGGCCCGACTTTGTTCCAAACTGGCAGCCTAACATCATACGTGTTTGGACCTAAAAGATGGCCAAGCCCTGGAGACTCTTGATTGACATTGTGTTACATTGCGTTCAAAACTCTGTAATTTGTCTGGTGCTGCATGCGTATTATTATGAGGGACATCAAACGCTGCAACTTTCTCACAACATTAATCACATGCCTTTGAAACATTAGTGTTATGGTAATGTTAAAGATAAGTGGGGGAGATGTCGGCATTGTGATTACACTGTGGTTTTCCTAATTAAGAAAATAGGAAAGGTTCATTGCTTTCCATAAAAACTCATTAGATTTTTGTACAGGTGCTGCTGTTTGGCTAGATAGAATATGGATCAAAAGTCTGGGATTCAAAGTCCTTATATCTCCACCTGCAACCACAGTGGATGTAATTTTCTATCACAATAAAAGACACTGACTTTCTTTGCAGGTTTCCTACTCTGACCACTAGTTTCTCATTCCATTTCCCTTATTTTTTCTAATATGTCACTGTGCCATCTTTCTTCTGATCTGTGTCCATCTGTCTCTGTTCTTCCTTCCCTCTGTTTCCCACCATCTCACTTTACCACAAAAGTGTTTCATTCTCTCAGCCCTGCTGTTTTTGTTGTTGTCGGTCTCTTTCTGTTGGTTTCGGGCCTGGCACCTCCAAGGCTCTCTTGCTGTTGTATCTCAAGTGTTAAAGTTTGATAACAAAGAATCACATTCTCTCTTCTTTTTTGTAATAAGTCCAACAGATGACTCCCAGGCCTCCTTCATAGCAGGAGAATGCAAAACAGAGAAATATTTTATTTCACGCTCAAAGACCAAGAAGATGGGAGGATAACACTTTATAATAATGATCAGTAGTAAGTCATTTATAAGACATTTGTTGATGATGAACTAATCAGGAACAAAACATTAATATACCTCTGTAAATTATTAATTAATGCTACGTTAACATATCACAAATATGTTGTAAGTCATCTATAAATGATTAGTTAATTATGAAATATTCATGAACAAATCATTAGTAGGCTAAATCACTTGTGAGCCATTCAAAGCAATTATTAGTAATTATGTTATATTATATGAACATCCTTTGGCTGTAGATTGTTTTCCAACTTAATAGTCTAAATAGTCTTAATAATCTGCACTTGAATAGTAAAAGTTTATTTTATGCATTTACATGTCCTTTGTAATAGGTGTCGCAAAATTGAGGTTTAGAAAACTTTGTAGTAAGTTGAGACCAATAACTCAACTCCTGCTTTTATCAAAAGTCCCTGATGACCCGCCCTGCCCTGACAGAACCAGGTTGAATTTGTTGTGCTGGCAGTGCTGATTCTTTGTTGGGGTCGGTTGTGTATGGAGTCTCCCAGGAATAATGCTCTACTAAAGATATGTAAATAGGCTCTTATTCAGTGTTTAAATTCAAGTTGTAGTCTTTTATGTGGAGGTAACACTGACATCACAAGATATAATGTGGAGGGAAAGCAGATGCAGCTTTTGGGCAGAATAACTTTGGTTAATGGAGAGTTCGTTATATCACCTCATGCAGGATTTAGTCCAATTTGCTGAAGGTAAATGCATGTGTGGGTATTTTTAACACTGCACCAATGTGATGCAATTTGTAAAAGTTGTGGTGCCAATCAGCGATGGCTGGTGGTGATATCGGGTGGGTGGGCTAACAAGTGCATTATATCTGCTAATAATTCACGCTGCAGCAACAGCAGCATCACATCAGAAATACCAAGTTCCAGCAACGACTCTATATACCTTGTTATAACAAGTGCTCTACAACAACACTAAGTATCCACAAGAATGGTCTGATGCCAAAAAACTCTCTCTTTCTCTTTCACTGACACACACACACACACACACACACCATTTGACTATTTTTTTTAACAAACACAAAATATACAAGAATGACGGAATGATAGGCTACATGATAGAGCATTCTGCTCTATCATGTGGCCTACAATGTCAGAAAAATCCATTCAAGTAAAGCAAAAAGCAAAAATAACGCTCAATATAGAAGAGAGACAGCCAATATGTAGACAGGAAAGCTAAAAGAAATGTCTGTGATAGATTTGGGCCTACAGAGGGAGAGAGAGGAAGAGAGAGGTCAGGCTTGAGCCTATCTTATTTGAAGAGAAGCTCACATCGACGACCTTTCCGGGACACAAACAGGTTAATCACCATGTCATTGAAGTCCAGTGATTTTTGGATGAAGTCCCGCTCAATAGACACACCTCTATGATTCTGCCAATGTCATGGGGGTTGTGATGGCTATTTGCACTAATTTCAATGTTTCAGAAAAAGTGCTCTGAAGATTGTGAGTCTTCAGAGTGACATTGCAGACTTTATCCCCGCAAACTCCACACTACTGTACATCACCATTGGCTCATTTTTCAGTTTCTCTCTGCAGACCATTGTGAAATGTCCAGCTGCTTCTGGAGGAAACTGGTCTTAAACAGCTCAGATGGTTCAGGGTCAATAAGTTCAAAAGACACTAAGTGCAGGGCTTTCTCAAAGCGAGACTTTGACTTCTCTATCATTATGTCACAGCACTGAATGGCTACTGACACATTATCAGCTTGCTGCATCCTGCACCAACAGCTGTGTGTGCATCTGGATGTGGCTGTGTGTCATCTGTGGGCAGCTTGTCCTTCGGTTCAGCTATGGAGCAGGAAAAATTCTCCAGGGCCTGTCTAGTTTTGAGAGGATCTGTGGTTCATTTTTGAAGAATGCTGTATAGAATATCAACATGCATGAGGGCAGAATGGAAAAAAGATAGAAGAGAAAGTTCACATCCCCCAGCAATGTGGACAGGCCGTGGGCTTGTTGGATTGACATGCTGTCCCAAGACTGATCATTCCAGATTTTTTCAAAACACTGTTTCAAAGTGTCTTGATGTTCAAACACGGTGTGGATGGCTTTTAAAGTTCCACCTTGTTTATCCTGATGCTGGAATCCTCCTGCCACACACTCCAGGACTGCAGTTCTCTTGGGGGACTTGGAGAAAAAATGTTGCAAAAACTGAGGTGCAAAAAATATTCTGATTGATGTGAGAGATGAGCAGGCCTGCTGCATGATAAGGTTTAACTGATGGGCGTAGCAGTGCACAAAGTGTGCCTGAGGGAACGTTTCTTTTAACCTGGCCTGCAAGCCTGATGATGGGCCGCTCATTACAGCTGCCCCGTTGTAAGTCTGTGCAATCAGTTTGTTTTCCAATTTATATGGCTTCTCCCTCAGGAGTTTTTCAAGTCCCACCGCAGTTCTGTCCACTAACAGGGAGAAACAGAGAAATCTCTCCACAACAGAGACTTCAGTGATGTACCTGAGCACAATCACGCACTGGCTTACACATGCCACATCAATTGTTTTGTGAGCTTGCACAGCCACAAATGATGCCTGCAATATTTCATCAGCCAGTTTTTGTCCATAAACAGCTAACATACAATCAAGCAACTCATTTAGGCTATTCTTAGACGTGTACTTGGCAACCTCTGTGTTTGACAGGTGATCGGCTAACTGGCTATCCAAAAAAGGGAACTCATCAACAAGGTCCAGAAACACCGCTGGAGTGAAGGAGCTGTATCTGCTCCAAAAAGCAAGCATGGGTAACAGAAAAGTGAATTCTTGGTTACACTTGCCATTAGCCAGTCCTTTCATTGAAACCAAGCAACACAAAACTTATGCTTTTGTCATTTGCCTTTTGGGGTTATTTGAAAATTGTTTGGATGATGTGTCCCTAGTCTTTTCACTTCCAATTTTTCCTCCAAAGCCATCGAAGAAAATGGATGATGAAGTAAATAATTCACCGCGTTCATGCTAATGCCCGCCGCCATTGCCACAGTCGTTCACCTCTCCCTCCCCACTCTTGCACAAATACTGTAGCACCTCACTGTACGTACTGTACTCTGTAGACTACGTCCACTCTCAGTAGTCAAAAGTCAGTGGCCTATGGGCTGAATGAATCTAGCCCAACTAATCAGCAAATCAAAGGGACATGCCACAAAGCAGTCACTAACTTAACACCACAAAGATGAATGGAAATTGATGATACTGTGTTTGGGCTGAAAAAATAAGCCCATTTAGATGCTTTGTTTTTCTGTTTTTCTGAGTCAAGGTTCTTATCTGGTGCTGCTGTAAAACAGTCTGTTCTAATTCAAAACAATATTTTTCTCAGCTTTACTGTAATAGATAGAGAGGACTTAGTCCTGTTAGCCCATTTATACCCGCCATCCCTGTTGCTAATCACGATTCGCGCCTTAGCATGCTAGTCCATGTTAGCATGTTGGTAGACAACAGATATGTCTGTAATGTCGGTTAATGAAGAGTTTTACCACCTGAATGAGGACTTATTGCAATCTACAGTAGATAAATGCATGTGTGTGTATTTTTAATACTCTACCAATTTTATGAAATTTGTAAAAGTTGTGATGCTAATTGTGTTTAGCGCGTTAACATGTTAGCAACTGTAGCTGTAGTTTCAATGTGGTAGCACCCCACATCACCCCACATTGTATTAATATGTGTTAGTATCGTTAAGTTAGCTAAGAAAGTTAAAGCTACATCAATTTATTAAGGTCACTGAGGAGAGGGACATTTATACTCTTTAGACAGAGAGGACCAGGAAACTCTACTGGGACCCTGTGAGACATATCTACATGTCCCCCACCTGCAGCAGCTTCAGTCTGAACAGCCAGGGCACCGTGTTGGTCTGCTGCAGCTTCAGTCTGAACTCGGTGGGTGATTCTCATGAAATCTTGGTTTCAAAGACTTTAAAAAGTCTTGCATCAACAAATTTCCTTTTTGAGCATTAACAACAAGGTCTGAAGTGTTTGAGTGTTAATTTAAAAACATTTACTGACAATTTAACACCTTTTTGTCTCATCACTGTAACAGTCTGAAAATGTCAAGATCATAAGGAAAGCTTAGTCATGCACAGTTATTGAAACTCTGAAATAATATTTTAAATTTTTATTTGATTTTTGAATGATTTCTCTCATTACCACGACACCTTCTGCAATCTACAACCTAACATTTTTGATATTTCACTGAAACCTAATATATTTTCAAAATGATGTGGCAAGCCTGACAGAACATAACATATAGATTCTGCACATGCATTTAAAAAGCAAACTACATTTTCTCCATTTATTAAATTAACATTATGAGGTGTATCCCGCCTCTTGCCCAGTGTCAGCTGAGATTAGAGGATAAGCAGTAAAGAAAATGAATGAATGAAATGAATGAATAATAAGTACACTAAGACTGAGGTATGGTTAAAAACATTAATTCAGAAATAACTGAGATACTATTGGCACAATTATGGATTCAAGTTCAATCAATTTCATTTTGCAGTGCAGAGAACAGAGAACATATAAAAACAACACATTAGACACATTAGAACATTAGAACACTGGACGTTCTGTTTTGCATGTATTGATCTTTACACAAGTTTGCGTCACATACTGACAAAACTTCTAGAATCCAATGATTCAATATCTTTCGATCTTTAACCATCTCTACTTTAGAGTTTGTACGATATTTCCTCCAGGAACCCAGGTAAGTATATAAGTTTCTCTCTTTTTAATAACATCCATTATACATTCATAGCATAAACAGTAATTAACTACATTTCAATACTCAGTTTACTTCAGTTTTAAACCATCTCTCATTGACAGTTTACAGGATATTTCCTCCAGGAACCCAGGTAAGTATAAAGGTAGTCAAGTACTCAGCTGCTTAGAGAGAGTATTGGCATCTGGTATGCTGGTACATTAGGACACAATTCTATCAGCCAAGTTTTTAATTTTTTGCCCACTCCATCAGGAGCACCCTTTCCATGGGACGACTCCATGAAATTCCATGTTACATGCTTAAATCATTGCATGAACGGCACTGTTGAGGCTAGATTGTTCTCTTCCGATACTGAGATGTGGGCCCATCTGAGATGAAGTGGATGTTCCTGGCATTTGGATGCTCCTCTTGTATGCTCCTCAGTACTGAGTCAAGGTGACCCTATGTGGCTGTGGCATCGTGCTGAAGACAGGCTGACAGTGATGCAAATGACTCCACCCTGCCCCCACGAGATAGATAACTCCAGTATGGAAGGCCACCTCCAAAGTGACTTTGTTGGATTTCCCTGGTGTATTTACATGTGTAGTTCTCACTGTAGTCTATGTGAACCACTACATCATTCTGGACCAGGGTCTCTCTCGATCTCCTCAGTCTTTCAGACTGGTGCTTGATGTTACAAATATGTCTGGAGAAGTTTGAGAGGTGGTTCTGTGTGAGGTCCACCAGCTTTTCAATGGATTCTCCACAAGAAACACATTCCTCGCTTCCTTTGCTTCAGTGGACCCATCTTTGCATTTCTTTGTTATTGGTACAGATTTAGTGAACCATTCTTCTCACACAATGATGTTTCCTTTCGCTGAAGGATCCAGTGTTGTGTGAAATGTCTTATGCTTGCAACTGCTGCATGTCCTGCACATGCAGGACATGTCATCGTCACTACACACACTGGCCTGTTCAGTGTCCCTTGGGGATGATGTTTCTACAACCCCAAGGTAGGTGCAGCCTCTTTATCTTCAAGCCAAAGTTTTCATGCATTTTGCAAGCACGTTTCTCTGTCTGTGACTCTTCGCTGGCCAATCCAAAATGGCTTAAATTTAAAGAATTGAACGTTGGAAAGGTTGTGCCTGGGATTCATAGACAGAAATCTTCTCAAAATCACTATTTGCCATAGTGTCAGTAAAGGCCGTCTTACAGAATATCTAGCCCTTTTTTCCGAATTTCTTCAGATTTCCCATTTATTACAGTAGAGATTTCATCTTGATGAAGGAAGCAGCTAACGAGTGTGCACATTAGTCTTCTCTGGCTGTTACTGGGTAATTTTCTATGATGACCTCTCTTTGTAGTTTTCTTCTGGACCTCTCTGCCTTCCATGTCGACAATTACCTGCTTCCTCTTGGCCATCATCTCATGTCTTTTCAGTCTTTTCTTTTGGTTGACAATTTCTTTGGTCCTCTCCAGAAGCTTCTCTTCTGTATAGCGCAACTTTGACCTCAATTTTGACAGTGTTTTCTTTCTTCTGTTCCTCTTTTTGGGTGATTCCTTTGGGGTGGATGTCTTCATTTGCCCTGGTGTCTGTAGAGACATCTCTCTTCTTTTACTGTAGGAGCTGAGTAATCATGGAAGGGATATTTACCTGCTGAGGTGAAAATGGCTGTTCTCTTGGGGAGGCTGTCTTGAAGATTTTGAATAACTTCTTCATTTGCTTCTTGAACATTTTGAAGTCTATCATCTTTCTCGCTTGATGGTGGTATGTCTAATATAGCTTTTAGCTGTCTCTTTCTTCTGTAATACCTTTTTCAGTTTTCCTGCCACTGTTTTTTCTTCTTTTGCTTTGCTTCTTTGCTTTGCTGTTGCTTCTTTGTCAGATATTGAGTTTTCTTGTTTACAATTTTGCTTTCATCTTTGATATCTGGAAATGGAAAGGAAGCATGACATGAAATGAGCATGTCTCAAAACATGGGAAAATTCTCACTGTTATGGACCTATAGTAGAGACTGATGTGAATGTGTGTGTGTGTGTGTGTGTCTGCACATCCTATAGTAGGGACTGAATGGTGTGTTTATGTGTGTATGTTTGTGTCTGCACATCCTATAGTAGGGACTGAATGGCTTACAGATTGTGTGTTGACATCTTGTAGTACAAACTAAATGGCTTACTGATTCTGTGTGAGTGCGAGTGCGCATGCGTTTGTGTGGTGGACGTGTGCATGCGTGTGTAGACTTCCTAATATTGTAGGGTATTGACTTCCTATAGACACTATATAGACTATATATATGCTAATTACTCTTGCTGTAACCTCTCCAACCCCTAAACCCTCTCTCCCTCCTTCTGTACTCTTCTAGCAGTTATGCGTTGGTGTAAATTTTTCTCTCTGGATTTTGTCAGCCTAGCCTTCGCTAAATCTTTCTTTTTGTCACATGCTGACTGTCTGCAATGAAACAGGACATAAAGCAAAATATCAACAGTTAGTAAATAATATTTAAATGAATAGCTCATAACATACATACACATCTCATTATCAAAACCAAAGTTCTCTCTACCACAAGTGGCCTTAAATAGCAACATATGTGAGAATAGTGTTGTGGAGGATGAGGAACCTTAGCATGTCCTACTGACAATAGAGAAGCGTTGATGACTAAGCAAATTTTTACTCCATGTGAATGTAAAGTAAAGTTAATGATTTAATCATACATTTACACATACATTTATAACTGATGAGGATGATGAAAGTAGTTGGGGATGGTATAGAGCTGACACATGGAGTCCCCAGCCCCTGTTCACCTGCATGAGGAGCAGGCACGATGTGGATTGATTCACATTATCCCACTCCCACAGACCCACAAAGACTGTCACTTGGGTTCTACAAAGCACCTGATCAATACTGGAAACACAAGAAATGATGACTAATGATTTATTCATGAATATGTCACAATTAACTATTAATTTAAAGATGACTACATACACATAAATATGATCTGTTTACGTTGCATTAATTAATCATTTACAAAGGTATATTAATGTTTTGTTCATGAATAGTTTGTCATTAACTAATGTCTTATAAATGACTTACTACTAATAATTGTTATAAAGTGTTACCGATGGTAGATAGCACACTTTGAGGCTTTCTATAGTGCAAAACAGTGTTTGCACAAAAATATACACAATTTTTGTATATACCAGGGATGTGCAGACATAGTGGGGAATGTGGCTAGTGCCGTTGCCCCTCTGCCCTCTTTGGCAGGGAGGGATGGATGTGTTTTCTCCCCTATTCTGATTATTATTCTACCAAATTAATTGCTATTTTGAGGACAATAACATTGACTGGGCCGCACTCCCACAGAACACTGAAAACATTACACTGTAAACCTAAGAGTGAAGCAATTACTTCAGACATTCAATTCTTATTTACAAATGTTAAAATCCTGACAAAGATCCGAGTAGGATCGAAATGTGTTGATTAAATTTCATGGCTTGGAGTAAATGTGCAGGCATTACCTTCTTTCATTCATTAATAGTAACCCATTTTAGTTTCTAATTGGGTTTTAGTTATGTATGAGTCTATATTTAATGCACGTTACTTTTCCCCACTAGAGAGCCAACGTCATGACATCACATCCGGGCTAGCCTCTGTTCCACAAGCTTCTGTAACTCAGCGCAATCTCTCATTCAGCATTTCTTTCATCTGTCTTTCTGAAGAATTTATGCATGTTTCTGGAGTTTAGTTTCCACAAAAAAACCCCAACAGCTCACATGAAAGTTTACCAGTGGGGCAGCATGGGTACATCAATGTAACTTGGTTTCGTCCATATCCAGAAAATTCACCAACACTCTCTTCTACGGTATTTTTTCTTTGTCAACATTTTAGCTATAATCTTTACTGTCAAAAAACTTTTACAGCATTTGTTCCTCTCTGTCCTGCTGTTATTACAGACATGTCTGAACTAACTGTGACCCTCAACTAGCCCATAGTCTTAGCACATCTGTCGAGTCGAGTTAAACCTGTGATGGAATAGAGCTTCAGGAGAAATGCTGTCTGTCAAAGGCCGTGAAAAACGTTAAATACTGAATAAACATTTTTTTTAAATTAATTTTAAAAAAAAAATTCTTTACAACAAGCTGAGACAGGCTATGTTCCAAGGCTGGATTGTTAGTTATTCACGTTACTACAACTGTCAGTATGATTTTAAATGAGGTTTTCTTACTTGTGGAACAGACTCCGGAAGTTATGCAAATTGCAGGACCATAGTAAAACAGGCGGAATACATAACCACCGCCCTGTGTTAACATGTCTCCTCCTATTATTTGCACTATCCTCATTTAAATGCACACGCAATGAGGACAGAGATGCACCTTACAAACACTCACACAAGTGACAGGCAAACCACGACTCCAGCATTGTGCACCTGTTTGATAAACACAGCATGTGTTGGAGGCAGAGTGTGTCACATAAATAGGCACTTTGTAAATGTGGCCCTCTGTCAGCCTGTAGGTCACAGCAGTGCTTGTTTGCAAAATACTTAAGGGAGAAGCTAGACAAGACCAGGACTTGCCCCCGTCCGTGCCCCCCCCCCCCAATACAGTGAAAATGGCAAATCTTCAAAGAGACAGTACACAGAGGGAGAAAGAGCTGAGTTAGGCAGAAAAGTGTTTGGAAACCTGGATTCAAAGTAGCAGCAAGCCAACAGGTGGATCTTTACTCCGATATCCAGCATCCTGTTCTTATATATTTTATCTCCAATTTTTTCTTTTTCCATATTTTCCATCCTTTCATCCAATCCCCATTTGTTCACATCTCATTTATCTGCCTCATGCATCTATTCACCCATTTTCTACTTCATCCTCCATCCATCCATCCATACCTTTTTTTTTTTTTATTAAAAACTTTTGGGTTTCAGAGTTCTCACATGCATCACAAAACTGGATTCACTTCATCATTTCATCATTTCAACAATAAAAACTTTCATCAACAAAACCACATCTGTCTTGAATATATTCATCCTTGTCTTTACAAGGCTAAAATATTGGCCGAATTACCATAAGACAACTGGCTCTCATCTGTTGGTGATGTGTGTTTTTTTTTTTCCCCTCTGTGTGTCCGTTTGCTTCTCTGTGTGTTCCTTTGTTTATGTGCTCGTTAGTGTACTGCATGTGTCCGTCACTGCTGATTTCATCTGCTCTGATCTTTTGTTTTATTGCATCAGAAGGAGGACAGAATGTTCATGTAGCTGCTGCTGCTGCTCTGTGCGCACACATTTTGGCATGTCCGGGTTACCAGGGTTACCAAACCATGTTAATGAGATCAAAGTTCAACTGCTAAAGCGCCCCCCCCACCACACACACACACACATACACAGAAATCAGAAACACATACACGTGCATGCATATCCTAGGGAATCCTTTGTTATAGGAAACAGCCAAGACTGTGATGTGTCGCTATCATGTCAACACTATATCTTTTCATCCTCCCACCTTTTCATCCATCACATGGGTCCATCTGTCTCTCATCATCACCCCGGTAATTTCCATCCCTTTTTCCCCTCCTTGTTCCATCTCTCCATTCTTTCACTTCACTCCCTCCATCTGTCTCTAATTATCTGCTACTTTTGTCACTCTTGTCCTTTCAATCCAACACCTCCCATGTTTTCTCGAACTTTCCTTGCCCTTGCTGGTTTTTTTCTCACTTTTTCCACCTCTCCTCTTCTTTTGTGTACATATCCCATTCTTCAACTCGTCACCTTTTCTCTCCTCCTAACTTCTGCCGCTCTCTTCTCATCGCTCACTTCCACTCTTTCTTCCAATCTTCTTCTTCTTCTTTTTTATTACCCACTTCTGCCTCTTTGTCCCTCACTCCCCACCATACCCTACTCCCTCATCCTTCACCCTTCTCCTTCCATCCAGTTCCATTACTGACCTCTCTATTATTCATTATACCCTTAATCTACATTCACTCTGCTGTCATGATATCATTGGCTTCCTTGTCAATGCATGTTATTCCTTTGTAGAGGGAAGAAAATCACACTGAATACATGAATGTATGTGCGTGTGTACCAAGTTGGGCCTTTTTCCAACTGCAGATAATGCAGCTCCACTGAATTACCTCATCAATATTTAGACTGATGATTAAGACTGATGCTTTTTTTGAATATCATATACAATAATGTGTCAATTTTGCAAACATTTACTTAATAAAGTTCCTTACTCAAATGTAAGGTTCTCCACGCAGGTCAGAGCGCTGGTTCCTCAGGCGGGGGGTTATGTGCCTTGCCCACAGAAACATGGTCAGTGTGGGCGGATGAGTCAGAGGAGCTGCTAATCGCTTTTCACTCTCTGACTTACACTCCCACCACTATGTGCAACTTGGTGTAGTTTCTCACTCCTACAGCACGTTACACCTTACTATCTTCTGTCTCTGAAATGATCACACCAGTCATTTTGCATGTTCAAGCCAATTATTACAAATTGCATATGCAGTGCTAAAGGTTTTTTCGATGCACTTCCTTTAGGTATGCTTTGTCCTCTACTCATTTCATCATGATATGACAATCAACCCACAGACTTAAAACCGAAATTTGCTCTCAATTATGTGCCAAATTATTCAATTGTTGTGACGTTATATCATTGTCAGCACAGGAGACTTAAACACAATTAGCAAATCAAGACATTGTAAAGACTGTGAATTTATTTGATGATTTTTCTATTTTTTTTCTTCTTTATTTTTTCATTAAAAAGATTACTGTTGGGCCAGTTCTGCATATTGTGGCTTCATTCATAACTTTATTTCCCTGATGGGACATAATTCCAGCGTCAAGCTGAAAAAAATAAAATATGAGCACATAAAAATGAACATATGTATTACAGATATGTTAAAACTTGCAGTAGCCCATAATCACATGCACATTTTTGCTAAGGGCACATTTTATAAATGGTATTTGCAACTCCATTCATTCCAGTGGTTTACAGCATGAATAGCAGTTAAAGGGATGTTTTTTTTTTTTTACATGGAATCACTATCATCCTTTTCATTTTCTGTCTAAAGCTGAATGCATGGATACCTGATTATGTTCTCCTCAACCTATAGAGTCTCTTGTCTTCAGCACCTGTGCACCATCATTATTACGTGTGATGCTACTAAGTTATCCAGCTGCCAGGCAGCCTATTGGTTCCATTAAAGAAAACAATATTACAGCTGCGGAAGAAAAAGCTTTTCATGGGCTGGGGTAATTCAGTACAACCCATTCTATTGCAGAGCATATTTCCAAACAAAGGCCTCCTGCAGATGAATTAAAGTGGCAATAAAAAAATCAGGTAGGAAGCAAAATATACGACATGGTTAAGCATTTCAATATCTGAGAGAGAGAGTTGAACTGAGAACGATAGACAAAGAATGAGACAGAAAGGGAAAAGTTGTGTTTTTGCAGAGAAAATGAGAGAGAGAGACAGGAAGAGGCATGAAGGGAGAGAGTGAGAAAGAGGACGTTAGATGGATGGAGAAAGATGTAAGAGGAGAGAATGAGAATAGCAGACAGACAAAGGCAGATACATGCGTAGAGAGCGATGGAGAGAACAGTTTTTTTCCACATTGTATTAACTCCCTGAGATCTCCTTAGCATAAATCAGGACAGTTTATTTTGCCAACAATGCACTTACTGCTCTGTTCATAAATGCTTTTATGGCTTCTCACCAGATTAACTTACTTAGCTGGAGAACCTGATGGAGTGCAATGCATACTGTAAGAATGTTTAGCTGGAGTACGGATGGACAGAGGGGAGAAAACGATGGAGACATCGTAACAGGGGAGAAGAAAGTAATGGGCAAAGAGGGAGGGAGCGGAAAAAGGAAAGATGACAATATAATATGTGAAAATATGTGAAAAGTAGAGACGGGAGAGGAAAGACAGCATATTTGATTTTGGAGATTCATTGTACATCGGTAATTATAAAAAATGTATAATACACACAGCTGCTACGGAGGGGAAATTATTTCATCAATTTGTTAAGCTTAAACGAAGGGACTGATACAACCACGTGTACAGGCAAAAAGCTTCTTGCATTCATGATATCAGATAACATGTAATAATCTGCTGTGACAGACCGTCTAATGACTCTAATGCTTATTTTACACAGTTAGACAGCAGCCAAACATAGTTAAAACTGACAAGACATAGGTGTAATTGACATTTAATTCCTACCTGCTTCCAATCTTCAAGCTGTAGTTCCTCGCCTGAAGTCCTGTCTACTCAATTGATGGTGAGCTTGTCTTAGTCAATCATGGCTTTCTGGATTTTCTACGTTCATTATTACATTTTTTTTTCATCAAGTAAATGTCCATCCAATTCCAAAGGACTTATTTAGTAATTATTTCTTTAAGTAATTTTATTTATATTGTGTATTCATGATTGTTGCACTGCACTTCTTCAACCACTTGGCTCATAAAAATCAAGATCCACGTGGCTGAATACCCACAGACCAAGGAGACTCATTAAAATATCAGGATACCAACCTTACAAAGACATGGCATGCGTGTTTGAGTGGAAAACCAGCCGTGCTTCCTGCATGAGTTCACACGTATAGGTAGCTCCATACATAACTGCTTCGTTGCATGGGGAAGGATGATGGAGAAGACAAAATGTCTTTTAACCAGAAACAGATTTTCCATAAAATCTTGTTTTCACCTTGGCCTGACAGCCCTGGCCATATCCCTGTCTCCTACAGTGAAATTGGGTCTCTCTCTCTCTCTCTCTCTCCGTTCCACATGCGCACACACACTGTAAAACTTGAGGGCTGTACAGTCGAAGTGCAGAGAAATGGTGGGAAACATGCGACTTTTGACCCCCCGGTCAGGGTCACAGCCAGGCCAGCGGATACCTCAGAGAGAAGGAACATTGTGAAGATGATCAGATATGACAGCCCACTTCCTCTCCAGACAGGAAGTCAGGTGGATAACTGCTCCAAATTACCAGCAACTGTTAGACTGACATTATCACCTGCCTTTAAACACACAGTAGGAGCTGGGCAAGATTAGAGAGCTTCACAGGAGCTATTAAGGGATCAGATTCCACATTAAAATAAGAAAAAGTACCTGTCTGGTTTTGTTTAGATGTCTTAATCTTTAGTTAAAAGGCATTACATTACAACACTCCTGCTCTTTATCCACATCTTTATTGCAGTTGAAGATGGGGTTTTAGTTAAGAAGAGGCCTTTTTCTTTTGATGATGAATGGCTGAGCTTTGAATACGGCATGTTTATGTTTTCATGGTATATTAAGATGCATTACAGCCTTGCTCCTCTTTGCAAATTGCATTTCATGGATGATTGGCCATCTCAGTCACTGATATACATTTTTTAATGGTGTGATGCTTCAGGAGATTTTTTTTTATTTTTATCTTGTATGAATGTGCTTTTATTACTTAGGTGAGTGCAGCTTGTTGATACTTGTTTACTGGCTTTCTGACATAATGTCTCTTCTGTTTCTATTTATATTTCATAATTAAACACAAACAAATGTCCCTGATGTGACAATGGGGATCTAATTAGAATTAAAAATGAGGCTGGTTACAAGTGGTGTCACAGAGCAATGTCTTGATTGATGAAAAAATAAATAAAATCAGGGTAAACAGGCAAGCTGTAACCATGGTAACAACAATTTGGGACAGGGTAACACAAACCCAGTGCTTCAGCTTACAGTAACTGTGAATGCAGGCTCGGTTACCACTCTCTCGGACTTGGGTCTGGTTTGGACAGAATTATATGCAGCCCGAGCCTCACTTTAGTCAGTATGAACAGGAGGAATGATTCCAGCAAGCAAAACCTGTTTCAGTGTTCATATGGCCACCTGACGACTGTTCTAAGACAGACTTGAAAAAATGTAAAACCATCCTTTGAAGTATCAACTTTAGACCTACAGTACTTTTCTAAAAATTAGTGAAGTTGCTAGTATTACAAAATGACAAAAGGTTCATTTTTCTCTGTGTGCATCTGTTTCAAATCTGCCCTCTTTTATCTACTGTATGTATTTCTATTTCAGGATGGTACTGACAACCTATAATTATTTTATTTTAAAGCCAGTCTCTCTCATTTATGAATGTGTGAGACTGAATTTGGAGATAAAATATAGTAAGTTCCACTGAAAAACAGTGTTTGATGCAGCATTATGCAGCTTTCTAATTCTGAGTGTAATAGACACCTAAATCTGCTTTACTCTTTCCACTATATTTGCTTCACAAACTACACTGAGAAAATCTGCAACCTTTAAGTCCATTAAGCTCTACAGTAGCAATACCATTGATAATGGATGTACAGTATTACTGGCCTATGGCTAAATCGACTTTTCCAATATACTACTATCTGCTGTGACAGACTTTGTAGAAAGTCTGCAGTACATATTAGTGATTTACTAGGCTATTTACAATGCTCCCACAGCTCCCCGTTCCTCACATTGTAACTCAAAACTACATTACAGGTTCAGCCGCCTGCTTATCTGAAGTCATAATGAAAGTTTGGGTTCCCTCTATTTAGATGGACTATCATTTCTCTACAGGAAAAACAACTTTAGTTTGCTCTAAGGGATGTTTTTTTTTTTTTTTTTTTTTTAAATGAATAATGCTAGATATGGAGTTAAGCTGTATGATGAATGAGACAGCTTGATGCTCGCTTGCTAAATGTACTAACATACACATTAAAGACCACAAGACACAGACACACATGAAATCACTGTATTAGATTTGTGAGGGCATTTTATCAGTGTGTAACTCAAGATACATGCGTAAGCCCTGACCTTAAAAGCGCAATCCATAATCCAAATATAACTGTATCATCCCATTACTGCAGATTACAGACAAGACTGGTTGATATTTCATGGTGCTTTTTTCTTTTCTGTTTTTTTTTTTTTTTTTTTAACTTACATCTTACCAAAGCTACTACAAAATGTGTTTGTGTTTCTTTTCATTTTTGTATTATGCCTTCATTAAACAGCTCAAAGAGGACAGACGTATGGAATAATCTATCTACTAAAGAAAGGAATCTCAGTATGCATGTATGTTCTTAGCACATCTCGAGAACTGATCGACTCCACACTTGGTGGGTGTACGGCTGGAAATCCAAGTTAGCACAGTGTCGAAATTGATGTAATTTGGACACGCAATGCATTTAATATTAATACATTTTGAATAAACCAGCAATGAGAGAGCAGCTCCGCTCTGTGCAGGGACAGCGCAGAGCTTCAGGGCTCTGCCGACTGACTTGAGCATGTCAGGGAGAGACAAGAGACGAGGCGGCACCAGCAGTGGGTGAACTGTTGGCCCAATCCCAAACCAGTCCCTACCCACTACCACTTCACCAAGTGTCACTCCAAATCAAGTTACACTTGCAGCTGTGGAGGGCTCTTCTAATGAAGGGGGAGGGTATAAATGGATAGTCAAATTATGGGATACCTGTGCCACTCGATCAGAACAAGCAGCTGACACCGTGGCAATGGATAGACGCTGTGCTTGTTTCACAGTTTACAAGAATAAGAATGAGATACGAGGTAAATCTGACCTATTTTAATTTATTTTTATGTAGGCTATGCATGCATATAGGGATTTGTGGGTTTGCTACAAGTCAAGGGGACAAAGTGATATTCTCTTCATATTTGTTTTATCTTTTCACACCACACATTCTGAGTTTGAGATTTGGTTTGAGACTGTAAAGTTAGTGTGAGGAAAACAAAAGTGTGTGTGCTTGATCTAAAATATTTGACCAAGCAGAAAGATGGAACATATGGCACAAATCTTTGGAGCAAACATACCCACTCAAATCCAAACCGAAGGCACAGAAAATAGGGACGATCTAAGAACCCAATATGATCGAACCGCTATTTTATTTTTAAATGAATCCCTTATTTAAGGCTACTTGAAATGAGAAAAGAACATTTATTTACTATTAGTATTAGTAGTACTTATTATTTATAACATCTGTGTATACTAGAGTGTTAGTTTCTTTCATGTTGTTGGTGTATATACTCATTTACACCTCACATCAACTGTATTAATTTTTCTATACGTTGAAGTAGCGGCCGGAGGACAAGCAATCGGCCCGTTCTGAACAGGCACTGCACTGGTAGGGTAAAGCAGATGAAAAAGTATTGAGAAAAGCTTTTAAGCCTGATTCACATTCAGGGCTTAATTTATTATGTGTATGTGACTGAAATTCTGCCTAACGATAAGTTACATCTGCAAACATATCAGCACATGAATGTATTAGGATTAATGATACTAAAGGATGGTGTAAACATTGAAGAAACATTCCGACTAATGCAAGCTTGCTAGTAAAATTTAACCACAGAGTTTAGCTTCCACAATTTGTAAACTGAATGAAATTATTACTGACAGATATTCATTTGTATCTCTTTCAAAGTAACAGCTTAATCTATTGTTTTCTTTTTCTTTTCTTCATCTGTTAAAAACCAACACTGGAGTCATACAGGGAAGGTGGAAATTATGTGAAGGGAACAGAGGTTAAGGAAAGAATTAACCTTTTGAAATTGAAATAATTTTATAATATTTTCTCTCCTCCATATTTGTTTCTATACTTGTGAGGACTCTGATCAACATAATGCAACCATCCCAACTCCAATTAGCCTAACCTATTTCCAAAGTAACCCAAAAACCAAGTCTCAACCATCAAACAGGCTATGAAGAGGGGAGCGCTCACTTTCACTGTTTATAAATCAAATTGGTCCTCACAAAGACAGAACTAATGCACACACACACACACACACACACACACACACACACACACATGCATATTTCCAGACAGGTTGGGAGGTTCTCATCCCACTGGGTGTTTATCTCCTCTCAGACACCATTCACGCTTTACTAGCCTCAGGGGAGTTGATTTTGGAAGTAGAACACATTATCATACACACACCCGCCCACATACACGAATGCATGCACATACTGTAAGTGCATTTGTGCACACACCTGTACAAAATACACCAGACATATACATTAATGCACAAATAACTTGCAAATACTGAAACACGAGGACACATACACTAGAGCCACAGAGGAAAACACATTTAAACATGCATGTGTGTGTGTGTGTGCATACACACTGGCACAGAAACATATACTCTATCAGTATCAGTCAAAACAGCCCGAAGAAAAAACATTGCACACTAGCTTCCAGGTGCATGGATATGCAGTTCCCTGTGCCAAATGGCCTCTTTGATATGGTTTGACAGTGTGGAATAAAATGTCACACACACTCCATTTAACTTTTCACTAAACTTTTAAAAGTTCAAAACCAAACCATTCAAACAATGTCAAGGCCTCAGTGTCACCTTTTTGGTACTTTAAGAGTTCAAGTAATAGATTGTATAATAATAGACACTTAATAAAGAGTTGCACCAAGGTTGTTGAGTTGTCTGAAAGGTTAAAATTCCTTTTTACCCCCTCAGCTTTGACTTAATAATACTGAAGACAAATTGGCTGCAGTGACTGCTGGAGGTCAGATGCATCTATTTTATTTATTTATTTTTTTACCCTCATTATAACTGCTGAGTAATCTCAGCACATGGGAAGCGCACACAGGAAGTACACCGAGAGAGCTCCAATAATGGCTGAGCTTTTTCAAAACATTTAATCTATAAGAAGAAGAGTGTAGGGAGCATGTCTCTGGATATCTCGCCACCATTTTGGGCACCGCCAATGAGTGAGCCTAACCCTAACCCTAACCCTAACACCCTAACCCTAACACCCTAACCCTAACACCCTAACCCTAACCCTAACCCTAACCCTAACCCTAACACCCTAACCCCTTAACCCTAACCCTAACCCTAACGCCCTAACCCTAACGCCCTACCCTTAACCCTAACCCTGGCCCTAACTCTAACCCTCTAACCCTGTGCAGGTTGAAATCGAAGCTGTGATAACATGTGGCCTAGAAGGTCAGTCTGTTTCATCTCTGAACTTCCATATTTCTCATAAAAGACAAATGGGTTTACTAACTCCAAGACTAAACATATTTCTAAATATCAAACAATATTTTGGACTGACTTCCTGAGACAGAGGGGCAGCAGGTAGATTTATACAACTGGGTTTACTAGTGCAGACACAGGTGTGTTTGATTCAGTATAAAGCATTCCCGCTGAAGGCACACACCCCTGCACACACATACACACGTGCATGTTTTTATAGCAGAATGCAACTAAAAGCACACACACAAAAAGATGAACACAGTCACACGTGCATGTAGGCACACACAAGATGCATTCGTATAGGGATGAACGCTCAGTCGCTCACACACGCTCTCTCTTCTGTTGTCTTTCTCCCTAATACACACACTCAAAACATATACACACACAGTATTTCCACTGCAGACATGCATGCCAAACAGACAGCTCATTCCCTCGTGGCTCTAAGAGAGTCCACGAGAGTAAAAACGAGCCTGAGATCTGTATCAGGGTATTTAAATCAGAAACAGGTGCAGTCGAGCTGTCTGTCTTGCTCTGTCTCTGAAACACACACACACTCACGCGCACACACACACGCACGCACAAATATACATCTTCATTTTCAGTGTGACATTATCTAGCAAATCTGTTAATTGTATTTAGGAGAATTAGATTATCTTTGAACTCTGACCTCTACATAGATGTCCCTGTTTGCCAGACAGGAAATTGCTCTGTAACCATTACATGGCCTTCAAGTCAGACCAGGCCTAAGTAAGATACAGTGTTTTAAATTAGTCTCACTTATGTATTTTTTTTTCTCCTTTTTTTCCCCAACCTTGTACAAGGGCTCAGTTCAAAATGTGCCATATCTTTTCAGGAATGTCAAATGTCTCGGAAGGATTATGAATATAAAGAGATAATATGTTTTGGAGATAATAAAACTGGTACCAAACATGTCAGTCAGTTAAAGCAGAGCAGAGGGGAAGAGATGAAGGACAGGGGAAAAGACAAAAAAAAAAAAGCAATTAAATTAAAAAAAGAAGGAAAGTTACTGCATGTGTTATGGGAGGCACCCAGTCATGAGGTTAGTTTGAGCCTTAACTGTGAGCAGACATGGGTAGGAGATGAGTTACTGCAACGGGCTCAGCCCTATCCCAAAGGGAGATGCTCACATCTGAAACAAACATACCCGAGGACCTGAGAGAGCCATGAAGCTGCTCTTTCTTTCCATTACTCCTCACTCCATTTTTTTTCCATCTCTCCCTTTCTATGTCTATCAGAGAAAAGAAACTTCATTTTAAAAACAACTTTCTTTACTTTATTTGCTTCATAGTATACATGAGAAAGTTACCCTTGAATCCAGTTCATTAGATTCATAGTAATCTCTTTAGAAAATTACACTTGAATTTAATTCATTAGAATAGCATCAGTTAGAATTGAGGAAAATGCTACAAGTTCCATAAGCATGTTTTTCTGGTTCAGTAACAAGGAAAACATTTTTTATTTATTCTGAAGCATAGCATTTTTTCCTATTACTCTGTGCTGAGTATTTACTTATTCACTGTGCAGAATGATACATGTGCAGAGTTTGAGACAAGAAAGCTGTTTTCACATTTATCTGCTGAATGTGAAAAACTTTTTCTGTGCTGACCTTAAATGTGAGTTTAAGCCGTGCGCCCTTCGAGCAAGTGTGATGGGGAAACATTCTCAGTGCACATGGATACAAGGAGACATCTTGTATCCAGCAGTTTCATTTTGAAATGAAAATATTCATAGATTCTGGATTTTCCAATAAGGGAGAAGGAGAAGATGTAATTCGAAAAGTTTTTCACAAGTTTCACATCTGGGATTCTTATGTTTCCTTTCATTATGACAGTAAAATTAAACATTACACAATGCTTTGGCGGCTAATGTGATTTATAGTTAACAGGCAAAAACTACTGATTTGGTCGAGGAAAAAAGAACTGAGAATATCACTGACTACAGATTCATTAATTAATGTAATAATTTATTGGAATACACGAATACATTAAATATATTTCCAGTGGAAGTAGCATGCTTCAGGCATTAAACCACACCGGATGATAGAACACTGAATCTTATAGGTTTCTTGTCTGCATTTTCTGTCCTTCTCTCTGCCTTCAACTAATTTCCTTTCTGTGATGAAATAAAAGGATGATAATAGGGGGGATGAAAGTCCTCAGTGTCTCTTCTCCTCATCTGCCGTTCACTCTTGTATCTATCACAATTTCTTTTTCACTCATCCACACGTATCTCGCCTCCTCTCTCCTTGAATCCCACTCTCTCATCCAGTCACCCACTCTCGCTTTTCAAATTGCTTTCCTCTTAAACCTAGCTTACACTTCCAATTCGGGTTTGCTTGAAAAACAAGTTTTGCCGCAGCTTTTATCGCCTGCCCTCCTCACTCTGTCTCTCATTCCGTTCCTGCCGTGTCTCGTTGCGCTCCCCTCTATTCGCCCTCCTTCTCGTCATCACTTGAAAATCTTCCTGCCTCACACCCAAACCTCATACTAGTTCAAATCTAAATGCTAATGACAGTTAAAGTCCTTGACCCTTCCCTTCCAAGATCTTCCTTGCTGCTGAATTTTGTATGACGGAGGAAGAACAAGAAAGGAAGAGAAGAGAAGAGAGTTTATTGTGGAGAGGTTAAAGGCCACTGGCTCCCATTATGAAGATCTGACAGAGAGAGAAATGGAGAATGAGACAGAGTGACAGACAAATGGGGGTGGGGGGAAAGCCAATCTTTGAGATTAAAATTGCATTTATAGTGCTTTAAATAAGAAGCCTGGGGTCATGCAGGCATAAGAGTTTAGGTGCGTGAGCTTGAATGTATGGCCAAAGATTTGTTTGTGGACCCTTCTTCAAATGATATATCAAGTCTTAACCTCATGCATGATTGGATGGTAGGTTAGAGGAACTTTCATCATATTTAAGTCTGCAGATATTAGAATCATAGTAAGAGCTAAAGATAGAAAGCGCGATAGGCAAGAAAGTGATTGACAGCAGACATTTAGAATTATTGAAGTGTGTTTTCGTCTGTGTGTTCATGTGGAGGTGTGTTCGTGTGCTTCATGTATATGGGTGTGTATTAAAGTGTGTGTGTGTGAGTGTATTTGTGTCAGATATTGAGCTGAATACTCCTTAAGCTGCTGACCTTCAAACGCAGCTAAATGACAGGTAGGATCACATCACTTTGGTTTAATAATGAACCAGCTGACATTTGGAGATCAGATCAGCAGCCGCATTACCATCAAGACTGAAGAGTAACAGATTACACTCGCATTTATCATTTAAATCCTGGGCTCTCACTCTTATCCACAGCTATCTGCAATGAGTGCAGGGCGTTGAAGACACAAGTAGAAACTTTGCAAATGGCAGTAAGGAGCGTGCATCACATCTGCAGTGCCCTGCTAATAAATGTTACAATTTATTTCCAGTATTGATTTATAGATTTAACATTTTGTAAATATAATTACCCTACAAATAAGAATTACTTTGTGTACAATGTGTAGGCACTGGCACTAAAGATACCAAGTTTAGAAGTTTGAGTTTTATTGGAGCCATTCGGAACTCCAAATGAAATCATCCACCGAAAGTTAAATGTTAGTGAATTTAATCTATTGCTCCAGTAAAGAAGATTACAGATACTATTAGTGCTTACAAAAACCCCCACAACCTATTTATTAATTTATTCAGATTACCTTGATGTGGAAATGATCATATCTAATACAAAGATACAAAGATTTTGACAACCTCAATCATCTCCATCATCCTACGGTATGTATGCAAGGAGGGTGCACGTTGCTCATAAAAAGGAACAAATTATGAGCAACTTCTTTGTCATAGTTCATTACCGCTTGCAGGCAAGATGAATTAATGGTGAAAATGTGTTTCCAGTTAAAAACAAGATGGGATCTGCAGGTGATTTTGTGCCAGATTGGAAAACAGCAACCCTGCCATAGTTACTCTTTTTTTTTTTTAATTTGGCCGTTTTGCATTTCCAAATAATTGGGACCTGAAGATGAGGAGATTCTAAGCTGCTTTGTCTTCCAGGTATCCCTTATTTTTTGGAATCATGATCTGATTTTGGCCACTGATAAAGGGCTGGAACCCTAACTGTATCAGTCAAAGTACTCTCCACTGAAATTTAAGGTAATTTGAGATTCATACATAACAGGTGCTTAATATATTCTACACTTAAGCTTCTCAAAAACAGCTTATACTTTTTTTAATGAATCAGACCTGACTGTGGGAAATGAGCTAAAGAATAAGTAGTGTTAATCCAAGAAGACTTTGAATAATGAGGCCTCAGGTTATGCAATCACGTGTCTCAATCTTGGATACAAGGGGCTTCTGAAACAAAGCTATTCCATAAATAGCAGCACTGTTGCATATGTAGTTTTGTTTTGACTGCTCACTGACATGTCTACTGGTTATGTCTAAAGTCTCAAAGCATTTTTTTTTTTCTATTTCCATCCTTGTCAGTGTAAGTACCCTCTGGTACACCAAATGTACTACTTGACACACACTGCAACCTTCAATGCTGCAATCTGCAAATCAAAAGCTGTCCTACCACATTTAGAAAGGAAGTGTAATCGTTACTGTGGAACAAATCAATAAATATAACACAGACCACTTTCATTTAATATAATATAAATCCAACCATAGTGTAGTTCACACTGTCTGAAAGCACAAAGTGACAAATAGCTGAATGTATGTGAGGTAATGTGTTATGCCCCTATACATAAATGCTGTATGTACTTACTGTAGTTTTGTTTCCAAAATGGGTCTCCGCTGTGTCGTCAAGATGAATTCCTTTTATTGAACTGTGTGAAAGAAATGACTGTAGTACATCTGGTACATCACTGAATCAGCCAGACTGCTTTTACATTTTGTGCCACTTAAGTAATTCGCTCCTCAATAAATTACATGTTTGAGCGTTCCACTTACTGTATACATAGTGGCTATTTTTTATTGTAGTTTGATGGTTGTCTGTAACAAGAATATGGTACTATAAGTTGCTGGCTTTCCTGCTACCTTTTCAACTTTGATGCAAAATAATAATTCAGTATCATATGTAATGAAATGACTAATGCAACATCTACAGCCAGAGACAATCATTTTAAACTTTTCTCTTATTTTACGACTAGCAGAAAATCAATCTTAATGACTGAAACTGTAATCAGAGCACTCCAGATTCTTGTCAGCAATTATTAAGAACAATTACAGTCTACAGAGCATGAAATCGTTCCATGATAACATTTGCATTTTTAAAGGATGGCTACTCCGTCTTAACATTATTAATATCTGTTATAACGTGCAATAAATTGTTTTGAGGAGATCAACAGTATTAATGCTGAAGAGCAAAAAGAACCTCACCAATTTATATCCTACACTCCAGTCTGAAGGATAATTACAAAACGTAATTCTGTCTCATCTGCCTGCAATATTAACAACTAGTTTTATTAAGCAACCATTTTAAGTTCATGATGTTTAATGAATGTCATTGATTGATATTGTAATCAATTCGACTAATCGCTTCTTGGCACTTAAAGCACGCCGGCGGCTACAGCTCCCATCTTCATGTTATGTAATCAAGGAAGAATTATGCAAATTGTTATGGTAATCAGAGAGCTGGAGGGTTGTGATAGCAAAGTCTTGAAGACGCTAACCTAATTATGTGGCTGTTGTTCTGTCAACAAAGTGTTTGCAAATGGATGGGCGGCACAGTGATAGATAAACAACTGAGAAATATCAAGAATCTGGATGTGTATAGGCTATTTATTTTGCAATATTCATGTGTTGTCTCAGTATGTGGGAATTTCTATAGCTATAGATTGGTTCAGACAAGCTAAGGGTTACTACACACTTATGTGTGTGTGTGTGTGTGTGTGTGTGTGTATTTTGGCACTTGCTTTACTAAGATGTATATTTTGGCAATTAGAGTGTGTCTGTGTGTGCGGGGGAGGGGTATGGAAAGTGAGGAGAAATCCTGTGAGACAGCAAAATGACTACAGGAGGAAGTTTGAGCTGCAATTAATCTTGATTTATTTTCCTTGTTGGGTTTAACCAAAGTTCACTGTAAATGATGTAACTGCATTTACCACTCACTTACCAAACAAAATGTTCACATCGGACAATTCTGCAAAACTCAAGATTACTTTCAATGCCAATTCCGTACATTTGATTGCAACATTGTTTCTGAAGTATTCCTGTAGTAAAGCTAAGAAGTACTACAGACATCTAACACTACATAGTTAAGGTGACGAAAGTTGTCACACGCCCATTCATCACCCTGACCTCCACACCCATACTTTCTGCTGTGCTATATAAATGACTTTCTGCATTCCCAGGGAGGAAGCTTATTCTCTCTGCCCATGTGTGACTGTGTGTGTGCTTAGATTGTGGATTGTTTTTACAAAAGCATTTGTTTTGGTGAATTCTGTTAGTCTATGTATTAAGTCATGGCTGTGGTCCAGATCCTAATTAGGGTTGGGGGCACCTAAAAGTTGCTCAACATTTTCCCGGGTCCACATTCTTCATATATACAGTAAATGAATGAATGAATGAATGAATGAATGAATGAATGAAGTTTTTGGTAATGTAATGCATGCAACAAGGCCTACATAGGCTTACAAGACACCACAAATTCATATGAGCCTGATCCAGAATGCCACATATACGTTTTCCAAACAATACTACAAAATTCTCCTCCTTCTTTTCCAGGCTTTTGAGACAAAAGCAAACTTAAACACATCAAAATTAAGGAACCTTTCCAATGTTTGGTCATCTGTACTCCAAAATATTTCAAGGTTTTTGTTGAGCCATATCATAGAAAATTAACACTCTTAAATCACTGCACAGAACAAAAAAACTGACTCCCTCCCCACTTCTCTCAAGTCACACAGCTCAAATCACCATACAGCAAGGATGTGCAAGGTTAGTGGTAGTGGCACCAACACTCATTGTATTGTCCTCATTCCTATCTCCAATGTTGCCACGCTACATAAAAGTGTATGCTAAAACACACAAATACACACACATACACCTACTTGTTTGTGC
The DNA here is from genome assembly GCF_963924715.1 of Thunnus thynnus. Lineage (NCBI taxonomy): Eukaryota > Metazoa > Chordata > Actinopteri > Scombriformes > Scombridae > Thunnus > Thunnus thynnus. The sequence goes on from NC_089535.1 coordinate 21,341,414, forward strand.
AAGTCTGAAACACTGATTTGATGATACACATAGAGTGATGATGTCCAATTGAATAAATAGATTAAAATAGACTGTAAATTCCTGACTACTTCCAACCTTAATATATTAATACAAGTATTAATCATGTATCACACAAGGGCATTATGGAAACTTGTTGACCACTTGGGCACAAAATGCATTTTCCTACAAGGGTAAACCACAAAATCTTAGGGTTAAAGAGTAACTACACCCAGGCTGAAAATCCTGCTTGCGCTGCCATCTAGTGGCACTTTGTCCCCAGCCTCTGCAGTACAGCACTTTACAATGCACTACCTATCACAGTTGGGTGTGGTCACAAGTCCACACCCAACCACGCCTAACTGCAATGACAGGAGTCATCAGACTCAACAGACTTGAACCTTTCAATCAGTAAAGGTCAGTACAGCAATGCTTTTCATTTATACAAGATTTGAAGATGCTCTTTAACACTGTGTTTTTGGTAAGTCTAAGGTTAGGGTTAAGTTACGGTCAGGGTAAGGGTTGGTGTCATTCTGTAGTGGTTATATATGTGGTGGTTATGATAAGGGCAAGGTTAGAGAATTCAGAGGAATAATTTTAGTCAATGCAGTGCCTACCTAAGGGACAAATACAAGTGTGTGTACTGTGGGAAAGCAAAGATGTTCACTTTACCATTGATACCCATACATATCATCTTTCTGTAATGTATTTTAACTGTCTGCCTTGACATTCTCAGGGTTTACGTTCAAACATGATAGCCTTAAGTAAAGGCTCTAACTAAAAAAAGTGTAATTAAAGTTAATCCTAGCTTTTTTCCTGTTTTTAAATATCTGCTGCCTTTTCATGTTTGTGCATAAATCAATGCTCCTCTTATGATGTGTGTGCCAACATGAACAGATATTTGTCTGCACCGTGCTCCAGGCAGGGAGCTAACCAAAGCCTCCAACTTGCATGTGTTCTCTATACACTCAAGTATTTGGATGTCATAAATTCTCCTTTTCATCGGTTTTCATGCGCCATTAATTTACACTGAGATCTACAGTGGCTGCAGATGGTTTTTACTGTTTTTTGCTTGATGATAAACATTTTGCTTGGGGAAAAAAAAAAACATAGTTCCACCAGTTTTTTTCTTCCTTTCTTGCACTCATTCACAGCATGTTTGCGCACACCAGTTGTAAATTACACGGATAATTATCTGCTATCAGGAAACTCCGTCATAGGGTTAGACCATGGTGTTTGTGAGCGTATCCATCTGTTTTTTTGTGGTTTCTTGAGTGTGTGTGATGCTCCATCAGGGGGAACTCCACAGTATAATCCCTGCTGTCAGATTAAAGATCGATTGAGGTAAACCAGAGATAGTCTGGTATTACACCATGATGACATCATGGGGGTTTCTTAGATGCCATGGAGAAAAGGAGTGAAGAGGAGAAGAGAAGAAAAGATACAGTGATGAAAGGAAATGATAAAGAATATTGGGTACGAGAGGACAAGATGCACATAAAGCATAGCACTAAATTGTTGCAGTTTTCTTGTTTTCATCTTTTAATTTTATATCCTTTCTTCGTGTTAGGTCATTTTTACCTGATTGAAGAAGAGCTTCATAAATAACTACAACCTGACAAGTATTGCTTTTGTATCCATGGAATGTCCCCCTTTCCAAAGAATGAGTGAACTGATGACATTCCAAGTTAGACCTTCACTGCTTTTATCTCTAAAAGGTAAGAATTTATTTTTTCAATACTAAACTCTTGACTTAGACTTCATCAGATTATTGCAATAACATCCAATAAATGCACCCTTATTAAAGCACAACCTTGCTAACACATCTTCAGTGTAATACTGATTTAACAGCATTGGCTTTAACACATTTTATTCTTTATTATTGTAATATTTAAACAAAATAAAAAGATAATACTTAAACATTAAAAAAAAAATAAACTTTATTATTGTATTACCACTCACTCTTTAGCAGTATTGAGGATAACTACCTCTAAAACTTTAAAAAAAAAAAAAAACATTTAGATTTTTGTTTTCATTGTAGTTTGGGGGTGGATTTTTACTTTTTTAAAAACTTAAAAAACAAACAAAAAAAACTTGAACAGAGCTCAAAGTGCAGTAGGTCCATATGTTTTACTGATATGTGACTCATTACCAGAAAAGAGGTTTGTGGTTGCGTCCAGCCATAATGGGTTCCATTTGCAATTTTAACAGATTCTCTAATCGGCTTTCTAAAAGAAGGGTGTGATGGAGGAGAATTTAACACACATGGAGTCATGTTCCAAGAGAGCTGCCAGGCTGCCACCAGACTGTGGCTGGATACACAAATGAAATGTACTTCATATTGTAGCTCTAACACACACACATAGAATAAGCATAGTGATGCAGCAAGTAATGAAATATTATCTTTAAAAATAACACATATAATTAGTCATAAATGTTTATAAATTACTACATAAAAATTACTATAAACTTTGTTTGCATTACAAATAAAAAATACAATCATACATACTTTGTAGTTGGGAAGAAAAATCATCAGTCATTCGACTCAAACACTCCAGCAAGTCTGTGTATATCTAGTTCCAAATGCATCCAACAAACGGACTAAAACCCAAACCAGTTTAGCTCCCTTAACCCATTCTATCTTAGTGCTGCATTCACAAATCGTAAATATCAGTTTTCACCACAGTTTAATGTCAGACTGGGTGTGAATTTTAGTTATATCTAAAATGACAGGTTGTGTTTTGTCCACAGATTGTGTTTTTTGCCCTGTAGGGCCTTTTTTTTTAAAAAGCAATTTCCAGATCTCAGCAGTTAACTTGGTGAGTATATGTTATTATTACTGACAGGCATGTTGGCCGAAATAATGAAAATAAGTATGAGGTAAATTCCATCTGTTTGCACACCTGATGGTCATTCATACTGCTTCTTATCTCCGCAGCTGCATCTTGTTAGCTTGTAAGTCTCTTCAGGCTGCATTTCTTTGTCAGATTGTACAAGTGTCCTTTTTATGTGTGCCCGCTTGCCTACCTGGCTGTTTGTCTTCTGTTTGCCACCTTTGAAATGCCTGTGTTTCTGTGATTTTTATCATTTTTTGCCTGTAAGCTTCCTGTAAATCTGCTCCTTTCGATGGTCTGTGCATTTGTTTCCTTTTACAATTTTCTGCTTTCCGCTTAGAGAAAATAACAGATGGAAGGAAGGAAAGAAAAGAGGAACAAAAGGGTAGAAAGAGACATGCAGAATGTAGAAAAGGACTGAAAGAGAGAGTGAAACATTATGAAAATGCAAAGCACAATGTCAGAGGAAGAAACAAGAGAAAGATGAAGACAAAGAGGCCCATGAGGGTAAACCAGACATTGTTTAGAGTCCTTAGTTTCTTCTCATCAAACCCTAATTTGCATTTTCATTTTTCTTTTTTTATCCCACTGGGCAGTCCACACACAGAAACACACACAAATCAGACTCATGTCATCATCAAGGGGTCAAATGCATCCACTCATCTCCGTCTCTCAATCTGAAGTCCTTATTGTCTCTTTGTCTATCTCATTCTATTCACTTGCAAAATGTATTTCTGAAACCACAAAAAAATCTCATTTCTCCCCTATAGAAAAACTCAGTAATTGACAGGATATTCTAATTCCTCTGGATCATTTCTTTATGTGTGAGTCCATCTGGCTGGCAATGATAAAAAAAATCTTAAATTCAAATATCCCATCTCATCCATCAAATTTTTGTCTACACACACAGCTTATGCATGGATGCGAGACACATGCAGACACGCAAAATAATGGAAAAACCCAAATAACTGACAATAAAAATACAACAAATACAGATGCTTCAATATAAGGACGGAGGGCTCGCTGACATTATTTTCATTCTCATCAAAACAATCACCAGATCTCAAACCAATCAATCACCTATGGGCGATTTTGCACCAGTTAGACAGCCACCATCATCAAAACGCCAAATGAGGGAGAAAGGTAACTTGTGAATGTGAGGTTCGACACTGGACACTACAAATCAGGTGAAATACATATTGCCATGGCAACAATGAGAAATTCTGAGATTCAACGACAAGGAGAAAGTAGGACAGCTGACCGGATTGGTATTTGGGGAGACGCCTGTGTTCAAACACTAAAGGCACAACTAAAATGTGTTAGAAACTAGTGGGAGATGTTTAGAAAAAAATAATCGGATGTCATCTCTCTCGATGGGAGTCTTTTTGACACAGCTGTCATTTCATATTGATATCAGATATGGGTGACATCTTGGCATAAGTATAAGCAGAAGGACAGTTTGGAAACTCAGCATGATGGCCTGCGACGTAGTCGTAGCCAGAGACAGAGAGACGAAGCACAGCCGAGGCAACAGTGAATAAATGATGGAAGTGGAGAGGCAGAGGTTACTTGAACCAGACAGACACACTTAAATGAGTGATTGTGAGTGTGCATGAGAGAGAGCAATTGACCAGGGAGGAGAGAAAGAGGAGGAGAGAGTGAGTACACCAAACTCAATTAACAGTCAGAGCTATACATCACTGCCAGCTAAATGACCTCTGTAAAAAGGGAATTGATCAAGACAGCAACCACATGGCCATTACATGAATATGACTGATTTCACAATATCTCAATATGAGATGGGAGAAATAAAAAAGAATGACAGGGATGGGCAAATAGACTTAAAGAGACAAAAGTGAAGAAATGAAAAAGACATAAAAGTCTGGAGGAGGAGAGGCGCAGACAGGTGGGAGGTTTATTCACATGAGGCACCATGAGACAAGTTGTTGGTATTTTTGGGTGACACTGGGTCTCACAAGTTGAGTTGTAGTCATTTTGGGGATTCTGTCAATAAGAGCAAACAAAAAACTCATCACGCTTATCCAGCTAATCGTTGTCGAGAGATTTCACTCAAAACCAAAAATTTCAGCGTCATGATGGAGCAATAGGAGAAGTCAGGGGAGTCACTGAAGTCATTAGGATTCATCATCTGGGAACCACAACACCATGTCTACACAGAAAGTGTGTGTGTGAGCAGCATGTTCAGCAGAGCAGCAGCAGCAGGTGCTCTAGTGATCTATGTGTGAGGCGTTTAAGTACAGTGTTGAGCATTGGTCACCCACGTCATGAAGGCTCTCAGGGCCCAATAGAGGAAAACAGACTTGAAGCCTAAAAATATGCTTTGGGTCTCGGTAACGTTGGCTCTGTAGACAGCTGTAATGATAAACCTAGAAGCGTACTGTTCTGTCAGATGTGCAAGAGACGGATGACTGAAAACAATTTCTGTGTAGACAGAGTGTGAATGTCTCTACCAGATCTTGTGCGAGTCGATCAAGCAGATGTTGAGATATTTAACTGGATAAATTAAAACTTTAACCTGTCGTAAATAGTCAGAAGCTGCCTTCTCTGGGTATCATGAACGTCTGTACAAAATGTCACTGCAGCCCATTAAAAAGCTCTAAGGATAGGCTACTACACTAGAAACAAATAAAAAAATTGTTAACCTCATGGTGGCATAAGATAAAAAGACAGGAGGTTATCACAGCCATTAGGATTCATCCTCTGGGCACCATGAATCTCTGCACAAAATTTCATGGCAACTCATCTGATAGTTGTTGAGGTATATGAGACTCACTGACCCACCCACCACTAGCATAGCAAATAGAAACTTTCAGCTGCAGTGTAAATATGTCTGTCTCCCTCTTCATGTTAGATATTTGACACAGTCATCCATCTAACCAAAGCAATCTCGGAAAGATGGGACACATTGGCTGGACTGAATGAAATATTATAATGGGTTGATGCTAGACAACCAGGCAGGCTATTACACACTTGTGCACGTATGCAAGCACACACATAAACTGACTGGCAAAAAGTTAAAGAAGACAGAGAGAAAGAAAAGGGGGACGCTGGGAATAGGCTGACCCACTAAATGTCATTTTGCCTCTGAATGGACTGAGTCATTGAACACGATTGATGTCACTCGCTAGACAGACATTTTGTGTCTGATCTTAGAGAGCTGCACCTAGGGCCCTGTTTGCAAATTGGATAAGTTACAAAATGGCCTGGGGAATGAAACCGAGACAGATATTTCGGATCAGAAGTGAGCTTGTTGCTCAGAGGGACATGCTTCCTGTGTAGGCTGCATTGAAACTGTCCAGTTGTGAGATGGGTTGGGGGTACCATTTTGGGTCTGTAGGGAACTATATGCAATAAAAGGCAAGTTTTAGCTAGGAAATAGGTGCTAAGACATGGGACCAAGTGCTTTTGGCTTTTATAGATGCTAGTTTCATTTAGAGACGTGTTTTTCTGATGAAACTGTCAACCAAGGTGATTCTGGGAAAAAGAAGTCTGGTCCTGAATGAGACCTGCTGAGAAACCAATTTAAGGAATGGGACAAAGATAGGAATTGAGGGTATTATGTGAGTTCGTTTCACTTTCGAACACAGTTTTTGAATGGGCCTCTGGTGAAATGTCCCAATGTGGAGAACTTAACAGATAAAATTGAAAAAGACCCGCTAAGCACAATGAGGTATGCTTTTGGATTGTGTAAAAACCTTTATGGCATGACTGAATAATCACAGTTTTATTGTACTATATTTTTTATATATATTTTTTGGATTGCATTAGTTGTTATGAAACTGTTAAGACAAGAAATGTCTTTACAAGAGCCAGTTCGCATGGAAACCAGTGAGCATCTGATTAATTTAACTAATTTTACTACAAAGGACACAAATGTAAGAAATCTTCCCTAACCAAAACTACAGCATGGTGTTTTTTGAAAACATCATATTTGCAAACTGTCACTTTGAAATATATAAGTTACCGTGACACCAAACTGAACGGTCTTTTAGTTTAACCATACCGACCTCACAGAGCATTCACAGTGTTGCTGTGAGTGCTGACAGGCAGGGAGTTTAACAAGTCATATTTCGGAATCCCTTGTTTGTAATCATACAACAGACTACTGTCCTACAGAGCTTACTAAAATAAATTAGTAAAGCCTCACTGTCTTTTCTCATAGGACATGTTAACATGCTAACAGAAGGGAACACATCACAATCACTTGCTACTGATTATATTTTACTCTAGTTTACTTGCATGCTCATTTGGATGCTCATTTGTTGGCCCTCAAGTATCATAGTAACTTTTAGTAGTTTAACTTTAAATGAGTTTCTGTTTGTCCCAAGAAGATTGAACTGAATAGAATTTTCAGCATTATTACCCCATCATCATGTGTTTACTGGAAATTATTAACTCACTGCCAGTTACAAGTCACATTATACTGGCCATGTTTTGGTAATTGATCCATAATTCCTGCTTTCTTATGGAAGCGAGACTGAAGATTTGGATTTTCTGACCTGTGATAATTATAAGCTGAGTCTACTTAAAAGAAATATGAATAGGATGAAACATTTCCAAAGAAATAATGTCTCACCAACATTTTGTGAGTGATTGGAGCCACCAGCGGCCAAGTAATGACTTAAACTAATTGGAGCGACAAGCATTTGTGCATGAAAGGAACTAATTTCACTCAATCATGTGCCTGAAAAAGAACTCCCACCACACATGTTTTTTTAAATTTATTTATTTATTTATTTTTTATTAAGGGATAAGACCAGGCAGTAATTGAGCTGGTTGCAACAAGGTCTGTCTCGCATCTGTTGCAATATCAGACCCTAAATGGTTTCATGATGTACTTTTACTGAGCCTATATATCACATCCAGGGTGAATTGCACTAGGCTGCATTATCGGGACAGTGGTTGTTCCAAGTTTGAGAAGAAATGAACAGAAAACTGAATGATTGCCTTCCTCTTTACATCAGAATGAAAAAAACAATTGTGCCGGAAGGACTAATTTAAGATATTGTATTTCAAAAAATGAGATGACTAGCAATAACTCTAAGCAGAGAATAAATTGCAGCTGGTGGAGAATAGCTCAGTTTGATGAGTTTCAACATATGCGTTTGCTTAGACATCATAAGTTTGATGTGAACTAATTGTGATGAAAAGCAGTATTGGTAAATAAAAATGCTGTGGATATAGTTTATACAATAATAACGCAGATAGGAAGTGAGTCTGACGGAAGACAGTTACTTTGAGGGTAATGTTTTGAATAGACTTGCTGTGATACAGTCTGGGAAGGAGAGGCAGACAAAACATACATTTATTTACGAGCGGGAGCTGTACAGAGAGACAGACATTTGTCAGAGAAATTTACCTGTCAGACTGCAGACACCCAAACAATCTGTGGTTTTGTAAATGGAGTGAACACAACAACTTATCAAGATCGCTGCAGCACTTTGACAGAAGGTTAAGTGATACAAGGTAGAGAAGGTGTGAAGAAAAAGCAGAAGACTATTATAGGAGCCACCTTTTTTCAAAGTAAAAGTTTTACAGATGATAGTGGAGTCCTAGTTTGCTACAAACTACTGTCTTTGAGTGCACTCAGTAAAGTGCAGACCTCTGCCAGGTAGTGATGCACAGATTGGCTCTGAAGTCATCCGAAGCCACATGTACGCACAAATCATCATCAAAAATTGTGAATCACTGCAACCAGGTCCAGGGTCCTTGAGCATATAGTCATGAATTTGCACAAAAAGTATTAGGCTGATGGGTCAGCAGTATGTGAGATTAGCTGCAGACAGATACGCGCACACACACGGACACATGCACACACAACCAAACACGTGATCCCCTCCAGGCTTACGTCTGGCAGAGATAATAAGATGGTCACTTTGGCGCAAAGTTGGATTCACCCATCTCAACAGAATCACAGAGATTTATTGTCAAAGTGGGCTTAATTGTGGGCAACACTAGTACGAACAATAACCCTAAAACAATGTAGCTGTGCTCTGTCATCTTGGCAAGAAAAATAAATCTGGTATCATTATAATTTTATTATGTCGTAAAATAAATTCTATATGCTGATTGATAGTACTAACTATGCCTCCAATCTAAGAACAATCCATTATAAGCCAGGATGTATTTGTGTGGATGCCTTGATAAGCTGGGTATATTCTACATATAGGAAATGGCTTTATCAAATTGATTAGTGTAGTCAACTCTTTTTCACTGAACTTTTACTGGTTAGTGCTCTTTGCTGGTTAAATCCTGAGACAGTATTTTTCTCTGTTCATTCACAAGTTTGTCTCTTGTGCACTGTTTCCTCTTGGTTGAGTCAAGGCAATTTTATTTATATAGCCCCAAATCACAACAGAAGTTATCTCAGGGCGCTGAAGATGAGTAAATGCAGATCCTGACAGGTCAAGGTTAACCTGTATCAGCAACATTACCTTTCTTGACTAGTGACTGATCTGAACTCTCCTTCCATTACCATCAAACTCCCAACCTAATGTGCACTACTGCCGCTCACACTTTGTAATTATAACATAACAAGCTCACAGTCATCACAGCTTCAATCACACTGTACCTTTTTAGTGACTCTGAAATAGCTGAGACACCTCTCTAATTACTCCTACGTGTTACCACACTATGCCTGACCTTTACCTGATCTCACAATGAATTTTATTTTCACTGCAGCTGCTTTGTCAGATGCTGAAAGGAAATATTCCACAGCTAAGATTTAGTTGCTGCCAAGTAAATGGTACTGTTCAAGAGGATTTAATGATGAATTGATCAAAATGTTTCTTGTGGCAGGCAGAATCATAAAGCAGCAAAATAAAAATCCATTGAGCAATAGAGAGTGACAGATAGAAGTAGCAAGCCCCGGTCTGTGGTTCTCTGGCTGTTCCAGTCCCATTACTAATTATTTAAATCTCTACCACCACAAAGCTTATCTTAACCTCTTTGGTATGGGTAATTTGTTGAACACCAAAGATGTAGCAAGGGGATGTCTTTAGATTTTGCTTCTTCTGGTATGATGTGAATAGATTATGGCTGTAGTCTGACAGGTAGAATGCATACCAAGACATTCCCTGGTCATTAAGATGGTGCAGATGAGAAAGGCGGAGATTGGTTGAAGAACTGCACAAAAAAGGCTGTGAGCAGACTGCTTCTGGGACAAGTCAGGACAAGAGACAGACAATAAGTCAGTGCCAGTGGGATTAGAGGAGGAGGCACAGAGTAAATTGGGGGAAAGTGAAAGGGTGGCTGTGTGAAGAAGCTTTGGATGTTGTCAGGCTTTTTCTCAAACTATCTGCCAAACTGTTTGGCAGAAAGTGAGGCGAGAGGAATAGGCTGATTTCGAAGCGGAGGATTGCATTTACAAGAGAGGACAAGAGTGGTGAAATGGTGATTGCAGAGGTAACTTTTGCCGCGGCATCAACTGCGATGTCTCAAGTGGCAGAGCTGGCGTGTGCTGGGAAAGAGATTCAGCCCTGGACTTATCCACTGGGGCTGGCCCAGGGTTGTGATTGGCCAGTGACGCACGCACTATGCTCTCATGCACACCCCGAATGACAAGCACACAGAGAGGGCCAGCAAAGAGACAGCCAGAGCCAGTAAAAACAGATTTTTTGACGGTCTACCGGCCCAAAAACAGATTTTTTTGACGGCCCACCGATGCGGCAGCCCACCGGGATTTGTCCCGGTATGCCCGATGGCCAGTACACCACTGCGGCCGAGACAGATCCAGAGAAGGACATGGGAGATTGAAAGTGGAGGAAGTCATCTGTCAAACAACGGTCTCTCAACTGTCTGCAACCTTGTAGGCTTAACAACATTTCAGGCAGCACAGAGGGGAAGTAGTGACATTGTGAGGTGTAGGGAAGAGGGGATGGAAATAGTGAATGACGGCAGACAGAAATGGGAGGTTACAGGTGTCTGTGGAGAGACAGAGTAAGGTGAATAGGTGAAACAAATTTTTAGGAGACAGTGTGTATCTTGATGTTGAAAAAGTGAGTTCAACAGAGGATGTGACGGGAATACTTGAACCTTGGACTTCTGACCTCTAATGATTCAATCCCTGTTTTGTTGGTTTTGGTGTATGCAAGAGGACACATGCAAATGCAGGTGATGTGATAGAGTCCTGCCAATCATTTCACACTATTCCAATGATCTACAGGTGGCTGTAATGTGCCAAGAAATGCTAGCAAAGGCAGGGAAGACCAGGGTTTTGTTGGTCAATAGCGCAATCGCTCTCTGCTGCCTCAAGATAGCAATGCGCCAACAATGCGTCTGACCACACCTCATTCTAAGACCACCATGTGTGTTCTGATGGGCGTAAGTGCATTTGATATTTAAACAATGTGGGTGCTGGACAGGAAAATGACAACTGTGTCGATCTTGCGTCGCACTTTGCACTGGGCGTAAGATAGGGCCCAATGACTTTTGGTGAGTATACCTAGGTTTTGTTTGATTACAAGAAAACACCTCAGGGCACCTTTAAATGTGTCTTGAGAATCAATAAAGTATAGGGCAAGCTGGGCCACAGTGAACAGATGAAGATCAAAAAAAGTTACAGACAAGAAAAGAACACAGACAAGAAAAAAAATCACCTAGTAGAAATTAAATCATTTGTGGCAGCATCACGGCTAAGACAGTTGCTGAAACTGTGTGAGGCAGTGAGGGCCTCAGGTGTTGCTGTAAACTCTGGGTGATCAGTAACTCTGACAAAGCAAGAAGTGTGGCAACAGCAGGCATGAACTGAGGGAACCTAGAGCAGTTTTCTGAACAGCTGAATGACAATTTCTCTAACATGATTTGAGGCCACTGAAGTCACTTTACAACCTAATAACCCCAGGAAGTAAGGAGCCCTATAGTACAACAACAGAGTTCCTGTGTTATTCTTTGTAACTAGTGTTGCGAAAACAGCAACTTTTTGGGACAAAGGAGTACGGCCCGAAGAACTGAATTTAGACGCTGGTTGTTCTGGCTGAAAAGCAGGTTGAGTTCCTGAGTTCCAAAAAAAGTTCCTGCATTGCAAAAGGGCTATTGGTATTGCATCTCATAATGTTGTATGGTTTGTATAAGCACTTGCAGCAGCTTTTGAGTGCTAATTTGGTAGCATTGAATAAAGACATTAAGAGGAAAAATATTACTACCATCAATACTAATAAAGAAAGCAACTAAAATGCAGGCAGTATTTTGAGACATTTATTCATGTCATTTATGAAACAAAGGTTATGCAGAGATCATATGTTTTGAATAACTTTATCACTTTAATACTTTATCATTGCTTTAAGAAACAAAATCACAACAGTTAAAAAACATGACAGTGTGGAAATCTGATTTGCTGTCGCTGCTGTGATCATGAAAGGCTCAGCTGTGGCCAACTGTCCTTGGCCAACAGTTTTGTTGACTTGCCAGTCAGGCCATCAACTGTCCTCTCCTAGTCATTCATCTTCCTTTTATGGAAATTGAATAGGATTCTGAAAACTGGTTGATTGTATTATTCATTATGTCACATTGAATGGTAACTGGAAGATCTGCATCATTACTAAAGACCCAGTCGACCATAAAAGATCTGGGCTGAGAACTCATCAGATGTGAAGTGAAGAACAACTTGGGATGGTATAAAGATGGCTTCTTTTCTCTTGTTTTTGGTTTATGAGATGAAATTGACTTAAACACTTTTGCACTCAATACATAAGTGTTGTACACGCCAGCTCATGCTCACTGTCATCACACAGACTAAATTGAATACACACACAGAGCAAATCACACACTTAACATTCTCACATTCAGTCAATCACCTGCCTTGTATGGTGCCCATCCCCCTGGATTAGCTGTGATCCCAGCAGTCATTTACACAGAATTAACTTGGATCATTGGTTCTATTTGGCCTGAGCTGTGAACTGACTGACCTGAGAACACTCACTCACACACACACACACACACACACACACACATACACATACATACAAACACATGAACACTGATACCCAAACAAATGTATATTTGACTAATCTGTCTGCCATCCTGGAAGTTCTTGTTGTATTAACAAGGACAGGATGTTTAAGACATGACAAAACAAGATACAACTTTATTGATCCTTGTCGAGAAAATTAGTAAGTGCAGCAGCAAAGGCAATAGATTGAATGTTGAAAAGGGGGAAAAAGTGCACAACAGGAATTTAAAAGTGAATAATAAGAAAAGTTGGAAAAATAAAAAACAAACTTTGGTGAAAACAATTAGTTATGCAAATGTACTGCTAACAAATTGTTCAGAAAGTGGAAAGAAAATTGATTTATTTACAGTTAATTTACTAATTTTATAGTCTTGCACTTACATGGATAATTACTTTTTTTGCAGGTGTGTTACTATAAGAGCATGTATAATCAGCCAACACATTTCCTATAATTACTGTTATGTGTATACATATACTGTACATTTGCTTAATTCAAGGGAGTGGATTCATTAACATAAACCCCTATTCAATATAATGTAATATAGTCAATATCACTGTAATGAAAATCTTTGTGAAACTCATACTTTTGCAGTTTTGGATGACATTACAGTCGGAAATTATTAAAGAGGGAATCAAGTCAGAGAAAGAAAAGGTGCACTGTAGCAAAGCCTAATGTAATAGAATGTAATCAATCCTATATCATGTAGAGAAAACAGAAGGGAGACATGTGTAGCCTTTTAGTAAGTTTATTGTGCCACCCACATTTCCCACAGCAGTTCCTCTCCCACGTTTTTCCCATACCCATACAGGCATGTAGGTTCTTAGATATTTACCATCAGCAACACACGTCCTCCCTTTTTTGATAAGGTAAGCTATAACCTTGCCTTCTATTTTTAATTGTTTACATCTGTAATACTTGTCGGTTCTTGCACAAATGGTGGAGGAGGAAATTAAAGTCTCACTCAAAAAGGATTAATAGAATAGATATAATTTTACTATTAGCTTAATAATGTGTTTCTGAAGTAAAATTGAATTACTGATGGACTGTGGCATTTTTGTGCATCCTGCTGTACAGAGTGGCTCATACTGATTGTGTGCCTGTTCTTTTATTAAAGGTTTGTGCCCAGGTGTCCTTGCATCAGTGCTATCAGTGTACCCTTGTTCTGCTCTTCCTGACTTTATGAACAGCACCCTAGGTTAGTTTACTATCAAATCAATACTATCCATCTCTTTTACTTGTGTCAAGAGATTCAAAGGAAGTCTGAAAAAAAATGTCTTACTCACCAACACCACAGGTCAGTTATGCGCTGTCCTTGAGCTCTGAAAGTGGCTAGTTGATTAGTGAAACAGCTCCTTAGCAATCTGCTGGATAAACACGTAATTCCCTTGTTCCTTGGCTTACACTATTGTGCAACATCTGGGCCTGTCTGTCCATCTTCTGGAGTTGGCAATAGCCTCAAAAACAGTGCTGGCTTTGCAATAGGACAGCAAGTTATGTAGCTAGCTCACTTCCACAATCTCAAATTAAGCATGACTGCTAGCTTAGTAAATACACTCAGTAAATGTTCAATTCAAACAGTCTGTAGAAAATTCTCAGTGATAGTAACTCCAAAAGTTCACAAACTCTCACATCCATCTTGTCCTTACTAGGTGATCCATTGTTAAATTATCCTGACTACACAAAACTTAACAAATGTGATGGATTATATCTACTCATTCATTGGGAGGGAAAATTATTCATTGTGTCATCTTTGATTCACTTTCTCCTCATTTGTTTTCCACGTCCCGTTCAGTCAACCCTGCAAAAACCTAATACTAGTGAAAAAAACGTAAGCAGTCCACCACCAAATATCTAAGATTGAACACTCAGCAACTTTTAAAGAGAATTAAACTTTCAAATTATATTTAAAATGGATTTAGTAAAACAATGAAATCACCCTAACTCCATCTTCCAACATCAGATCTGTGTAATAAATCTTCCATCCTGCATTTAATCTGAGTAGTGAAGTGTCTGACAAGCTGAACTTTGTCTTGAATTCCATCATTGACGTGGGTCACTGAGGTCTGTGGAGCTATTAAAAAGGGACAGAAGAATTTCGGCTGATTTTAACACTGCTCATGTCTTTATGAGTGATGACACAATTCCTCCTCCTACACACACTTTTTTCCTCATTTGGTTACTTACACGCATGCATGCACACATGCACAAAGGCACTTTAATACACACTCCTACACACTTTCTCTGTTACACACTTCTCATCTCCTGCTTCCCTCCTTTCCCATTCTTGAATATAACCAGCATGTAAAATGTTGTGGTAAAAGTGAAGGACTTTGGTCTAACTCACTGTATTAAATCACAAGTTGATTAGAACCAGATGATAG
The DNA here is from genome assembly GCF_963924715.1 of Thunnus thynnus. Classification (NCBI taxonomy): domain Eukaryota; kingdom Metazoa; phylum Chordata; class Actinopteri; order Scombriformes; family Scombridae; genus Thunnus; species Thunnus thynnus. The sequence continues at coordinate 21,356,597 of NC_089535.1, forward strand.
GTGTGGCTCCTAAATATGTCTTCATAAAACCCATGAAATAAAATGTAAACCCAGTGTACTGAATCAGGTCTGTGTGACTACCAGTCATCTGTCTTTATGTGGGAGGAAGTTAAAGATTGCCACTCATCTTGTGTTGAACTGCCATATAATCTCTGGTAATAAATCACTGGAGTCACTCATATGACTGGTGGTTTGGCCTTCATAAAACAGTAAGTTCAAATCAACCATCGATCTTTCAGTGATGAGAAATGTAATCTGTGTTGATAAATCATGACTTTTTTATCTTGTTTGAGAGCATAAAACAGCCCACTCCCATGAATATTGGCAGGATGCATCGGTAGTTGCTTTGCTCTATAAATTCAGGGTTGGCTTTTAGTTTGAAGGACAAGGGTTGCTGTTTATATTTGATTGGGCTTTTTATTATTGCTCCCTTGACTAGATTGTTTCAATATTTTACTGTCACACTGTACAGCTGGAGCTAATATTTAACCTACTTTATTAAACTGATTAAAACCAACATCATGAATCATAACTTGAATGTTTTTCAACTAGAAATTACTGTCATTTCAAACTAAAGTTTACCCACCAAGAGTGACAAAGATATGACTGGCTTGAAACACGCAAGTGGTGAAAAGAAAATCTGAAATAATATTACAACCCAGAACAACATTCCTGCAATAAGAAATACTTTAAATGCTCTTCTTTTTGTCATGGCTGTGTCAAAGAGGTGTTGATTCACCTCTGTGTTCATTAGAGGCATTCCACCGAATTCTATTGTGTCTTTGATCACATAAATATCATGTTAACTCATCCTCTCTTTCAACAATGCAGAGGTCCTCAAAGTTCATACTGAAGCCACCCATTGAATGCTGTAACTTGTAAACAAAGTTTCCTGCCATTGCCATTACTACCACATTCAACAACATACAATACTCACTTAACATTCTCAATGAATGTCTCAGTGATATTAGAACATTTTCTGCTGCAAAATGAGAATCATAAATGATGACATTTGTTTTGTTTGTTTACCCTGTGGCCATGTACACTGAATCTTCACAGAATGATGTGCTCTCTGTCCAGGGCCAGACTAATTAAAAAATTGACTCAAAGTGATCACCTCCTCTTCCATGTTCTCATAGTCAATGACAACTCCAAAATACTTTATTCAAATATGTTTTTAGATTTGATAACTTTTCAAAATATGACAAACAGATGGGTGAAAAATATAGTAAAAGCAATCACAAAGTATCTAATTAAGGAGTTGGGCTACCACAAATCTCTGGAACTCCACTGGACTGATGAACACCTTTCTTTCAATTGCATGTTACTAGGTTTGAATAAAATATTCATGTCCCCCAGTCTTTGACTTTTCCTAAAATTGCATTGTGTGGCACCTCCTATCGTTAAAAATAGTGCAGATGAATCCAGATAACCGCCACCGGGTTTAGTAGTGTTCTTAAAGATACTTAGATTATAAAACAAGAGGACCAAAACACAGGTGAAGATTAAACTAACTCATTTTGTGACTTTAGACATTCCTTTATGAAGACAATGCCTTATAGAATGACAGAGAACTTTCTTTACTATTAGTAATGCAGTAATCAGGTGCATGGTTAGATTTTACCCGTCACAGTTTTAGGTATACAGCAACACCTTGCGGTTCTAGTGTTAATATTCCCTTTGTTGTGTTGATGATAATGGTTGTTACGACCCCTAGGTATTCTAGGGGAGAGGGGAGTAACATAAATCTAGATGTATCAGGAGTTTGTTCAGATTTTTAGTCTAATATTTCCTGATATTGAAGCAAAAGAATTTAGTGGGAGCCCAAGCCACAATATCAAACCAGCCAACCCTTAATAGACCCTTAATACTAGATAGGCTACCCCAAAGGAAAATGTTGCAATACTAAAACTAACTCCCTATCAACACAAAAAAAAACAGGAGAACAGAGAATGAAACAAAAATGACAGCTCTCCCCTGCAGAGCTTCCTGGCAATGACTCAAGGTAGGAATTAAGACATAAAAATAATACATTAAAATAATGAATTTAAAACCTTTCTGACATAAACCTGGCAATAACATACAACACAGCTATAAACTGAATCCTGCCAAATAGCTCTGGATACACAAAACTCAACAAGTCCTCTAAATTAAATGACCTCGTGCACTCCAGAATGATATATAGGAGCGTTTTTTCATCTTGGCAGGACAACATCATTTGTCTGTGCTTTCCAAAACTGTTACAAATCACTGTTAAAAAATAATTCTGTTTTATGATGTGACATTGCTGTGGTTGAGGTTTACTCAGGTTTAGGCACAAAAACCACTTGGTTAGGTCATGGTTTGGGTAAAATTATCACTTTGTTAAGGTTAGAGAAACATGTGGTGTGGGTTTAAGTTACTACAATACTACTAGCAATAAGTCCCTTAATCACAAGAATCTATGCAGACAGCTGGATTACTGGCACATGTGTGAGGCATGCACACAGGGTGGCAGCCATTGCTTATGCTGATGACTTCACTGTTAGAGAAAAAATCTAGCTGAAATGCATGATTTAATCAATCTTTTACATCTGTATAAACAAGCTTCTGGAGCTAAACTAAATCATGCCAAAACAGAAGGAGTTTGGATCGGAGAAGAGAGTGACAGACAAAATATTAACATTCAGATCAAACCAGAAATTAAAATACTCGGTCTGACCATCTGTAACAGACACTGTGGTGAAAGAAACTGGGAGAAAAAAAGTGTGTGAAATTAAAGATGAAATGGGAAAACAAAGATACTAATTACGGATCAAGAATAAATATAGTCAAAACCTTCATCCTGTCCCGATGCCTCTTTCTGGCTAACATCCTTCCTCTAGCCAACAAAATGATGATGAAAATCAACAAACAGTGTGTCAACTTAATCTGGGGTACAATAAGGGCAGTTACCAAATGAGATATTATATTATATAAAAGCAAGGAATATGTGGGGCTGGGCGCTGTAGAGTTTGGTACCAGATTAAAAATAGCTTTTGTTAAAAATGCTTCTGCCATCATCTCCAGAAATGCTCTCTGGGTTGAAGATTTCTCCATGTGGAGAAAGAAGAGAGGCAGAGCTAGACATGGTCCTCAGCACAAACTAATATATGCAGACTATTACACAGCACCAAAATTTACAGATAGACTGGAATGGTCTATCAAGTAAAATGATTTTTAAAAAGATTAATGATTTTAATTATGGTGGGTTATTCAATATAAAAACTGAACTGATAACACAGGCACAGAGGTGATAAAAATTTAAAAAAATAAAAATCTCTCAGAGAGTATTAGAGATGTTCAATGGCTAATTTCTGTTAACAGACTTCCTGTCAAAGCTGTTGTTTCACGGAATGGTTATGTAACAACAGAAGAATGTCCCATGGTTTATTGTAATGAGGATGAAACACAGCAACACCTGCTGATGGACTGTTACAGAGCTCAGGAGGTCTGGTTTTTAACTTGAAATTAAACTCTGTCATGTATGGTCTGCTGGAAGAGAAGATGCCCTCCAAACAGAAAGAACTGTTCCAACTGATCATCAGCGCAGTGTGTGTTAAACTGTGGCAAACCAGATGTGCCATGGTCATCACACAGACATGGCCATTAAGCACATGCTCTCTGACCTCAGAAGGGGGAGAACTTTGGACAAAAATCAGAACTTTCCTTGGCAGGTGCTGGATCTTTGATCTGAGGGACCAACATGAACTCAAGGAGGCACTTCAGACTGACCTGAACTCTCTGCGCTTCATTATACAGCACTTTTTTTTTTTTTTTCTTTTTTTCTCTCATGTAGGCTACATGTTTTCATTTTGTAAATTGGAAACTTTGTTAAAAAAATAGCAATGAGGAGGACAAATGTTTGCACTTTGGCACTGGTTGCACTTTATAATTTGATATATTGTATTTGTAAGTTTTTATTGTGAAATTCAATAAAGATCATTAAAAAAAAGTTACTACTTCCTTAAAGTTAGCCAGCCTTCGTCATCATAGCTACAATAATAACAATGGGGTTAAGGTTAGGGGACGATCATATTTACAATTTTTTAAAAAACTGTCCTGACTCGTGGTTGGAAATGTGACACTTGTGGTTAGATTTTTTTTTCCCTTGGGTTAGAAGGTGACTGTGACTGACTGGGCTTGAGAAGAACTGATGTGAACAATCACACAGCCGGTTCCCTCAAGTGCCTCCAATCATTTCTGTTTGAGACTATGTGAATGAAGCCAGGAACTCCTGAGGGATTTGCCTGCCTGTGGAGAGGGGACCTGAGTCTGAGATCACATAGAAATCCCTAATACTCTGATACACTGCATACTATCTGCAAATCCTCTGTACACATGCCTTTCTTTGCTGCTCTTCTTTGCATTTGCACAGGCATTCTTAGTATTTGTTGACTGCTTTATTAATTTCTGTGCAGCTTGTATGGCAGCTGGTCATTTGTCAGTGCTTTAGGACCTGAGATCCAGTGCGTTTTTTTAGTGGTTTGCTAAATATATTCTTTCACATGAAGACTTTGACACGGCTGAGCCAGAAAAAACACAAAAAAACACTTCCAATCTGTGGTTAAAGACATTGGCGTCATCAACATCCGGCTTCTGGGGCTCTAGCCAGGAATGTTTTTTGACTGGCCACGAATCTTTCTGACAGAGGAAAAAATCTATAATCATCAGGAAATGTAATTAATTTGATTTCTGACCACCCCCAACCTGTGCTGCTGCTGCTGCTGCCTGTGTGTGGATCTGTGGATATAGTAGAGACTGAGGGAGTGGGCTGGGGCTGTGTGTGTGCTCATGCCCTCACCTGCATGTACAGTACTGCTTCACAGGTAACTATTCATAATACTCTGAGTGTTTCAATAATACATTTGAAATAAATTTGAGTAAAAAAGGAACTAAAAACATTTCTGTCTGTCAGAGGTGGGTCAAGTTTGTTAGTGGGAAGACTGAGGCATCTCCTAAAACTAGAGACTCTGTGGATTTCATAGATATAGCTCCATGGTAAACACCAGTTTTGTGGTGCACCTAGATAAGTGTAGTGTCAGGATGAGCCCCCACTTATCACAAACCGGCTCAATGCATGTGACAAAGAGGGGAAACCCGTCAAGGTAAAGTGCCAAATATTGGTTTTATTGGAAAATAAAGCAACATAACTGATCACAAAAGGCATGAGGTATGGAAAGTAACTGCATCAGTAGTGAATGTAATGTGTGGATGAGTGAGGTGTGTGTGTGTATGCTGCTGTTGAATGCAAAAGAAAAATACCAAAACAAACCCAGAACCAGGTGAGATGTGGAGCCTTGGAGATAGAAAGAGACAATGGATCAGACTAGTATTTATAGCCATGGGGGAGGCCTATCCAGGTGTCCCGGCGTTACCTTAACGACCCTCCCTGACTGCCAGCTCCTGCAGGAAGTGGCCAGTCAAACCAATGAAGGCAGAAAGGGAGGGGTTGTAACAGTAGTGATACATGTTTTATGTTTGTTCATTTTGTCATTGACCACAACAAAATATATTGCAAATTAAGTAGCAGACAAGTAAGTGGCAGAACTGTAGTCAAGAGCAGACTCTAGGTCTTGAGAGAGTAGTAAGTAGCTTGTATATATTAAATTTCATTATTAATGTTAATATCTGTTTTAACTCCTCAGGTCAGCCAACACGAGAGAATGGACTTCTAACACAGCAAACAGGCAGGAAAGAAGTGACAGTGAGTACAGAGAAACCAGCAACACGAGAGGACGGGCAGCCAACACAGCATACAGGACAACCAAGTAGAGTTGAAAGAGCTGGAGGAGTATACCCAGATATGTAAAGTAACTATCTTACTCAAGAACTGAACTAAAACACTTAACTTGATAATGTTATAGAGAACTTGATGCTTTTATTTTACTACATTTCAAAGGAAATAGCCTACTAACTATCCTATGCCATTAAATTTATGCCCTGCAATTACAGAAAAAGCATGTAAACAAGATGCTGAAATTATGGTGGCATTCAGGTGTGCTGACATTAAGAGGGAATTATCAGAGGATAAGTGGACCACCAACCACTTTATCATAACCTTTTAGAGATGAAAACATCAAGGATGGAATGCTCCGAAGCACTTAAATGTATAAACATCATATAGCTTTTACTATTGATATTAAAGGACATTCTAGACTCAATCATATGGTATATACTATATATAGTATAATTAAACTTCTGCCTTGAAGTGACAATTGTTCTTCCATGTTATATTTACTGAAGCATATTGCTCTAAAGAAGTTAGATTTATTACTGAACTTCAATTTGTTTGGTTATTTTTCAAATCGCTGTTGTTGTTTCATTGCCTGTAGATGAGTTTTCACAGTTTTCTCCCCTGGGGACACAAGTGTTTTTATGATCCAAAACTGATTTGGCATATTATTGTGTTGTCTAATGAGATAACATTTATCCTGCTTTTAGACCCCTGAGCTACCAGCTTACAGTGTTTTATTCAATTTTTTTATTTTTAAATAACTAACTTTAAATAATTAACTTGAGAGGGTTTTGGCTTCATATTATGCATACAGATAATTGAGGACCTGTTTTAATATTTTGTATTCATTTATTTATAATTGTTTTAATATTTATTTATTTATTAATAATTAAATTAATAATGGCAGTAGGAACTTACGTACTAGCCTACATAAAGTAGGTTTTTTTCCGTCTAAATTGGTTTGATGGATAAGTCTCGAAAGTAATTGTTTGTGCTTATATTAATTTCATGGTTGCTAAAACACTTGGTAAAAAAAACATTGATTACATTTTTAGTAATTTCAACCAACCTGCATCACTGTGTTAAAAAAAAATCTTAAATAGCCTGTATTTTCCATCCACTAGATGGCAGTGTATGAGGCCATTGCATAATGCAGACTTCCAAAAGTGCACTCCCCTCCCAAAAAAAGCATCTGTCAAAAACAAAGATGTGCATGCTATATCTTGGAAATAGCCCCGAAATTCTTATATACAGTACAATTTTTAAGGTTGATTGTCTTGTGAATGAAAAACATGTTATGGGAACAATGTTTAAGGTAATGATTTTTTTTGTCATGTAGGCATAGATGACATGAGTTAAGGGATGTAGGATACTTGGAGAGTATCCCAAATGGTTGTACAAATAAACAGGCGTTTCAGTTCAATATACTGTCATCAGGCTACTAGTTTATTTTATTTGTATGACACAAAGTGACAAACATAAATAAACAAATAAAAATGTAAAAAAAGAATAAAAAAGTAAAGTGGATATTTAAACACTGGTGCCACAGGTTTGAGAATTCTCAGCTGCCCTGCAGATGTCCATTTTGACCAGAGCAATTGTCTTAACATTACTATTAAAATTAAATTTCAAATGAAATGTAATGTTTGCAGTAGTCATACAATGCAGTAAAATTAAATGAAATTTAGGCAGTCGTGTTCCAGGCAGAACAGCAGGGACCATCCAAAAAAATTAAGCACACGCTCCGTGCGCACACACCCTGACCGCAGCCCCAGATGGTCTGGGGCCTTGTCAACTCCTAGAAACGCCCCTGGTTAAAGTTTGCAAATTCAAGAGATTGGAGGAATATTTGATCAGTCTGGTTGGCACACTAGAGTGCTTTTCATGACGCTGCAAAATCCTGCATTTTCCAAACACTTAATAAAGTGTCCTCTACTCCCTTGAATTTTCAACATTAACCAGATCCAAGAACTCAGGGAATAGGGATGCCAAAAATTTTGATTCCAAAATAAATCACAGACTACCCCTGCTGACCATTTTCAATGAGAGTTTGAACTATTTCATGCACTTTGGACAGCTGGTCGGTTCTAATTTTATTCCAAAGACTGCAGGATTTTTTCCTGTGTTGACATTTGGGGACTGGTCCATTTGAAAACTAACCCACTCATTGGATGCAAACAGACTTTTTCTATCAGCACCCCTGTAGGATTTGTTAATCTGCCAAAGATACAAGCTGAAGATAAATTGGAACACTTTAAACTGAATGTGTCAACTTAATATGAATTCCAGTATTCATACTTTTATTTAAAAAAAGAGTTGGAGCTGGATTAGGGCCCGTTACATTTGGGAAATGTTTATCCCAACACAATATTTGTTAAATAATTCACAAGCAAAATATCAATGTAGCATGACTATTCTTTAAATATATTCAAAATTGTAATTGTTGTAATATTTTTTTTCTTAAATGAAGAAGCATTACAGTAAAAATATGCATTTAAACTGTTGTGAAGAAGTGTAAACAATTTAAAAATAAGGCCTGGACTCAATACTGTCAGATCTTATTGTGTTTCCTTTTGCCTCCAGGCTTTGAACTGCCAAATATTGGATAATGCATTTAAAAATGTTCAATAGGATTTATAATCACTATGCTACTCTGTCTTGTTTGTTGAAGAAAACCTGAAAATATCTACTTCTTACAAGACAATGCTGACATCAGATGAATATGTAGCTGGGTTTTTATTGTCCAGAAACAAATTACACAGCTTAAAAACTTTTAATGTATCCACTGTGTTTTAATTATACATTTTAATTTTCTTTCTCATTAATAAGGCTATGTAATGAATTGAGTCAGGTCTGCACCATAGATTGCCACATTAATCACTCTAGTCATAATCAACTAGAATGAATGATAATGGTGCCCAAAAATGTCTTTCCACTTAATTACAAATCACCTCTGACACAATATACATCCATCACTTAAAGGGTTATTTCACCCTAAAACACCCACTCAACACCAAATGTGACACATAACATGTATCATATAGTTGATGTCAGATAGAATTTTTTTTGATTGGGGTGCTGTCACTAGCTTGGGCAGTCAGCTTGTGCACTTATAGATAGCATTAACTGAACTTCTTTGCATAATGCAGGATCATCTTTCCTACCAATGGGATCCTGGCAGCAGGAGGAAGTCCATGCTGCTTGCATCCTGTGGAGTAGATCTTGACCAGCATGCAAAAACAGAAACACTTTCCATACCCACAGAGCAATGGTTAGAAATGGTGAATTAAATTAAACTTTCCAATATGAAAACATCAAGGAACACTGATCCTGGTTCAATATGAGGCCAGTTGTGGCTTGGACGTACGGCTGATGGAGGTAAAACAATCAAAAGACAATTTGATTTTTTAGATAACAAAGTACCATATCACATACACTGCGTAATATCAGATAATCAACAGATTCTACTGAGCCAAACACGTCACACTCACAATTTTAAAGGCAGATTGCCATGAGATCTGCTGGGAATATTAAAGCTGTAAATCTGAAACCCAGTGCATAGTGGAAAATTTTTAAAAGAAGTCTCAATCCAGGCTTCTGAGTTCGAAACTCCTTTATTACATGTGCATGGGAAGCAAAACATCAGTGCAAGCTTCAAAGAATAATGCATGATCAGTAACTTATACACCATATTGCGTGACCTAAGGACAGTTGGTTAGTCATTTACCACCACAGGTGCCATTGGGAAAATTTGAACAAAGTTGGTGTACTGATGAGCATGAATACACCTGCAGAAAGTTCATGAAGTATCCAAAAAAGAAATGTTGTATCCACTGGGGAGCATGAATGTGTAGAGTAGAGGTCAGGTTTGTCACCACAAACTCAATGAAAACTATGAATATCATAAAATAACACATATCAATGTTAATCTCCGGAAACTGATGCTGTATCTGGACAACTTTAAAGGCCGGATGGACTAGCTGAAATTACCAGACTTAGACCCCACTATGGCAGAAATTGGGGAGAAAAAAAACAAACAAACAAAAAAGAGGTTCTTTTTTTTGTTCACATTTAACCCTTCCATATGTTCAGTAACAATGAAGTAAAACACCTTCTATAGATGAGACATTCTGCCAATAACTTGATCGATTGTCGTCTTTTTGCCTGTCTCAAGGTAAAGGTCAGCTACAGAACAACACCTGTGGAGCTGGTAAGGGCTCAGTGTAACAGGGTGGGTGTTTTCAGCAGCAGAATGTGAATGACAGTTTGAGATATGACCTCCAGACACACACTATCCATCACTAAACACCACATCTATCTAATGATGAAGGGAGAAGTCTGCATTTGTGCGCACACCCACACACACACCCACACACACACCCAAACGCATTTACTCTGCACATGCACTATTAATCTGTGTGTCAAATTTGGAACACCAATACTTTTAGTATTTTCAAACAGTTTGTGCTTCACTAACAGCACATTACAGTTTGAAGAAAATTCATTTAAGCAACAACAAACAGACAAATGTAAGCCCCTTGCTCGCAAAAATTTGAATTGTTTAAGCTCCTGATGTGCATGCATAAGCAAAAGCGCAAATAGAGCAAAACAGCATGAGAGTGGTTGTACCAAAACATGCAGATAAGTGGACAGTGTTTTTCAGGCTCAGACTGGTCAGTGGTTCTTGCTCCTGCAGATACAGAGCATGTGTGCTTGGTCAGCCGGGTATCAGCTTTAGTCTTTGTGACTTTTTCATATACCATTTTTAACAAAGACGAGGGGATATGTGTCTGTCAGGCTTTTTCGGCTCTAGTTCTTTGAGTTGTGTGTGTGTGTCAGGGTCTTTCTTACACACCTTCACACATGGAATCTGCTCAGTACAAACATAATCTAACCTGTTAGCTGCTAAGTAGCTTAAGTGGAGCAGCTGAGGGTTGAGGAATATTTCCAGTTGCATTAGTAGTATCAGTATTATTTTCCTAGTTTTATTCATTGTTTCCATCAGCTGTGATGATATTGTACTACCCAAGTTAATTGCTGAGATCTGGCCACACAGCAACATCACTTCAATGAACTTTGATGCGGCAAAGAACCACCAAGACAGACAACCATACAGGTTGTAAACAACAACTTTTGCTGGATTACTTTATTTGGTTATACTCTTTATCACAGAAAAGGTTTGTGTGTGTGTGTGTGTGTGTAAAACTACAAATCCAGTAGGTGAAAGTTCAACCAGGAAGTCAGTCTGCAAATTGAGATGAACATTTACAACAGACAATTTGTGTGATAATTTTCTCACATTTTGTCTTCCAAGTAAAACAGCATTTTTCTACATCTTAATAGTGAGGGTGACAAACAGCAAATATTTGTCATTTTCACACTGATCAGAAAACATCTTGTGTGGAAATATCAGATGTGTGAAAGCTCCAGTTCCAGTGTGAGTTCACCCAATCGTGTGTTAAATATACACATTTAAAATGTGCTTTCCCCTCGTATTTGTCTGTTGAAGCGCTGACGTCTCACCTGCACGCACATACGATTTGTTTCTTTCTGTCACTCTCTGTCTCTACTTCTCTCACACTTGCACAGATACACAGACAGACCCATCTCTCTTCATCTATACGTCCCCGTGTTTGTGCTGTCCAAGGCAGACTCGGCTAATGCGGATGCCTCCTGCCACCATGCAAGATTTATTGGATTTCATATCTGCAGCACACTTAGACCACAAGAGGAAGGGTTCAATTACGTTGTGCATGCGAGTGTGAGAGAGTGTCAGTGTTCATGAAAATCAGGTGTTACAGTCGTGTAATTATTTATTGCTCTTTCAAACACACACACACACACACACACACACACACACACACACAATAACTCATTCTTTTGTGATTCTCAGTTTGTGTCAGAAAAAGTGTATGCATGTCCCTCATGTGTTTGTGCCTATTTATACCTTTACCTGTGTTTATCATTGTTTGTGTACAGTAAGAAAGAGAAAGAAATGAGGTCAAGATGTTAAAAACATTAATGCCTTCATACACACAAACACACACCTCTACGTGGGTACATTGGATGTCATCAGGCTGGATTCAAACTGAGGGATGCATAATCAGTATCTTTACTTTTTTGTCATTTAAAAATGATGATCTGTTAAACAGACAAAAACATTTCATGAATGACGGAAGGATTCAGACCCTCATAACCAAAACTGTTCAACATTATGAGGTGTTTCAGAGTCACAGAGATGAGATTAATTAACTGACTGCATCACGTAGATCCATCACCTTGTACCTTCTCATCATGAGCCAAATTAGCCCACTGTTGTGAGTTTTCACAGAGCATTTCACAGGAGAATGGCTATGAGTGTGGATGTCACAAGATTTAGAAAGGCGACAAAGATGATTAAAACTCTAATTGGAAAGCTTGTTTAAAATGGCAGCGGGAGGTAACAATTTGCATTTTCAAATACCCGCAAAACCCAGGTGAGATCACTAAACTCTTCACAATAGAGAGGAAACCACACCGACATGTAAAAAAAAAAATCTATGCTTTTTGTGTTGCATGCACTATTTTGAATAAAAGTTACAAAGAAAACTTTTATGGAGTTTTAGGAAGCTACTCGTTGTTTGCTTGTTCATCATCTGTGTTAGGAAAGTTGTTAACCCACAGACACATGTCGCTAACTAGTTTAACGTGGTTGTTCTAATAAGAACATGACGGTTTGTTTAGAGCTCATGTAGCTTAATAAATGCGGCATTTGTTCCCCTTTAATGTGCCTTGTAAGTAAGTATTAGATGCTGGAATACTGTTAAGTCATGAATTTAATTGTTATTGATAATTGCAATAGCTGTGCAGTTGTACAGTTAATTTATGCTGAATATGTCTAATCTTTAGCTTGTCATAATGGAGCGTTGAGGTAGTTCAGGCAGGCACGAAAGGACATTTATAGTCACATGTTCCATAAAACTTCCAATCATGTTTGTCCACTACCTACATCTGCCAATAGGTGGTCTATATAAACATTTGGCTTGCATTCAGTCTGCCAACAGCAATGCTGAGTTCCTCCCTTGCTGCTACACCGCTGCCTGCTTCAAATTTGAACTCCTTCAACCTCCCCTGCCTCCTCCTGTATTAGCATTCAGTTGATTGTGATGTTGAACATTTCTTTTGTCATCATGTTCTTTAAATGTTGTGTATCTCAGGGTCTGCTGGGGGGGTGTAAGTTCAGGGACAGTCAAGCATCAAGCTTTCAGCTTTGTTCCTGAGCACCACATGAGCAGAACCAAACAGCCAAATAAAATGCATGTTGTTACAATAAATGGTCAAAACCTTGACGTGTGTGTCCTGATTGAACTTGTGTGTTTGTCTATATGAAGAGTCCCCTTCACTAAAATACACTAACCAACAAGTGGAGGAGTGCAGTGCGTTGACTGATGTGGTGACAGCATTTAATAGAATTACTACAGAGAGAAGTAATTTACATACCAAACCTAAAATTTATAGGCTGTATAAAGACTTTCACTCAGAAGCCAACCCTCCCCACTGGTGTTTTTTTCCTCACTTGAGGATGTTATATAAAAATAGAGCTAAGAAAATTAAAAGAATGGCCAGTATTCACTTCAGTTGACCCTAACTATAATAATATTTTTGGGAGCGCAGCAGTTTGTAATTTATTCTGTAATCCCACTTTAATTAATTTTCTTCTTTAATTAACTATGGCATGTTTACAGCAACAGGCAATAAAACAGAGCACAGTCGATGACATTTAATTAATTTACCAAATGGCATTACATAAGCATTAAATAGAGCCTGCTTCTTATTTATGGGTTAAAAGTTACTCTACGTGCAACAAGCTATAGAAATACAAAACATCAGAATCTTTGTGCTGAAGAAAAGCAGAAAATTAAGTATAATTATACCACCATGTTTGATTAAGAAAAGAAGGCAATCATGTGTGTATCTGTATGCAATTCAATCATAGAGTAAAGTCAAGGTGCTTTTTAAGAGGTGAAACCAGGTAGTGTTTGTCGTCACCTCTGTTTAGTGACAGCTGTCATAGTACAACACCTGTGCAGCATATGTAGACACAGAAACAAAGACTCATGTCGTCGTGAGCTTTTACTCTTTGATCGTTCCTCTTTTAAACGTATAGTCGGGCCTGCTTTAGATCAAATGTAACCTCTTCATCATCACTCAGTTCCTTTTTGCTCTGACGGCTGTTACATGCCTCACTTATCTACTCAGTAGACGAAAAGACCTGCAGAGGCAGTAGCAGACATGCACTTGGGTAATGCACTACAAAAGGACATTCACACACACCTTATGCAACTACTTACTTACAGTATATTAATTCACAAGCACAGGCAGGCGCACACAACTGACTGTAATTTCCCCAATGCACACACAAACTACGCTTGTTATGCATGTAGATACACACTCGCGTAGGCTCACTCACAGTGTAAAAAGGGTTGTATTACTGTAGCTGTGGTACTGTCTTGACAGATTGGTGGTGCTTTATCTTGATTGTGTGGTTTGTGAACTTCAACTCAGTGGGTTCATTCACATAAAAGACGCTGTGCTGACACTCTCATCCGAATGACAGTGTGAGTTAGCTGGTAGGGGGTCAGTCTATTGCTGGAGATAAAGATAGAAGAGAGAGACAGTGAGGCAAGAGGAACGAAAGGGAGGGTGGATAGGAAGAGGAAGATTGAGAGATCAAGAATGATATGAGTTCTCTCTATATCTATCTCTCTATCTATCTCTCTCTCTATCTATCTATCTAGCTATCTTATGGTAGCTCTTTATTAAAAGAAGCTGGCCTGAGTTAAAAAGACTTCTGTGACTTTCATGGAAGCCAAATGTGAAGCGTTCTGTTCCAGGGTGAGGATATTAAATATCAAGGCCTCTGTGTAAGTATGGATTTATTGGCAGGGCAGAAATGAGCTGAATAGAGCAGGGCAGGCATAAACACACCCTCTCCCTCTCTCTCTCTCTCTCACACACACACACACTTACTTTGACTGTGATTGTGGGTCTAATCTTGGCATCTCTCTGCTTTCTAATGAAGTAGTAAGTCCCTCTGCTCTTTCTCGTAGGCCAGCCAATTAGGACACAGGCCGCTGGGTATTGACCAATCAAGTTGCTGGCTTTGGGCATTTAGTGCATGGCCTTGACGTTAATATAGCTAATCAGTTAGTGTAGAGAAACTCCGCAGTCTGTGTGTGTATGTGTGTAAAGTCTTCTGAAGCTGCCATAGGGCAAAACTATGTTAACAAGTATCGATTCTCAGCTACTGAATTGGCAGAGGTTGGAGGAGCAGAGAAGGACAGAAATGCTGAGGTGAAAGAGATGGGGAGAGGGTGACAAGGAAAAAAATCGAGAAAGATAAGTTGGAGAGAGAGAGAAGGGAGAATGTGAAGTGATGAAGATTAAAAAAAAAAAGCACAGAGCGAGATGAAAAGAAGGAGAGAGATGGAATGATATCGGTGGATGGAGGAAAGTGAGGGAAAGATAGAGTCAGGCAACACAGAGACACAGAATCCTCAATCTAATCACCAGTGAGCAGACTGGGAAGCCACTTTGCTTTTGAGATATTTAATCGACTCTTTATAAATGAGCAAATTTGGCTGCAGTGCATGAGCAGTGCCCTCTTTTCTCCCCTGAGACTGATTATAATTTTCTTTTCAGGGCCTGTTATCTGCACACAGACGGATCCTTGTCCTTGTGTTGCAAAAACATAACAAGCTCTGATATGAAAAGTTTCCCCCATATTCAGACTAAGCCAATTTCTCTTGTCCAACTATTTCTAGTGTCGCTTGAATATCTAATGAAAACACCTTAATAGAAGTTTGATTGGTCTGAACATCCGCTACATTTTATTATTGGTTGAATGGATAAGACACAAGGCTTAACTAGTCCTCACAAACTTGACGCAAACCTAGAATTCTTCAGAATACTCAGATGTTAGAGTCATTTGTGAGCTAAATAAACTGCAGCTTGTAATGATAATAGTTTAATGATAAGCCTTAAGCCATAGGCCTTACTAACCTCCCAGAAATGCATTTGTTACCCTGAACATCTAAAGCTTCCTGCAGAGTATTGTGCTCTCGCTGTCATAAAATGATCAAATCTCTCTTGATGTACAGTACCAGTCAAAAGTTTGGACACACCCTCCCATTAACTTAAATGTGAAAGAAAGTGTGTCCGAACTTTTGACTGGTACTGTAAATCTCTGAATGAATTTATCTTTAAAGGACAGAACGGTGCAAGTTTTGAAACACTTATGTAATTAAACTCTTCTGTGCAACGCATATTTAATGCAGTGTTCTGAAAACTAAGCCATACACCCATGGTTCCCTAAACCAAACTCAAAGATTAGTTAGAAAATGTGACATCCTCTTGTCAAGCTTGGGATTTGTCATTGGCATTAGTGTCAGGAAGTTCAGCCAGTGCACCTATTCATCAAGGTGCCACACACATGGGAAATAAAAGCTTAAGTTTCTAACTGATGTGTATTGCTTACCATGACTAAAACTGCCAGAAAGCTGAACAGAGATGACACTTTTGCTGTCACATATTCACTTCAATTCACTTTAATTAGAGGTAGTCGCAATTTCTTGGTGCAATTTTTTATGTAAAATGTATGATTCATTCCAATGTAACAGCACAAACTATAGCCAAAAACGTCAAATCTTTGTCAAAAACATTATCATCATACCATGTAATGGTTATTTATGTGTTCTGCTTTCTTTTGTTCATCTCTTTATCTCTATTGCATGCACATGTGTAATTATATATAGAGTCAGAGTCATAAAAATAGTACAAAATTGGATTGCATTGAATTGCAGCACACAGTAAAGGGGTTGAATACCCCCCCTCTGTTTTTTGTGTCCAAACATCCATCCAGAAAATTACATTACACAGAAGAGTAAATTCATCTGTGGTCTGGGTGTCAATCTGGTATTGTGCGCACATATGATAGTGGTTTAGAAAAATTGTGCTGATCATTAGCAAAACACTTGTTTGATCACAGTTTCCAGAGTTAATGATAGGAGTAAGCACGACTCAATAATGGGTTTGTGGTATTTGTGTATGTGTGTGTGTGTGTGTGTGTGTGTGTGTGTGTGCTCTTGTACTCCTGTCTTTGCGAGGACCATATTGAGTTTCAGACCTTAAGAGAGAGTTATTTTTGGAAAGGAATGACATTTTGGCTCGTCGCCACTTCATTGTCAGAAAGGTGATAATTCTACTTTTTGTTTATTATTGAGGTGGTAGAGGCTGGCGGTGGTGTACTGGTGGTGCATTATAGTGAAAAGTTTTCCTAATATCTTGCCACCATCATTTATGTTTATGGGGTGGTCAAAAGGACCAGCTAAAAAAAAAAAAATTACCAGCTGTTGTATTGGATTGCATTACATTGCACAGGTGTTCCTAATAAAGTGTTTGATGAGTGTAGATGAGATTATTAAAAGATCATTCTTCTATCGGCTTTATTGGTTACCGTAGTGTTGTGCTCACTGAGTTGATTGTTGAGATCTGGGAATGCAGCAACATCACTAAAAAGGAAATCCAAATGTGAAAGAAACACGACTGAACAGAAAATCACACAGGTTTTAAACAAACACCCAAGAAAGCCAAACCTATGCTGAAGAGAAGGGTGAATGTAATAATTATTGCCTGTTCTTCCAAGTTCAGCTTTGACCTACCTTACTTACTGTAATTGTGCGCAGTTTTCCACAGCAATGCAGAGGGGTTCACCCACCTTTCCTGCTGTCACTCTTGCTTCTACCTCCAACTAAAGTTTTTAAAATAATCTGGCCTAACTGTTGGTTATCTGTTTCTTGCCTCATCGTTGTGGTTTTATCTCAGCAAGGATGCTCACACAAAGTACAAACATATGTGTGTGTATGTGAGACGGACAAGTGATATTTTTAAGCGATGGACAGGGACATATAAAGATTTTGCAAGCTGAAGGAAGACAGATACAGAGAGAGTGAGACAGCATTGTATGGATGAAGGCAGAGAGAGAGAGTAAATTAAAACTCAGTGCATTTTAACTGAGCTAGTTATCAAGGGAAGGTGCCAGTTATTGACTAATTCTGGGCAGCAGATGAGAGGCTCTTTACAGATCTGGCACACATAGCAAACCACAGAAATACACACACACACACACACACACACACTCACACACATATGAAATCACTTCAGCACAGCAATGCACAAACTCTAACAAAACCACATTGACATGTATAAAGCCTCACACACTTATTAAACGTCTCCAACACACATGTTCAACACCAGCACCTCAACACACACACACATATTCCTCCCTCATAATTATGCGGCTGTTTTATCCCTTCTCTTTACCTCTCCGATAGAGCAACTCTGCCAGCTCTGTCTTCACAGAACTGTTTTATTAGCATACCGCTATAATCACAGCTCAGCGCTTTATAGTGGGTATAAATGGCATTGCCGCATCGCTGTACTGGCATATGGTTAGTGTCTTGCTGACACCACAGTCTTATTTGCTCATCGAGTGTCACCGGGAGAGAAGATTGTCCTGTGTTCTGTTGAGGAGAGGAGAGGAGAGGGTGGAAAAACCGAGGAAACGAAGAGGTACCTGAGACAAGAATAGCAGGGTGTGCATGAGAATAGAATAGAGGGATGACAGTTGAAGAGGGAGGATAAGACATGAAAAGAAGGGAGGAGAGGGGAGATTAGAAATGACAAGGGTGCAGAGGAGTTGAGACATAAGGCAAAGGGTAGAGGAGAGGAGTGTCACCTGGGATAAGAACATAAGACAGGAGCAGAGGATGAGTAGATAGAGAGGAAGGAGGGGGAGGTGAGGGAAGCAGATAAATGGAGACCCCAGCAGAGGATAAAGGTGGCGATCCCCTTCCCCTTTGACCGAGAGGTGAGGGAGAGGAGTGAAACAGGAAATAGGAGGAGTGAAGGAGCGGTGAAAGTGTTTATCCAGCCTCACATCCTGCCGTTCACGGAAATCATCTCTACAGGGACTTACACACACACACACACACACACACACCGCCATCCATATTTTAAGGGAAAATTCCAGTGTCATGCAACCTGGGCCTTATTTTCACTTTCTTCAAGAAATATAAGCAGTGAGACGATCAGAGAAGCCCCCTAGTTTGACAAACATATTAGAGAGATGAACCAAAGGCAAACAGTAAAATTACTACCAAAATCATCCATCATCCATAGTACAATTAAGTACAATGTTACCAAAAGAAAAGATACAAAAAAGCCAGATTGTATTAAACAGGAAATATCCTTAATAATCATGGTGTCAGGATGACTTGTTTTACATTTTTATAGAAGAAGAAAAAAACCTGTCTGGCACACTGTAGAGTTCTAGGAGAGAGAGGAATCTTTCTACAGGAGTTAGGTAAAGTACTGGTTATATCTCACATTTCCTCATATGTCATCTTTTCCAGAAAATTTCAATTTAAGAAAATAATCAATTAAGTTATTCATTATGTTTGCTACAAACATTAAGAAAATATAATCTTCTTTTCCGATTGATTTAAAATGGAAATGATGTCTCTGGTCTATTCAGCCCAGTGAATACCATAAATGATAAATACTACACAAGGGTTATATGCATACAGACACATGTGCATGCGCGTTTACTGCACCTGTGAGCCCACGCAGACACATACGATAAATTTAATGACATTTCCAGTATCTAAAACTTAACTGCTTTTACTCCTATCCGGGGAATGTGATTTATGGATTTATGTGCGTGTGTGTGTGTGTGTGTGTGTGTGTGTGTGGCACCCAGGTGGCCCAGAACAGTACTGTTAGAATAAATACATGCCTCTGCTTCTTCTCCTTCTCTTTGTCTACTCTCTGGACTCTACTCCATCATCGTTCCGCCTCCCCACTCTTTGTCTCTGCACATCTTTTTTCTCATTCTTTGCTCCCGTTTCTTTCTCAACCTCCCACCGCTTATTATGATAATTTTCACTGTACTCCCTCTCATTCTGTTTGGGACCTTGTCTTATTATGTATGCCTTGTGCAAGTGTACAGTCTGCCCCTGTGTGTATCTACATGTTTAAGTTTGTGGAAAGGAGAAGACAATCTGTAGAGAAGATAGGAAGTGCAGTGATATGGAAGAGAAGAAATACTGTAGGTAGAAGTATAAGATGATGATGATGATGATGATAATAATATGCATCATCGGTAAATACGCTCTCTGCAAGTGACCCATCCAGCCCAGTCTCCGACAAAATATGTTTCTATTTAAATTTGTCTTGCTAAATATGTTTTTGAGAAAACGGCTGGATTATGTTTACCAGCAATAAATGCGGTTTTATGCTACATTATATCAAGCTGGTTTTCTTTTTCTGGTGCAAAAGTAAATGATGAAGTTAAAAAAACAAACTATTAGTTCTTTCATCGTTTAAAAAAGTGGTACTCCAGCAACACTTAAGGCTACATTGAGAAAACAAAGTATTACATAAGCCAAGGCTTTGATTTCTTCTTTATAGATGATTTAACTGACAATCATATCATAACAGCAAATGTATTCATAAAGCTCAGAAAATGTATACATGCACTAAATGCAACCTCAGATGAATAAAGTATTGCATTTTGCAGCTCTTATTTTTACAGCTGAAATAAAACTCTATTTAGAAACAACCCTTGTGTCAACCAATTGAGCTCCTTCCTGTTGTAGAGGTGAATGGCCCAGCAGATAAACAGCTGCTAATGAAAGTATTACACAGGAAGAAACAGTAAATCAGATTGAGACAGGAGTACTTCCACAGATAAGCAGCTGCAGAAACACAGAGATGGGCTATGGAAGGCTGCAGGTATTTTGATCAACAATATGATGGATACACTCAAATTTAGATAGCAACAGTGCCCAGCAGCCTGTGCACTGTGTCTTGACCGGCTTCATCAAAAGATGACATTCCTGACATTTTGTATGCAAAAACCCTCAGTCTAGTCTTCAGCCTTCACATCAAAAACTGTTTGCATATTTCTTAAGATGATATAGACTCATTGATTTTTCTTTTGATGTTATCATTCAGCAGGCGTCTGGGCTTAGGTTAGTGTGACTGTTAGGATGGTTGCAGGTCACAGTGAGGTTAAGGTGAACTGACACCTTACTGATCTGAAATGATTTTAATGAAGCCTTTTAAGGAAGCTTGGCAGTAAATTCTGTTTTTGTGTGTTGTTCTTGACACATATCTGGTATTGGCTTTTCATCTTGGTTGTTTTTTTGTTTTTTTACTGAATATCACACTTGCTTAAAGCTGCACTAGTCTATATTTTGGAGCCCCTGAGGGGACATGGGAAAAATATATATTGAGGCCAAGTTTTACTACATCGAGCACTCTAAATGCTATTATGCGTGCATGAGGTACAATTTGTTCCTGTATTTTGATTAATTCGTGCACACAAGATAGTAAAATTCGTTCCCATGTTTTGGTTAATTTGTGCGCACTAGATGTGTCTGTATACAAAAAGCCCAGCCTTTCTCCCCGAAGCATGAAGTACAGTGCACCTGCTTTAACTATCAGGTGTCAGACTGTGGCTGCCCACTGCTCCTAAATAGTTAGGATGGGTGTATAGTATAACAATATAATAGGATAGGTAAGGATAAGATGTAGAGTATAAATTCCTGGTATATAAAATGGGCTTAGAAAAAAAAGGAAATTCTGATTCTAACAGAATGATGAATTGATTTCTGTCAAGTGCCAACAAGCACTAATCAGTCCAAGACTGACTGACTATACACATTCCCCATCAGGTTGGTAAATGTGAACACAGAGTTGGAACATCAAATCACAGTTGAGACAAAAGGTTTGTGAACATTGGGTGAACTCTTTGAAAGAAGTACTGAGACCTTTTACTCGGCCTGGTGCCACCAGGGGTCTTATAGCCCCCTCTGTTTAAGCTTTGTGTATCTATAGAAAAATAGCAAAAACAACAAAAATATTGGTTGAGATACATGTGACTATTGCTTAGCTGTTGTTTCAGAACAATGGTTAATGCCACTGTTGTTTCTGAACCACTGACAGTGCTGTTTGTGGGGGTGTGTGCACCGCAAACAACTGTTTCCACATGCCTCCCCCTGCTGATTTTGACAGAATGATTCAAAAGAAAGAAAGAAATGTATTCTTTGATTTTGAAACAGTAGCCTTATGTTGTTGTTATGCCTTTCTGAGGCTATTGCATGGTCAAATCAATGAGTTTTATTTAACGTAAAATTGCCCTCTCACGATTTTTAACAGCCTCCTCAGTCACTTCATCCTAGCGCTGGGCCTGCTTTAACTCAAAAAGTGACACTACCAAAATATAAAAATACTCCTTAACAAGTAAAAGTCTTGCATTCAAAATCTTGCTTAAATAGAAGTACTGTCATGGGAGTAACAGGGAATGGACCCAAATGCAGGACTCAGAAGTAGCAGGAATTGAAGAATTATCATTCATGCTCAAGTGCAGGCAGAGCAAAGCTGGCAGAACAAACCAGAAACAGAACAATATAGAATAAGATTGAACAAAGCAGAACAAAACAAAACAGAGGATCCAACAAGACTGAACTGAAAACCAGGACTAAAATACAAACTGAACTAATGAAACAACAAGGAACAGGTGGCAAGACACAAGGGCAGCCTGGGATCTGATTGGCTGGGGAAGACACAGGGAGCAGGGCAGGGCTAACGAGACTAATGCAGGGCAGGTGTGGAGGGAAAGTGTGAGGGAAAAGCAGGCTGAGGAGGAGCACAGAAACACAGGAGGGGAACAGAGCAAACAGACAACCAAAAACACAGAAAACACAAGTAGGCTCAAGATAGCCCCAAATGCCAGCAGGCCAAATGTAAACAAAAAAACATTCTGTGCCACAGAGCCAAGTGGGCTGCAAGACAATCCGAGACATGTAAATTCTCAAATTCAAAAAAATAGATCTCTTCCATATCCAAAAACTGATACATCACCACTCGCAGTGTGAATTGCATGAAAAGCATTAAACCTGGAAGCTCAGAGAAACTAGCCCAAAACACAGTCAGGGGCAAGTGTCCTGGGGGCAGAACACGGGTGGACCATGAGACCTCAGGCGGGTGGCCTGGGGGCTGGACAGGGGTGGAGCAGAAAACCTCAGTGGGTGGCCTGGGGGTTGAGCTAGAGCAGAGCAAGAGACCTCAAGCGGGCAGCCTGGGGGCTGGACAGATGGACGTAGTCGTTCGGACAAAGTCTGGACAAAGGTTCAATACAATGAGCGCAACAGTATCTCAAGTGGTCCTTTGATATAATCTGCAACATATCTTATCTGTCCTTCCACTTAGTCCAGTTCAACAAACGGGAAAAAATCCAAGGGCATCTGGAAAAAATCCAAGGGCATCGGGTGGACTGATTGAGGGACATAGAACCAGACTGTGACAACTACTCACAATGTAAATGTTTTATTTATATATTTACACACACACACACACACACACACACACACATATATATATATATATATATATATATATATATATATATACACACACACACACATATATACATACATACATATATATAGAGAGAGAGAGGAAGAGAGAGAAG
The DNA here is from genome assembly GCF_963924715.1 of Thunnus thynnus. NCBI lineage: Eukaryota > Metazoa > Chordata > Actinopteri > Scombriformes > Scombridae > Thunnus > Thunnus thynnus. The sequence goes on from NC_089535.1 coordinate 21,379,927, forward strand.
ACAAAGAGGATTTAATGTGACATCTAGGATAATCACAGCCTCATGAAACTGCACTCTCAGAAACTAGTGACCAAGGCCATTCAGAGGATGTACAGCTTGCCTTGGTACATTTATACTCTGCATCTTCTCCTTACCCATCCTATTATATTGTTATACTATACACCCATCCTAACTATTTAGGAGCAGTGGGCAGCCACAGTCTGACACCTGATAGTTGAAGCAGGTGCACTGCACTTCATGCTTTGGGGAGAAAGGCTGGTCTGTTGTGCTGTTGGGCTTTCTACTTATCTAGTACACACAAATTCACCAAAACATGGGAATGAACTTTACCATCTTGTGTGCACGAATTAGTCAAAATATGGGAACAAATTGTATCTCATGCATACGCAACAGCATTTAGAGCGCTTGAATTAGTAAAACGTGGCCTCAATATATATTATGCCCATGTCCTCTTAGGGGCTCCGTATTCTATCTACATATTGACAATCAAATTATTATGTATAGCAGAGGGACACTGGGACCCGTGCTGGAGCAGAAGCCAGTCAGGGGAGAGCCTGACTGGTGTGAGTAAAAGGTATGCTCATGGGGGAACAGGTGTGCAAGACTGCAGGCTGCCTCCACACTCTGGCGCAAAACATTCTGGCTGCAGTGAGTGTAAGGACACTGACAGAGGTCAATGAGAATAAAGTGCTTGACAAACACTGTGTAATGTACAACCTTGTGGACCACTGTCGTTAGCCTGCTAGCAATGCTAGCCCCAAAAGTTTATGTTTTCAATCCTACCTACACTATTAACTGTTTCCCCTGCTTTCAGCCACAGCACATGTGTACATTTTGCGAGGCAAATTTTGGTCTGACTGCATCAGACTGATGCTTTGTGTTCTTCCGCCATGTTGTTGAGACTTTTTGCTCTTTGTGCTTGATACTCTGGAAAGCCAAACCTGTTGTTTTCATCCGTGATGTTTATTTTAGTGTTTTATTGTTGTGGTTTTGCAAATACTTCACATACACCTTGCAGCAAATTTGTAACATTGCTCCTTTCACAGGAAAAGTGCTGACTGCTGTTTATTTTAGTGCTGTTTGTCACCAGTCAATTGATGGTGGTGTGGTTTATGGTGGCAATGTGGTGTTTTGGTTTTGGTTTGTGTTATCTTTTTCACAGGTAGGATACTCTCTCCTTTCTGGCCATGGTGCAGCTCTCTGTCCTCTCTTCTGTCTCTCTTTTAGGGTTTTCTCTGTTCTTAATAAATATCTGGTTATTGCAGTGGAACACAGTGCCTCTTGTGGCCTCTTTATTGGAGCCGCTGTGTCTCCCTTCAGTTGGTTATTCCAGGTATTTTCCATACTCAGAAGTTACATGTGTATAATTTGAAAGGTGTTGAACCCACAGAGAACTATTATGCAGCTTGTCAGTTCCCCTCAGCTCTTTTTTAGGTCTTTCAACTCACTGTTTTGGTTGTACAGCCCACAACTATTGTTTTGATTCGGTCTCACCGCTCTCATCAACCTCATTGAGCAGGCAGCTGTTTTCAGTGAAAAAGCTCTGTACCCAGTACCAGCAGACAAACAAAGTTAGCATCCAGTTGGTGAACCACGAAAGACTCAAAAATTTCCCTAAACGTTGGTGGAGACCAAAACAGAGCTTAAAAGAGAGTGAATATTGGACTTATTTGATTTGTCAGGTGATAAAAACGTGAGTCCACATGAATGCTGAGGTCACTATGTATCTGTTGAATGTGTATATCTGTTTTGTCAGGATAGTTAATTACACATTTTTCTGTGGCGTGACAAACTCGGAACACATAGCCTATTTATTATTGCTTTACACTGACATTGATACTGTATGTGTGTCCTAATTAACTTAAATGCAGTTTGCATGTAGACCTATCCCATTCAATTTCAACACAATTTATCCTGGCTCTGAGGTTCCAGTGGGAGCCCTGCGTCCACTTTACAGCCCTGTGCACACATGCACATACCTGCCTGCTTACATTTTATGTGTAGTTCCCTTGCTGTGTATGTCAACCTCAGTGTCACTAGCTCTATACGTGTGTTTTTGTGTGTGTTTGTGTATGAGTGTGTGTTGATATGTCCACAATTGGCTTCCTCTTCTCTCCTCGAAGTGCCGTTAAAAAGAGCCACTCTGCAGAAAGTGATTCATGTTCAATTTCACAGAGTCCAACCATGATCCCTTGCTCCCCCTTTCATGCTCACCAGTATAAAGTAAGAAAAAAATATATAATAAACTGTTCTTTAAAGATTACGTCTCAGCAGAAAGAAAAAAAAAGAGTTTATATCAGCTGCTAAATTATGCATTTAAATGGAAGTGTAGCTTCTCAGGTCAGTGTAAGGTTGAGAGAAAATGGGAAACTAATTTGTGTGACTATTCAGGCATGGTGTTACAGTAGGTGTTTGTATGGTGTTTTTTTTATTATTCTATTTCCCATTTTACTATACTCAGGTTCATAACTGTTGTGGCATATGGACTAGAAATATGAAACAGAATGCATAGTGGAGAATAAATAGGGGAATCAGTCTGTTAACCAGCCTGTTAACCAACCCCATGCCAGTGAGCCGAGGGTTGGAAAGTCACTCAGTGGAAAAAAAAAAAAAAATCACCTAATGACTCATTTGCTCCATCAGTGACTTAGTGTGGTGTAGACTGCCACCTGCATTAGTCATCCAGTTAAAACATGCCAACAACTGGACAGAAAGCTAGCGTTCAGTCGCTGTGTAATTCAGCTACCAGCCAGCAAATCAGCCCACCGTCCTGTCACTTAGCCAATCAGTCTATACAGTAAGTTACTCAACCAGTCAGTTATTCAGTCCATTAAATCAGATTGGAGCCATCTAGTTAAATAGCTCTCTTCACACCTCATTTCTCCCCTCACTCTCTTTTCTCTCATTTAGAAGCAACAGAGAGACAGAACAAGTGGAACTGGGTCGGAAAATTGAAAATAAGGTGGAGAAAAATAAGGTAAGGTATTATTTTCATGTTTGAGAACATTTCTGAGGTAATTGTCACTGTTCTTTTCTCTATCATTTCTTAAGCTCTTTCTCCTTCCCTGTCAGTAGCTCCTGTGTGTCTGTTCTTGTACTTAGTTCTTAACTTGACTTAGTTCTGTGGTCTTATCACACCAACGTTTTCATGTCACTAAAATATTTTTCTACTGCCTAGACATGGTTCTTGACTCCTTAGCAGATAACTAATTTGAATCACATTTGCTTGTATTAGAAAATCAGAGTTTCTTTTAAACAAAAATATGTAATAAATGGAAAATCTTGACAAAAAAACATTCTAGTTTTGCATCTGATGTTCCAGCAGTCCTGAAAAACTTTCAATGTGTCATAGATGGTTAAGTTAGATGCAGCATGAAAAGATGCAGCATAAACAGGCGGAATAATAAAAATCATAAAGTTGTCAATTTGGATTTTGCAAAGCAGTTTTGACAAGCTTTTGTTGATTACAAAAGTTATTTGGTCTTTCCCTTAAGGGGAATTCCTGTCCGTCCATTTATGACCTGCCGTGCTTCATTGTTTTTATGTTTACAGCTTTATTCATTTAACTAATAAACTTCTCTCAATGAATTTAGACAAGACAATGTTAAAAAGCCCTCAGAGATCCTCCACTGGGCTGAAACAATAACCTTCAGCCACTGTGTAATAGACTTCAGTTGTCATCTCATTTAACAACTTCCAGAACATATTATTCAATGCTGATTGGGTTACAGACATGCACCTGATTTAAGCTGCATTTCTAAAAGCCCTTTGCAACAAATCCTCCAATTTAAACTGTAAAATCAGTCATCGGTCCATGCACTCCAGAACAACACATAGAAGTGTTTTCTGATCTGACACCCCTATCAGCAGTTATTTACGATGACATGTTTATGCCTTCCAACACTGTTGCAAATCACTGTTGAAAAGTAAATACGTTCTATGATATGACAACGCTATGGTAGAGGTTACACTTTGTAGTTTACTTTGACCTCACGCACATTATATACACATTTGCTTGTGCATCAGCAAATAGATAAATGACACATAGCTTTTATTTCATATATCATAATCATATCTTATTGAGTATTTTTGACAGTACATTAGTGCAGTCTGTAGGGTGCACATTGTACAGTCATCTTAGTTTGTGTTTAGTAAAGTTTATCCGAAGTTTTTCTTATTTTTATTTCTTCTGATGTACCAGTGCTGAGGGCACTGCTAATAGTTGCTACTGCTGGAGGGACATCTTGACAGACCTGAGCAAGATATGCTGTTAAGTACAGGTTATACAGCACACAGGTGGCCAGACTATACCCACCTCATGATTTCTGGTTTAAAGATTTTTTTTTTTTTTTTTAGAATATATTAGGGTATTTTTGGCACTTTTCTTTATGTGAATTGTTAAAATATTTGGACTGACAGATACATTGTTCTTTGTTGTTGTGATTGTGTAGTTTAGTGATTAGTCTTTGTGATACGCCTTTATTTCAAAAATGGTCTGATCAGCCATTATATATGACCCCCCGATGTGTTCAGTTCTATTCAGTTCATGTTAAGTTGTCACAGCCTTATGTTTGGCTCTGTTTAGTTGACCTCTTTTATGGGCTCAGAACTCTTTTGTGAATTAATTCTTCTTTTTTGGTAAATATCCTCAGGCCTGCCAACTAGGTCCCTCACAAGGCACAAAAACAACTTGATTAGGTTTAGGGAAACATTTTGTTTTGGGTTACAATGACTACCTTGTTAAGGTTAGGGAATGATTGCGGTTATGGTGTTAAAAAAAACAATGTTGACTTGCAGTTAGAAACGAGAAACAAACAGCAGCCATGTTAAAGTCGATGTTTTGTTTTGGACTTTAACGCTATTTTGTAACATCACCTGATTTCTTCCTTTGGTTTCCTTTGTGAGGAAAGTCTTGCTCTTTGACCTCTGTGTAGTGGACAGATAAGATGATGCTTCACACTCACTCAGTTAAAACTCTGTTCAAATGTCTTTCAAGACACTGAATTGAATGGTAATGTCAGCTATACTGACATTACCATGAGCTGCAATTTGAACAGTGACACAAGCAGCTCTCAAGCCACTACAAGATAAAATAATTCTTTTGTGAACATATAAAAGTGAACTGTTCTAGTTGTATCCAGGGCATTATATATGCTATAATTACACCGCTTGCAAACTCTCAAGTGGCTGAATACAATAAAGCCTTTATTGAAAAGCCTTTGGTGAAAACATGAGCTTTGCTTTTATATCCCTCAAAGGGAAGGGACTTCTCTCTACATTGCTCTTCTCTGCTACATGTAGCTGGACATCACCATGATCATACCATGGGCTAATTTATTTATTTTTTCTTCCCATTCCTTTTGAGTATTTTTCTGACCTACAAAATGTTGATTTACTCTCTGATGTTATAGATTTAATAGCATATAAATGTCTGGGCAACTAAACTAAGCCTAAGCTAAAACAGGAAATTCTTTATGCTGACAAATGTATTTATACACTGCCTGTGAAATCTAATGTATTTGATATTTTCCCAATTCTCCCACTGAGCATGATTTAAATGAAGATTTATAAGAACCACCAATATATGATCATTATTTTATTTTTTCATTACTGTCCATCTTCTCCTTCCCTTTTCCTCTCCGCCTTTCCTCACTCTACTTCTCACTTTTCTCCTTTCCTCTTCGGCCTCTCCTCTCCTCCTCTCTTCACCCCTGCATATAGCTAGTTTTCCACAGAGGACACACCAGCACGCACTTGTTGTCAAAAAGTGCATGTGTATATGCGTGTGTGTGTGTGTGCATTCATTTGTGTGTGTTTATGTGTATCCTGGCAGTACATCTTTAGTTTCTAAATGGTAAACTGTATATGAAATAACGGGCTAGCAGACATTTCGGAAGAATACATAAATCTTAATCACTATTCTCTGTGCACCTGTAGTACATGCACACACACACACACAACACACACACACACACAACCACATGCATATATTACATGCATGCATGTGATAAATTCTCCACTCACGCATGCAGCGCGCATCCAAAACCATAGGGCATTTCACCCCTCTTCTCAGTATAGCTATGATTATCCCTCCATCAATCAACTATATTTCAATCTCTCCTGTCTTCCAAAACATTGCATTCTCCACAGACATGATGCCTCTGTCAGTCTATCCTTTTATTCTTTCCATAATCTTCATTTTCTCTGTCTTGTTTCTTTTCATATTCATCAGTGGTCCTCCATAGGGAATATAGCACATGTAAATGCCTTCACCTTGTTACAATGTAGCATGTATGAGTGTCTCCTTGAACATATAGAGTGTGTGAATGTGTGTGTATGGTTTCATAAGTGTGTTTGTGCTCTAATTTCTTTTGCTCTATTTCCTTTCTCAGTCTCTCTAGACTTCTAACCTTATGGATTCTTCTCTTGTCCTCCAGCCACTCTTCATCTACTTTTTTATATCATATAAAAGATTTTTCTCTTTCTCTTTAATTAAATTTTGGCTAAACAAACATAGCCTAAGTTGAAAATAACCAGAATTATCATTAAAACTGCACTGGCAAAATCTGCACTTTGGCAGCTCTAGATGGTAGCAGAGAGGTTAACCGTTTGAAACACTTCAACTTGAAAGCCTATGAATCAAGTACTAGAACCCCAGTAGTTACATTCAGTAAGCTACGCAAGCTGCTTTATACAAAGGATATAAAGGGATTGAATAAGAAATACTGTATTTCAAGTTGGTGAGTTTAGCATTCTTTGCACGTGCTGCTGTTGAGTAGATGGTTTATATTAGTGGTTCTGTTTCAATTCATGAATGAAGAGGTAACACCAGTAGAATTAAGGCAAACATGACAAATATCCATCTGAGATCAACTAATTTCAATGGATCCACCACAAGTCAGCCCCAATGGTTCTTTTGTGTAGGGATCCACTATCCAATTACACCAGATAGTTCAAAATAGAGGAAACTATAATATTAGCCGCAGCGCACCCACCAATTTTACTAGTCAGAGTGAAAATTGCTTCCAAAAAGAGATGCAGCATAGTCTGCAGCTAGTCATGACAGCAGTAGATGGTGCAAATATGTCCCCTTAAGTAATTAATGGTTTAATTTACTGTCTGGTTAGTAATCAAGCTAGCTAGTTTGCTAACTGCTTACCAGCCCTGCAAGTATTTACCCCATCACAAAATTAGAAGCACCACTGATTTTGCAAGAATGTGCAGATGAATTTCATTGTACCACAAATAATAGTGTTGTTCTTTTACATAAGTGCAGCCTCTCGTATAGCTCTGAAACATGTATGTGCTTATTTTCCTGAGAAGGAATGTCAAGTCCTTTTTTTTGGTCAGTTGATCATTTTATCTTGACCTCTCCTTCCTCTTTCCATTAACTGCCTGTTCTTTAGAATCCCTTTTTTCTAGACATTTCTCCATAACTATATGAATTTATTATGTCCCCCACTGTTTCTATTCCATCTAATCTCTCTATAGGCAATTCTTGCAATTCTTCCCCACAGATGTTCCTTTCATAACTATAACGATGTATTTTTCTCTCCCTTCACTCGCTGTTGTATGTCCCTGCTGGCCCTTCTCTAACATTTCGCCATCCTTCTATCCAGTCTGTCTCTTTATCTCACTTTAATATCCTTCATTCCAAAGGGCCCCATCCATCTCAAATGGAGAAAAGGGAGAGGAGAGAGGGCCAAAGGTAGCAGAGGGGGAGAGCATTATTGGTGGTACCATTACAGAGTATTCACTGTAGTTGTAAACAAAAAATTCAGGCACAGTACTGCACTTTTTTTTCTTGCATCTAGTGGTGTACATCTATCCCTCACAGATAATTCAATACACATTCAGATTTAGGGTTTACAAACTGATACGAAAACAATAGATACACTTGTAATGATTCAATACACTACAGTTCAAAGGTGATTTGTTACAATTCCAATGCAATCATCCAATAACTGTCAAGATATTTCTCTAAAAGCCCAAAATGTTAACACGTCAGAGGATCATCAACATCAGTGGAATTCATCCTCTGGAACCATGAATGTCTTAACCAAATTCTATGCCAATTCATATTTCATTGAATATATTTCAGGCTCTAGAGCTAAAATGACTGATGGGAAAGGGGTGTGTTTGCAGTGATGAACCCACAGAGAAATATGATGCAACCCTGCAACTTCACTGAGCTCTACACAACTTTTAGCCTCTTTTGGCTCATTGTTTTGGCAGTGTGGCCCACAAATTAGACTTTAATCGGTGCCGTTTCCAGGCACAGCAGGCAGCTGTTCAGCAAAAAAAATCTGATAAACCTTTTGTATGGTACCTGCCCATCGCCAAACTGCAGAAAGACAAGGTTAGCAGCTAACTAGTGACCATAGTGGAGCATTTAGCTTAAGACAAGCCGTTTTCTCGGGAGTAGGTTGAGACCATAACAGAGAAGATACTTTGAGATGGACCTACATCCATCACAAACACGACTCCTAATAGATGCTGATATTGCTTTGCATCTGCCAAATGTGTAAATTGGTTTAATTTTTGTGAACACAATGGCAATAACATGACAGCAACAAGTCATAGGATGTTCTTCATGATTTTAGGCCTTTTAATCCCAAGGAAAGAGATGTTAATTCTATAGCATAAAATTATATATATATATATATATATATATATATATATATATATATATTAAATATAGTGTGCTTCCAGTTTTGTGGTATCAGTTTGGGGAAGTTTCAGCATGCCAATGCTCCCATGCACAAAGCCAGGTTCATAAGGAATTGCTTTTCTGAGTTTTGTGCGTAAGAACTTGACTGACCTACACAGAGCCCTGACCTCAAGCCAATCCAGCACCTTTGGAATGAATTAGAGCCAAGAGCCAGGCCTTATCACCTCTCATCATTTCTCACTGATGCTTTTTGCAGTTAAATGGAAGAAAATCCCTGCAGCTTTGTTCAAACACCGTGTGGAAAGCGTTCTCAGAAGAATGTGAAGGCATTTAGAGTAATAGATTAATGTCCATGGTTTTAGGATAAGATGTTGAAGGTGATGAAGTGACATCATGGTTTAAAGTTTGGATGAGTGGGAGTTGTAGGTTATGACTGTGTGATTCACTTTTTAATCCCTAAACCATGTAGTTTCCCCTACACAGCTGCTGCTTGCCTAAATAATATACCCAGAATTTCTCTCTATAAAGCTGACGACTTCTTGGGAGCTCTGTGCAAACTCTCTGACTTCTCTCTCTTTAAAATCACATTTTCACAGTCAGAGAGGGGAGACACTTGATGTGCTGCTGTTAGCGACGCTGACCTACGCAAACTACTGATTCCTTATCAGCTCAAGGGCTGCTGTTCTGTAGCTGAACCTGACTCTTGTGGGGACCAGAGAAGAAAAAAGAAGAACATTAGCCTGTGAAAGAGAGCAACAGCAGTCCATCAAACTCTTTCAATTGCATTTTTCATCATGCTTTGCTTCAAGGTTGCTGCAGTTTGACTTGTTACCTCCTCATTCTTTCTTTTTCTCTCACTTTATCTCAGCCTGTGCCTCACCTTTTATCACTCCCCATGCTTATTATATTCAACTATAATGTCCAATAAAGCAGAAATGCAATAAAAATAATATTAAAATTGGTCATGGAAGAGGAGGTGGAGAGAGCCAGCGAATGAACACAAGGAGGAAAAAAGGAAGACATTTTTTCTCTTTGTGCACCTGGGAGAGACAGGCACACACACACGCACACACGCACACAGTCTCTGCACTCTCCATGTGCACCAGAGGCACTCAAGTCATTTATGAAAACAAAAATATTTTTCAACATGGGAAATGAGATGATGTGTCTTTTTCTCCCTCTTCTTTCTCTTCTTTCTGTCCGTCTGCTTTTTCTCAGAAATACACTATAAGGCCGTACTTCATCAGAAATGTTTGTTTTCTTCTTTCCTATACGTGTTTGTTATCTTTACCTATTTATCCCCCACCTACCTTTGCTTTATTCCCTTATTTCTCTCCTATTGATCTTGTTTTGTTTCCTTTCTCTCTCATTGTCATATAACAGTTTGTCCCTGGTTCACCGAGGTCAGAAAACACAGACACAAACATAGACACACACAGCCTTCCAGCTATCCAGGGATGATCCTTAGATCTTACTAGGATTTTGGACCCCACATTGAACCATGAGACAGAGGACTATACAGCAATGAAGGCTCTCTCGCTCTCCCTCTCGCTCTCTCTCTCTCTCTCAATCTTTTTTCAATTTCAATTTAATTGGCTTTATTGGCATGACGTTGTGGATCAAACATGTTGCCAAAGCAAAAAGTCACATATAAACAATATAATATAAATAGTTAATAATAAAGTGAAATAAAAGAAAGATGAAAAAAGAAAAGAAGGTAAGAAATTCTGGGATTTTCTGGTTGAATTTGAGGATGAAATCTTCTTTAATGTCTTTGTATTTTGGACAACTTGTGAGAAAATTAATTTCTGTCTCAATTTCTCGTCTTCCACAATGGGTACAAATTCTCCTTATTCTTTCTAGCCATTCTCTCTTATGGTGATCAGTGTCAATAGCGAGTTAATGGTCACTAAGTCTATATATAGTTAGGGTTTGTCTTTTTATAGGATGTTTTATTTGGGTTAACTATAGGGCTAATTCTCTGTCCAGTGAATTATAGCATTCTAGTTTATTTATTGATTAGATTTATGTTTTCCACTGCTCGAAATATCTTTGACATATGAATATGATTTCCTCATTTGTTCTATTCCAGGTATTTTTATCTGGGTTCAGATATCTTTGCTGTTCTAAGTTTGCTCTGTGATGGTGTGAATCTGAATCTGCCTCTATCAAGAGGTTCCAAAATTTGATTGTTCTTTTTTTAATTTTAATTAAGATGGGGAATTAGCACAGCTCTGCTCTGCACCCGTGGTTTGGACAGTTTCTATGGACTCTCGATATGTTTTTACAGAACTCAAGATGTACTTTTTCAACTGGGTTTGAATCCCAGTGCTCTTGTTTAATTAACGGGCACCAAACTTCACTTTCATATAAAAGGACTGGCTCAATAGCACTTAAGAAAATTTTGAGCCGAATCTTTATTCAGGGGTTTAATTTGAATAGGAGTTTTCTTATACTGTAATAAAGTTTACTAACTTTATCTGCCAGTGCACTTACAGCCTTGACAAAATGTCCTGAAGCAGTGATAGTTAGGCCTAGGTATGTTTATTCTGTTGTATGACTCAGTGTTGTCTCCTCCAAAATGAATTTACATTTTTTAGTATGCGATCTTCCTTTTTTTGAAATATTAAAATTTTAGTTTTATCTAGATTTACTCTGATTGCCCAATTTCCACAGTAATCATGGAGTATGTTCAAATGGTCTTGCATTTCTTGCTCTGTTTTTGATAGCAGTAATAGGTCATCTGTATAAAAAACACTTAACTTTCTTTCCCTCTAAGTCAAGTCTTGGTGCTGGAGAGTTTTCAAGTAGTTTTGATAATTGGTCAGTGTATATGTTGAAAAGTGTTGAAAAGGGGATATATTGCAACTTTGATGGACCCTTGATGGTTCCAAATTGCAGGATATATGCCACTTTTTATACCAAATTTAATCATTTTAGTACAGCCATTTTAAGTTTACTGCTACTGTGTTTCAACATTTCTGTCCTGATACCATCAATACCACAAGCCTTTCCATTTTTAAGACCAGCCAGTTTTTCTTGTAGCTCTTTCATTGTAATCACACTGTCCAAAGCATTTTGATTGTCCTTTATTGCATTTTCTAATGATTTCTATTTATCAATTGTTGACAACTGATGTGTGTTTAAACCATAATTTTCTAGATTTTGATATAAATTATAAATAGTTTTTCCAAACATTGCCATTCTGTATTGTAATACTATCTTTATATTTGGTTGAATTCATTTTCCCCCACAGGCTCCAAAAAAAGTTTTGGTCTATTGCCTTTTCAATTTTGACTTATTTGTCATCTCTGTATTTAGCCTTCTTTTGGTTGATAGTTTTCTTGTATTGTTTAAGGGCTGTGTGCTTTTCATGGCCTAATTCTTGGTTTTCAGGGTCATTGTGTTTCTTGTTTGACAGGTTTCTGGGATGCTTTCAGAAAAAGAAACATTCACTGTCAAACCATTGTTCTTTTGCTTGTTTTTTTGTTTGATTGAGAGTTTGGTCTCTTCATTTTGGGCTCTTTTGCCAGTTTCATAAATATATGATTCAAATCTTTTGTGGCCAGATTTGTGCTACCTTTGTTTATCAGGTATTGTGTACATAAAAAGTTATCTAGCATGTTTTGGATGTTAGTCTTGTTAAATGCATTGGTGTTTTCTCTGGGTGCTGGTGGTGTACTGGAGTGCATTATATTGAAAAGTGTTCCTAATATTTTGTCCACTCCATTAACACATGACACAAAATATTAGGAACACCATTCAGTATAATGCACTCCTGTACACTGCCACTATCCAATCCACCACCAACCTCAATAATAAACATTAAGTAGAATTATCACCTTTCTGACAATGTCAACAAACACTGAAAATGTATGAGCTTTGTAAATGTAGAATTTATGGCAGAGCTGTTCTACTGGATTGCATTAGATTGCACAGGTGTGCCTAATGAAGTGGCCAGTGAGTGTATAATTGTGATGTTCCCGTTTATACCAAATAATTATTCCCCCAGATTGTCCTCCATTTTTCATGTGAGAGTATTTTCAGGAGGGTAGACTCAGTTCAGTGTACTTGGGCAGTTTGAAGGGGTGTTTTTATGTCTCCATGTTTCTTGTAAGATAATTAGATTGATCTTGTTTATACTATCTGTAAATTCAGGACTTGTAATCTTCAGTCCAAAAGTTGAGTTCAGTCCCTAAATATTCCAACTACTAACTGAAAAGGATGCTATTCTCTCATTTAAATATGTAGTCTTTCATTCTTTCAAAATTCTAACTGTACTAAATGGCCAGTTAATGGCTTATTTACTTTGTTACAAATAAATAGATAATATCTCTTAACTGGTTTTGTGCTAGAGAAACCTTTGCTCTGGTAGCAACTGCAGTTTACTCCTCTGTCATTGAGATGAATGTGATCATACAGGTACTGGTAACTTATTCTACTGTGGTGTGCCACACTCGCGTTAGAAAGATGAGTACATCTTCTGAAGATCTCTGAGTTAATGGTGTTGATAATGTTTTGGGGAATGTCTGATTGAGGAAGTAATGTGGATATCATTACTTTTGCAGTTGGGAAGTTCTCAATGGCTCTTTTTGCCAGCTGCCATAGTGCTATGGGTAAATGGTAAATGGACTGCACTTATGTAGCGCCTTTCTAGTCTTCCGAACACTCAAATTGCTTTTACACTTCAAGCCACATTTACCCATTCACCCACACACATTCACAATTTCGGAGCAATTTGGGGCTCAGTATCTTGCCCAAGGACACTTCAACATGTCGACTGGAGGAGCCGGGAATCAAACTACTGATCTTAGCTGCCGATTAGTGGACGACACACTCTATCTTCTGAGCAACAGCTGCCCCGATGGGGATATCACCATTTCTCCGGGTGAGGTCATTTGATCTGATATGAATGAGGATATGTTCTACACCTACAAACTCTCCACTGGACAGGTGTTCTATGGCCTTCTCTGTGGTGGGACTCCAGAGTTTCACAGATTTTTTTCTCTGGGAACAGACGTGTCATATTGATGTGTTTCCCATTGGAGTTGCAGAGAAACCAAATTTCTTTGTGTGTGGATATGTTGAGTTTGTTGTCAGGTGTGTTGTCAGCAGAGATGTGTGTGTCTGTTTCTGTGGTCTTTGGAGGGGTGGGTGGGCCTAGAGTCAGAGGGGTAGAGGATATTGAGGAGGTTGGGGGGTTAGGAGGGAGGGGAACATTGACTTCAGAGGGAAGTGAGATGATGTCTGAGGGACAGCAAGTAGAAGGGTTAGTAGGATTAGAGTAGGAAGAGGTAGAAAAGTTAGTAGGGTGGAGTAGGAGGGGGTAGGGGTTATGGGTTGGGGATGATCCTCTTTCTGTAGATCTTGCCTGGTTCTGCTTTTGGTTGACGCTGGTGATTTCCTCTCTTATTGTCCAGAGCATCATCCTTAGAGAACAGTCTTGTTTTGTGGTTGGTCATTGGAGGTTTTCTGATACAGGCTGACAAGAGTTCTCTCTCTGAACTCCATGAACTCCCTCTCCAACACTGAAACTCCTTCTTTGAGAGTCTTTAGATTGTTGGAGAATCTAAGAGTGGTCCCAGGAGAGAGAGTAACTGAGGGGTTGTTGGATGCAGTGAAGCTCTGTTTTGTTTGTGCTATCTGCCAATAAGTGTGCTAAGCTTTCCTTCTCTTTCTTTTCAGTCTCTTCTTTCATGGTCTGAAAATTATCCAGGCAGGTTTCAGATCCTTGGACCATGACTGTACCATTATGATAAACATTAATGGTCAACGTTTGGCAGGTTGTTTCTCCATCTTCATAAACAGAGTCTTCTTTTGCTAACTCTATTCTTTGTGCGCACGAAAGCCTCTGTGAAAGTTATGTGCCATGCATTTGGTTTGTAACAAAAGCTTTGTCTTTACCGTTTTCTTTTACTGTAAAGTCTGCAATGACTGTCTCAGGTGACTCCTTTAGGACATTTAATCTGAAAATCTTCTTGGCCTTAACAGATGTGATGTGACTTTCACTGCTCCATGTGAAAGACAAAACAAAAAATATGTGTTCATGTAAGACAGACCATATCATGGTGTTAGCATGCTCAGTATGAACATTGATTATAACTGTACATGAAAATCATTTGATTTTATGCTCTATTTGACCTGTAATAGCACTGGAGTAATGGACACCATAAAACTGTAGCACCTTTCAGAAGGCCTTGGGGCTAAATGTAAAATATACTGTATGTTAAATAGTTCATGACAGACATGTTGATCTCTGATAGCAGCAAATAGCAATGGGATTCATCATGGAAACAGAGAAGTAGAAACTGAAGCAGACACAATATAAAATTAAATAATAATAAAAGATTATTCTGTATGTTGAATATAAATGTTTTTTCTTGTTGTGTTGATACAAAATATAATCCAGGTAGTATGTATGCATTGTATTGGCAAATATAACATGTATTTGCCAATGCAAATGAGTGGTTTATGAATGTAATTGTTTTCAACTTAGCAGTATTTGTTCAGTAAATTAAAAACACACACACACACACACAGACAAGTGAAAATCCAGTGTGGATAGCAATGTGTAAATACAGTACAGAAGAGGAAGAACAAGAAAGACTGAAATTAATTACATGTGTGTCTTTATACGCACACACACATGCCAACATGGCTCTAATGAGAATTTTAATTTACTGATCTATTTTTATGCCTATATTTTGGCCAATATTTTTTACTCTAATGCCAGCAAAACATGTTGTGCTGGAATGGATTTAGACAGTCAATGTAGAAATGTGAGTGTGTGCATGTACAGTAAAATCTGTTAATTTATAGTCCTTATTATTAAGTCCCAAATGTCAAATTGTTACCCCTTGAGTTTTTCCTTTCCCACTTCCCACTCTTTGATTTATGACAAAAATAAAGAAGGAAATGCCTAAGGACCAAGTGTCAATCTTCTGCCGCAGGCGTGAATAGTTTTCAGTGGGAATGGAAAGGGCATAAAGTGGATTTATGCTGGGAATGATGCTGAGGAGGAGAAAGACAGAAAGACACAGAGAACACCGTGAGAGAGAGAGGTCTGTATTAAACTACATGTCTATTAGTTAGCGTAATCATTTTATTTTTTCAACCTGTCTCTTTTTGTGAAGTAGGTTCTATTTGTGTAAATAAGGCATTAATTGAGTATTGACTATTGTTATAGTCATTATTGTTTCTCTTTTTGTGCTTTATGATTCAGTTGATTTCATGCTCAGTTTGACCTTTGCTCACAACTTTGAGATTGACATTTGCTGTTCCACAAAATCACAGAAAAATGTGTATTGTCATGGATTCATTTAACCCTACTCACCATTCAAGAGGAGTTAAATGTTCCTGATTGACTCAAAAGCTAACTGCCCATTCAACAGTGCCGCAGATGCACTGAACACCGGCTACTTGCTCTGCTCAGCCATCTCAGTTACACCACCCACCTTATTCTCTCACATCCGATCACCAAAGACCACTGTTTCTTCTTTCCAGAACCACTTTTACAAAAATGAGGCTTACATGTTTCTCTGCTCCTGCATCTTTTTATTTTATTTATTTTAATCATGGCCATTTTACCCTTTTTGAAGATGAGGAGCTCCCTCTATCGTACTCTGTAGCTATTACATAGAGAGGGGGCTCATATGAATGACCACTTGATTTTTCCCCCTTTCCTTTCTCCACTCTTAACCAGTTATACCCTGTCAAGACTGTCCTCAAAAAAAAGACTTTCTGGATAAAAAACTCACCTGTCATTTATCCAAATGCTTAAAAGTGAACTGTTGTGGTTGTGTGAATAGTAACTGTCCTCTCTCAGAAGCAAAGGTTAGAAGTAGTGTGATGTTGTTATAGTGCTTAAAGACCCCATAAGGAGGAGGTTGGTGCATGGTTGGGTGTACAAAGTGCCTAACTTTGACACCTGAGACCACACATCTTTTCCAATACTACTTACCAATACTCAGCATTAGTTTCTTGACCTTTGCAAAGTAGTTTTGTTTAGCTAAAACCAATCCTTAACCATAGAGCTGCCAGTTTCTGAACTTTGTCACTGACTCCTTGTCTTGCTTTTTGTTTAAAAAAAAGAACTAGCTATCTTACTCCATTTCCATCGTTTTGAGCCTCTATCCTCAACTCACCATTCAGCTCCAATACTTAATCATATCATCTAAAATGTGTATGTCCTTAACAACCTTACTCCCACAACAATTTCATATTTTACAGGATGTCTGTAACTGCTATAATACCCCTCACAGTCTGCTCTATTTTTCTCTTTATGTTTGAACTCTAATAGCCTCATCACCTATGCCTGCTAAACATAAAAGCCTCTACCACTGAGTTCTACAAAAGTGACATCAATTTTCTTTGGTTCAAATTGCTGCTCTGCCCCAGATAGTTACTCAGTAAACCTTTACCCTGACTTAACATTCACATGTTGTATTCAAACCTTTTGCATCCCTCCTCATGAACACACATACACAGAGGCATCTACACCAGTGGGCACAGCTGTTTTATTGGGTCTATAATACTGACATGACTCTACACTATATGAACGTTTTCACCTCTGATATATAGTATATATATCAATAATGTCAGATTTCATTGGTTGTATGTGTGGGCTGCGAGCTAAGTGATAAACCAAATCTGTGGTGGATGCACACACTTCCCTACTTGGCTTTGAAATACGCACACAAATGTACACACACACACACACACACACACACACAGAAAGCAACCGGAGCTGCACAGCACCAACTAGGGAGTCGTTATATAATATGCTATATATCAAAGTCTTCCCTTGAGCGACTTCAGGGATAATTGATACAACAAAGGATCAGACTGCCTGAGCCATGGGAATCACTGGGAGTGACTCCTAAATCACACACAAAACCAACATGACACATTAAGACTCACTTTGGATCACTTTGTGCCATTTCATCATCTGGAAGACAGTCTGAATTAGAAGGTTTGCCAGAAAAGTGTTATCTCTGGAAACTGTTTATTCACAGCAGGGGGTACTTCTTCTACCAGACATGCACACACCACATGCATATATATGTGTGTAATGCCATGATGCAACACAACAATAAGCACATTGCAATTGCACATAGCAATTGTTAAGGAGACACTACACAATAAAATGTGTAAGTTACAAAAGCGTTGATGCATGGGCCTGAAAGGTTCAAATGTTTTTAGGAGGTCATTGATAGCAACTTCACAAAACCTTGCATGGTAATTGCATACAAGTGGGGAAACTGCCAGCATAGCAAAAATGCAGGGCTGCTAAATCTCATGCATTGACCATAAGACTCACGCAATTGACACTTTTCACACGCTCTCACGCCACACGTCCATTTCCTCACACAGTAAAAAACAAATTGAAAAGAGGACACTGACAGCGCATGGACAGACAAGACAGAGCAGCACAGTGCAACAGCAGCACTGTGCAGCAGCGAGTTATTCAGACCATCAGGGGGAAAGCCAGAAATATGTATCTATTATACTGTAATTCATTCCCATACATGCTGCTCAGGGTAATCTCAGTCAGCGGCTCTTCTGGCAGCAGCACAGCATCTCTGGCTCTCCTCTCGCACAGTGCACACACAGGCAGGAGTGAGAGTGAGTTACTATGGTTACGAGATGCTCTGTGAGTCTGTCACTCTGAAACTTTCCCAATAATAGGTTTTTAGGTTAGTTGTAAGGCCATTTCATTCATCCACATTGTTTGTACTTTGTTGCACTTGTTAGACTTTGAAGATGGCCTTGTGAGTATTGAGAATAGCAACCCTCAGGTTTAACATTGTCTAACCAGGTTTAATTATCCAAATCATATTGTGATATGTGATTTGTAAGGCTTATTTCTTGTCCTGATCCACCCAATTACATACTGTTCTTGATGCATTCTTGGTTTTCATAGCAGCCTCAATCTAACTAATCTAGACTAGTGCAGGTGGCTGTTTCTTGATTTAATCCAAGAGGTTAGGTGGTGTAGAAATGCGGGAAAAACCTTTTTTTTCGGGGGGAAGGACCCCCAGACCCCCTCACCAGTTATGTATCTTTTCAAGTTTGCTCCCCCATTTTAAAACATAACCAGACACCCATGGTGAGGAGCAAAGATCTTTCTTATCCTTTGTTTTGAAGAAAAATATGTGTAAGATCTGGAGTATATATCAAATATGCTATCGAATAAACACAAAATAGCAAAAAGAAAGTCTTATGAAAAAGGTGTTGGTTCATAAGGCCAGAGAGAGGTTGAGTGGTCAATTGCCCACAACTAATGTTCATTTTATTATGAACAAAAATAAGTACTACTAAGGTACGGTTATGTAACCCTAAAAAAGATTGAGGCTATGTTTTCCCGTTACATACAGAGTTCTTATTCAGATTTTTTTTTTTTTATGCAGGCAGTCAGACCTTTTGAAGTCTTGTTTTCATCCTTAACTAAGAGAGAAGGAATGCTGAAAGGGTTGATGTGAAAGGACTAGAAAAGAAGTGTTTGGTTTCAGAAATGCAAAAATTTTGACAACCACACCAAATATCACCACATGATCCCTTTAACAGCATCTCTGGCATCATACACAGAATTGAACTGCTTGAAAGCAGTGAAAAAATGATTAATATTTTAAGAAGGATGACAAAGTTTCTTTCCTAAGTCCTGAAACTGAAGGAAGAAGGTGAAAAAGTGAAGCAGACAGACTTTGGTGAAGTGAGCCAAGGTCAGGAGGGGTACAACTGCTTCACTACTACACCATCTCTGATCTGTGGAATTTTGCACTTAATTTCACAAACAGTATTCAGCAACATAGAGCAAGAAAAACACTTAAAGGTTACTTTTTGATTTAAGGTCAGCCATTGGGTATGAGGGGTTGTTTATTTGAAGTCAGAATTAGTCCTGCACTGGCTTTACTTATAAACTATGAAGCATAGTGTGGGCTTTTTCTCTCTCTTACAGGGATCCTTGAGTCATGTAGAGCTGCAACAATTAGTTGATTAATTGATAAGTCCATAAACAGACTGTTTACTGACAATTGTAGTAGCTGATTAATCAATGTGGATCAAAAAATGCCAAATCCTCTGATTCCAGCTTCTCAAATTTTAAATGTTTTGTGGTTTCTTTTATCTTCTGTAATTGTAAAACTACTATTAACTATAACTATTATTTTGATTTTGGGCTGTTGCCTGTTCAAAACAAGACATTTGAAGATGTCACCTTGGGCTTTGGGAGACTGTGATGAGCATTTTTCACCATCTGACATTTATCATTGACCAAATGATTTAAATATAATCAACAGGTTTATAGATAATGAGAATACTCATTAGTTGCAGCCCTGGAGTCATTCATATAATATGAGATGGAGGGTAGTTCATTGTACAGTTTTCTGATGAGCTTTTCTTTAAACTTGCATTAGTAGTTTGGGGGCTTTTTGTTTGGTTGTTTTTTTGGTATGTGGGGGCAGTGCAACAAGCAGAACACTGACAAAACACTGACATATTACTACCTTGTTGTGTATTTACACATTCAGCAGACATGAACAACTTTGCTATTCATGTGGAGTCATATTTCTGTATGATTTAAGTCCAGTATTCACTCTGCTTAAAGCTCTGTTTTGCTCTCCACCAACTCCTAAGCGAAATATCTGGCTCTTAAGATGCTAACTCTGTTGCTTGGCAACAGGAGGAAAACCAACATGGAATCTTACAACAAACCACATCAAACTATATCATTGTCTCAACCTGATAAATAAATGGAACAACCTCCTCTGCCTCTATGGAACAGCTTCCACTGGTTCTGGCCAAGTTACATACAATAGGTGTATCTGAATTTTTTCACTAAAAGTAGCTGCCTGCTGTGTCTGGAAACAACACTGATGAGAGCAATGAGAATGAGCCAAAACTGTGAAGTTGCGGGCTGTCAAACCAAAACAAAAAGCTGAAAGATGGTAGCACAGTGTTTGAGGGGAATTGGAGAGCCGGATGATTCTTATCACTACAACCGACACCTTTCACATGAAGGATTCCTCCTATCCATTGTTAATATAAAAATATGGATTAGTGCAGCTTTAACATCAATCTTTAAAAAATGGAGAGTCAATACATCAAGGTGAAGCCACACATGAAACATTAAAAAATGAATCAAATTTAGAGAGAGGAGACACAGACAGTACACAGACTGGGTGAAACAACATTCTTTGTTTAGTCTAAGAAAATAATTACTACTGAAAATAATTACTACTATGAATATTTTAGTCAGCATTGTGTTAATGGGATATTTGTAAGGAACCTTGTGCTGATTTTGTACAACTTAAGTACTAACCACAGTAAATGAAAAAAATTATAAATTCAAGAGAGGTGCCAGATCAAGGATGAGCAAGCTAAACAGACTTGCCTCCTAAAATCTTCTGCCCAGATTCAATGAAATTCTACCCTGGGATACAGGTTTAAACAGCTATTTAAAGTGAGGCTTTAGTATTGCAAGCACAGGTTAAGATTTCCATCTCAGCAAGAAGAAAACCAGCTTTGACTCTTCGATCAACACAACACAAACCCTGGTCTCCAGAGTCAATATCAACCTCCTCTCTATAACTTATTCTGGGTATAAAAACTTAACTCTTGCTGCAGTACATTGGCACAAAACCTCACTAGTGAATCCTTACAGCAACTACATCTTCTTCAAAATGTATTTGCCAATTCAAATTAGTTCAATATAAATGTAATTTGTAAGAGACAAGATTAGTAGGTCACTGAACTGGCTAATGAGGTGACAGGTCTTTTGGACTACAATCAAAAAAGTCATTAACCTCAATAAATGCTCCCTTTTTATATGCAAGTCATATTGCCTCAGCACTCCTCATTTAGAATGTAATTAAGTCTTTGACACCTGAATAGAGGATGTTATAATGGCAGGGATGAGTTGACATTTTGATGATATAACTGCTTTTGGGTAATAGAGGAAATTCTGATGAATATATTGAAGTGACCACCAGTCAGAATTACATCACTGCCAACCAAGGTACCAAGGTAAAGGAAGTGCAGAAAGCTATGCTGCCCTACAAAGGCAGAGGAACATGTAAGCAGTGAAGTTAAGAAAAATGGGTTTAAAGTTTTTTCGGGATGGCTACCTAACTGGGTAACAGATAGAAAAATTAGAATACCTTCATTTTGTGTCTTTTTGGGCAGATTATTGACCATAAAAAATCATTACCATAGAACCTACACAATAGCTAAAAAATGCATTTTCTGCCTTTAGGTAATCCGCACAGAATTCAAAGGGACTATGGAGTATCTACCAACAAATTTTTTAAGATTTTGGGAATCATCTATCTGTTTTGCTTAGATGTCTCTCTATCCATCTGCTATTAATAGTTTTAATGTAATCAATATAATACATTCATTTACAATGTAATGCATTTAAATATGTGATTTAAAAGGTATCTCATGATTTCCAGTGGAGTTAAAAGCCAAGATGGTGGTTACTGCTAGTGAGCCAGACTTGTTATATTTAGCAAGAGTTCACTTAGGTTGAAAAAAAAATGTAGTTACTGTGTTTTGCATTTGTAGGGTAGTATGGAATACTAAACTAAACAACATATAATTAACTTTGACTAAAAGGACTGTATATACATATTGTATCTGTACGCTGCCCTGGTCTGTGTCCCATCCCGACCTTTTTGTCCTGGCTGATTTGTGCCATCTGCTTCCACCTGGATGTCTGACAATTATCAGCTGAACTACTTGGCTGAAAACACATCGTTCTGAACAAACTGCTGACCAAACTATATTGAGTGTCCTCTCTCTCTCCCTGTCTGCTCTCTCACTCTGCCATCTCTCTCTTTTTTCTCACCTTCACACATCGCCTGTCACCTCTCTATGAATAATCTCTCTCAACAATTATTAATACAGCCTGTCCCAAAGAGAACACATTAGCAAGAGTCAGCTACAGTACTGCAGGGTTCAGTCAATCGAAACCATAAGAGTACCTAGCTGCAGACAAAATGGCAGACACAGAAGCAGATATCTTGGACCTCCACAGTTGACAGGAAATCATGTGACCTTAGCAGCGGAAGTTGGTCTTCTTTTTGTTGTTTTTTTCCCTGTGGAGTAGCACATGGATTTTAAACAATGTACAAATTTTATTCACCAGAAATATATTTTAAAGGTCATTTGGCTTCAAACAATATTTTTAAATTGAGAAGTTTAAAGTTAGTTCAGATTTTAAAAATGGGCCACATCAGCAAGGAACACATAGCAGTTAGTCAATAATGGAAAAAAAAAAAAAAAAAAAAAAAACACCAGTAAAAAAATACATAAAAACATTATATGTTAGGGCCCAAAAGCATGGAAACATTTTTTAAAGATCAAAAATCGCATGGGGAATTTCCCTGTCATCAGTCATAAGAAAAAGAAAGAAAATGATCCTCAAGCAACTGAGGAAATTCAGCCTGCTAATGACAATGATGGTCCAGTTTTACATTGCTATCAAGTTCATCCTCTCCTCCTCAATAACTGTCTGGTATGGGCTTGCCAACATCCAGGATAAGGTCAGACTCAACAGGTCATCAGAGCAGCAGTGAGGATCATCAGCTGTGACCTGTCCATCCTTCAGGACCTTTATACTTCCAGGTCAAGAAGAAGGGTGAAAGAGATTATGAGTGACTCTTGTCAGGGAAAAATTATCCCCTCAGTAACCTGGATTGATGTGTTGATTCAGACTTCTGTGAACACAAGTCTTTATTCCTTACACATGTACATGGAGAGAGAACTCTTACATGAGAATCATGCAGTGTTAGAGAAGTCTCTCTGGAAAGAGGATCTTAAAACTTGCTTCTATACAGTGTGACAAACAAGTTTAAGAGCATGTGTGGGTGTTGCAAGATAACCTTTCTCATCAGTGTAAGATCTGTATAACAGTCGTTCTTCTTTTGATGTAACGAGCTTCCTCTTTCCATTTGTGAGAAAGCACACTATGTAAATTTGAGATGAGCACTTGTTGACCTGCAACCCAGACAGACAGATACACAGTTCACCCAAAAGTCTTCCTTTCAGTAATTTTCTATTGCTCTGACACACAGATATATTCCACAGCATAACACGTTTAGCAATCACACATCCCTAAACTATTCATCCTTCATCATGACAATAGGTCATAAGGCACACTTACTTCTAAATGTTACAATCATGATGAAATGCAATATTTTTCCCACACTTTTCATCCAATCTATCACATCTTCATCACTCCCCTCTGAAAGGAGGTTACTGTAAAGACTTGAACTACCTGCCACAAGAATAGTTACATCCCACATGCAATAAAGCTCCTAAATGGTTAATCATTACTACACTGAACCCTCCGCCCTTCCTGCTCCCATCATTACCACACATCACTACAATTCACTGTTATCTATTTATTCATTTATTTTATGAAATAAATTACTTGCAGTAATTTATTTCTGTTTATTACTGTTTCTTGTTTTTTTATATACGCTTTTTATTGATTTACATTGTGTTTTCTTCTTTCTGTCTTGAAATGTACACATGCAACCAATTCCTTGCATGTGTAAATATACAGTACTTTGCCAATAAAAGTATTCTGATTCGGAACATAATAGGATGGTTAAAGCTGTCTCCCTCTGGCCATGGTGACCTCTGCTTGGTACCAGGTTTGTCCTTGGGCCAGGAGGATTTTGATGGTAATCTGAAAAACAGTTAGCAAATAATCTAATCATTCCTTGTGCTGTCCTAGATAATGCACTTTTTCCAGAGTGGAAAAAGATTGACCACACTAACTCTATAATAACCTCCCATTTCTCCCATAAGTAACTTTTGCTTTTTTGCCAAAATAACATATAGTTGACCTTTAAATCTCCAGTAATTGCAATGGTAAAGAGTAGTGCTACTCATTATATCACTGCTTAACAAATTCCAAACTTTTATGTGCAAACACAAAAATGTCATTCAACATTCAAGTTTGATGTGAAAGTATATCATTTTTTAGCAGATGCTCATCAACTTACCTTGGAAATGCAATGCATTTTTGATGTGGGCATCCAGGTGTCTCCATATTGTCTTTGCACATATGGTATCTTACACATCTTACAGTCTTAAAACTTCAATTTGGCCCTTTTTAATCTCTGTTACATAAGAGTAACTCTTGTATCACCTTGGAAGAGGTCCTGGGATTGATTCAGGCCTGTAAGGGCAAACATGTCATACACTACTGCCCAAAGAACTGTGCACCATTTGATGTAAAACAAAAAAGGACTTAATTTCGCCTGGGCCTGGGTGTGGACCCTGCCCACCTGTCTCAAGGTGGACTTGTGGCTGTTAATTACAGGTAATGATGTGTGAGTCTTGTTTTGTCAAGTCTGGCAGTTAAACAAAGCAGTTGAAGTGCTCACACATAATCCTTTTTAATTTCGGTTACATAAGAACTCTCATGTCACCTTGGAAGAGGTCTTGGGATTAATTCAGGCCTGTCAGGCCAAAAAGTATTTGTGACTCAGTCTTTCTACAACAAGGCACACTGATAACACAAAACTGAATTTCAATTATATATGGGTAATAAATTTATATTGGTAAGTTTCTTAGGGTGGACTTTAGCTTGCAGAATTGATATGTCATTAAGTATCGCTGTTATCAGTTTCCATCATTGATGTAATGGACAGTGTGCACACCAAAGACCCTGTATGATGCGGTACAGCCATTAAAACAATCATTTGCAACATATGAATTCTTTATATATAAGGACTTATTTTCTGCTATGTATATATCATGTGTCTTCTTTTTGTAGGTCTCATAGGATGGACTTTGACCTGTGCAAAATGTTACATGCATTATTGGCATAACAGATCTGTATTATATGACATGATGGGTACATTATTTACAGCACTTTGATTGATACATATGCATGGTTGGAATACTGAAATAAGCCACAGTTTAAGTGCTGGTAAATATAGGCTTTTGGTGATGCATTTTTCTTTACTGCTTGCCACATTTCCCAGAAAAAAAAACAGCTTTCATTTGGAAGCTTTTTTTAATGTCCTGAAAATCACTGTGCTTTGTTTGTACATCTGTCCAGTGAGTATTTTAATCCAGCAACTATGACTGCTGGAGTAGAGCTGTGGCTTTCAATATAACATACTGTGCAGTCGTGTTGTAGGAAAATACAAAGTGCTCCAGGAGTGACTGTTGTTAGTGTGACATCATGGTCTACAGTTCTAATGAATGGCAGAGTAATATTTTCAGTGATGAGGCTAGGTGTGCTGTCATGCCATTTTGATCATGTTCAAAATATCTAGTTGACGAGTCAGATTGCTTGGTTGGAACTACCTGTTCTATAATTTCTATAATTTGCTAAACACAATTTATGTTTCACCTATGCAGAAAATAATGTTGTTAACCTTCACAACAGAACCCCCACCGGACACAAATCTGTTTGCCTGGTCCAGCTTGATTGTGAAGTGGTTGGTTTTGATCTCACTAAACTGGGCTATTTTTAAACTTCCAAATGATTCAAGTACCACACCAGAGAAGTGTTGTTTTCTCAGTTGAAATGTTCTGTTTTTTTACTGGTTGGCCTCAGGGGGATCTCTGATAATCGCCTTACAATTTGGCATAGTGGAGACTGTGGTTTTCTCACAAGGTTCTTGAGGTTGTGCAGAAAAGTTTCATATTTGAAACTACTCACATTATTTAACACCCCATAGTTTCTAACATCCTCTGCCAGGTGTATTACATTATGCACATTGTAACAGATGTACTTTTACCCCATACAGTTCCCCAAAATGCTGGACAAATGAAACCAGAAGTGGATTTGAGTATTCTATATACTCTTCTGTGAGTCTTGGGTTTGAAAAAATGAGGATCCACACAAAGCACAGCAGGAAGTTATGATAAATTGCAGTGTTTACAATGCCTTTCAAAATAATCAGTCCTGTGTGTAACAGAAACTGTCTGAATTCGGTGGCCTTCCAGCAGTCCAGTTCTCTTAGTCGCCTGGGTCTCCAAGAAAACTTATGAGGGACGTAGCTCATCACATCTATTAGTCTTTGGGAAAGCCTATCGACATTGAGAGAAGACAGTCTGCAGGTAAGGGGACCCTTCAGCCATAACATTAACAGTTCCCACATCATCTCAAGGCAGATGAAATGCATGTAGTCTAATGGGAATCCTGACACTGTTCCTAGAGATGTTCTTTGGAAGGGAGAAGGTGAGAAGGGCCAAGATGGTGCTCTTAATTAGTCATCTGATGGAAGTCCTCATCAGTCCTCAGAGGGGCATTGGTATCAGTCCCCTCTGAGGTACAAGTCCCCTCCTGTCTGCACTTCCCACAGCCAAAATAGCCAGTGTGTACTTTAATATTTTTCACAAATGCACAAGCTGGTGCATCACACACCACTGAAATCAACTTCAGTCTTAGTGTAAGGCCTTCAAACTCAAAACCACTCTCTAACTTAACAATTTCAGTGACAAAGTTCTCCAGAATATCACTGATGAAGTTTGTTTTTTGTACCACAGAACAGTCCTAGAAAAACAGGATCACTCTGTAAGTTTTGCACATGTCCAAGAAAGGGCCATAATTTGGTGGTTAAACTCCTAAAAAGTGGTAATCCATCAATATTTGCCTGCAAATTGACACACGCATTTTGTTCCAGCTGGGCTTTGTTTACATGAAGTATTCCTGTATTGGCATTTAGCACTTCAAAGTACTGATACTGTCCACCAGCTTTCTCTAGTACGTCCATAGAGCACACAGTACCCAGCAATGTCATGGAATCTCTTGGTAGAGAGGTGTGATGTGCCAAGAGCAATTTCAGCAGATCATTTAAAGCTGCATGGGAAATTCGGTGCTCCCCTGCCCAGTTTGCCAAATTGCTTTGCAGCTGGTCACAGTCTTCGCTGTCAGATGTTCCAGAATCATCATCTGAAGCAAATGACTCATGAGCATCAAAGAAGACATTGCTGCTTAGATCGAAGTCTTCGCACCTCAGCTCTTCAATTCCAGGTAATGTTTGGCATTCCATGTATATGTTCTCACTGTCGTCAACAATTCTTGGAGACTGCCTTGACCAATGAATGAGAAATTGCTCTCCTATCATCTTAACTAACTAACTCTAAATTTCTGTCAACTCTCTCCTTAGAGAGACTAAGAGACTAGAATAAGATGGCATGTTGCCAATGTTGGCCATACTCAGTCACAGAGGCAAACAGTAAAACAGGCACAAAAGTTCAGAGTCAGACCAGTCAGAGCCCACCGATTCCATTAATACTGTTGCTAGACCAAGGGCACGCGAATCCTCTCAACAAACTGTTCAGAATAACTCTTAACATTGACACACTTTATGAGCAGATTCTTCCCCTAATGGTGTAAATAATTTTTGCAGTTGCCTGGCCACAGGAAGGTGCCAACACACTGGAACACGCCTGAAAGTAAAAAATAAAAAAAACATGATCATACTGGAACTGATAGGGGAAACACAAGCAAAACTCAGTTTGGATAAATGGTTCAGAGTGTGTAGTCCACCAAAGCATGGCTGGATCAAGTGCCTCACAGACAAAGACTTTAAGGAGAAGACAAAGGGAGCAAATTAATCATCTTGTCTTTTATTGTGCATACAGACTAATGTTAAATGCTACCTTAAACAGGTGAGTGGTATACATTGTATAATTAAATTGCTCAGCTTAAATGAAGACCAAATTACATAAGGCTAGTGTGTTGGTGTAGTGTAGTGTATGGTGTATTTGAATAAGTGCCATACACAAGGTCTATAGATGTTTGATATCACATTCTGATGTGTATGACCTTTCACATGTCATATACTGTAAAAACTTGACATGTTAGAGTGTGAGGAGAATCTAAAAATATTTGAGTGACTTTTTTTGTTTGTTTGTTTGTTTGTTTGTTTTATATATATGCCCTTAGGGAGAATTTGAACTATTTTTCACAAAATTTAAACTTTGTTTTTGTTTTTTAAATTTAAAATAAAATAAAATATGTCATTACTCAAATAGCCATTTCAAAAAGTTGAAAATGATCAATGTGATTGCTTATTGAAATAACAAAGGTGGCTAAAAAGCTTTCCAAGTTCTATTTGTTTTCAAGAGCAACAACAGACAGGATGAACATGGTATTTACTGGCTGCACTGGTTAACCTGAAGAACTTGAGCTGTTTTCAAAGGAGTACTATTCCACTGAAAAGTGCTCTCCATAACAAAATGAAAGGGTATACAAGACAGGGATAAAACACTAAATACATTATTACCTAGGAACTAAAGAATAAATTAAAATAATTTTGTATTTTAAATAGTTGCCATATTAATTATGTATAGATCTGTCACATCATTCAAAATAAGGCAATGGTATATAAATGAAGCAGGTGAATGAAGGGTATTGTATATATCCAAAATCTGATATCATCTTCCTCTGTAGAGCTCCGTTGTTGTCCAAAACACTATTAAAAACACGTCAGCGAGCCAAACTGTTTCACTGGGTGACATGTTCCTTCACCCTGAAGGCAATGTTTGTTTAGAAACAGCAAGACTGTATGACTCTGTCACATATCAATATATTACAACATAATTATCTTTTCAACTCACAAAACATAGTCTTCACCAGAAAAACAACAGTATTGGACATTTGTTCAAACACTTTAAACAACAAATGTTTTTGTTTTTTTGAGAAGGATTTCTTGTGGCCATGCAAAAAATGACTGTTGCCTGTCTGGAGCATAGGTGGAATATTATAGCTCAAAGTGTGAGCGTAGAAAGTGTGTAACCTCTCCTCCAGACATGGATGTTCATGTCCAATCCACAGTTTCAATTAACCTTGAGTGTGATTTTTTTCCTAACCCTTGTCTTGCCTGAACCCTTAAACTTAACCAGGATTTTTTTCATGAAACTCAACCAAGTAGTTGTATTTGCCTAATATAGCCAGACCTTACCTAATTTTGGAAGGAACAAGTTATTTTATTATTTAGGTATGAGGAATGTTGAAAGATGGAGAGCTGAAACAAAGAGTACAACTTAATACAAAATATTTCATGTCCTTCAAATGAAATGTTGTGTGTGTGATAGAAGGACTCACAGCAATATAAATTATCCAGAGATCATTTTGATGGAAAATATGATGGTGTGAACCAAGTTGGTGTTTCTTTTAGATCCTCTAACCCCATAATAGTGTTGAAGACCTGCTGAAACCTCTGTGATACTGTTGCCACGGCAATAGACTCTACATTGTGTTTGATTAATGGGTACATGGCCGCTTTGACCCTTAAAGTGTTCAGCATAAATACAAACACACACACACAGAATAGTTTTTCCATTGATGATAAGTGTTGTGTGTGTGCCTAGGGTATATTACAGCAGCAGGCCTATAAATCAGTGTAAATATAAAAACATATACACAGACACACATGCAGATAAAAGGCTCACACACAGCAGAATTTAACCACAGAGCATTGTTGTGGCAATTTTGCAATTCCACTCTGACAAAGAGGAATGAGACAAAAATCTCTTACAGTTTTGTCACACTTTATTAATGCTCAGAGCATGGTACACAGCACAAAGTTACTTTGTAGTATGCATACAGATGAACAACTGTCCACACATTTTTATACCTTGGAACTCTTTCCTCTTTTCAAGGCTGCTTCTTCCAGTAAACTTCCTAATCTGGTTTTGTTCCTATTTAAGCTACTATGGCAATCTTGCTTCCCTCTGATGCACCATTTTAGCTTTGGTCTTTCTAAACAGTTAAAGGGGCCATATTAGGAAAAACTCACTTTTTCAGTGCTTGTGCGTATGTATTTGGGTCTCTGATGAACCTACTAACACACACAAAATGTGAAATCAGAACACCCATTCAGTTTGGTGTGGGCTGACTTGCTCTGTATTTGTGATTCAACAAGCCATTCAGATTTGATGCCCCTTCTTACGTCACATGGGGCAAAGCTAAACTATGCTAAGCTAAGCTAAGGGTGAAAAATTTGCCCATATTGCTGGTCTGGACCAGGGGACAGAGCTGCTGCTGACAGATGGCTGCTGATTCCCAGTGAGCTCTGCAGGAGAGAGCCGGCCGAGGAACAGAGCCAAAGAGTCCTGCGTCGCTACTGCTGTCTTCTGGAGGAATAAAAACCCGATTCTGCTCTCATCTGGAGCAGTTTATCAGCGGGAGGAGCTTGTTTTTTAAACTTTTGGGATTAAGTGGATTTATCTTCAAACTGGCTTCTCAGCCTAGCCGGAGCTAACACCGCAGTCACACACCACCTCAGCTGCCGATATGATTTTAATGTTACACAGTATGCAGATATCTATGTGTATGTTGCTGTATTTATGCCCTTAGATGACGTTATTTTTAGTGTGGACGGAGAAGCTACAATGTTAGCATAGCTCTGATACATCCAAACTCCATTCAGAAAACTGTTGTTGTGCAGACAGACATGACAAAGGATGAATTCAGGCTTTTTACAAATTGACATCATGATGTAGTTATTTTGATATCCTTTTGATCTGTTTATTGCAATTAAACCCAGCAAAATTTTTATTTAGACTCAAACCGGCCGTTCTGAACAGGGCTGTTTGTACAGGATGAGAAGGCTGCAGTGGCGCCTGATCCTTGTGGTATTTTGACCAAAGCATGTCAGATAAATTTTCTTAAGACTCCAGGGAACTGTGTTAATTTGTGGAAAAGGGGCATCATATGGCCTCTTTAACAGTTTCCAAATTCTTTACTTTAGTATGTAATCAGGCTAAAGTTCTCTCAGTTAAAGGATTCAGAATGATCAAACAGTGGAAATTAAACATGATTATATGTGCAGTTATTGTATTCAAATGTGCAATAACTTGACAAACTTGATTATATGTTTTATGTGTGTAATTCCCTCACAGCAGCCTGCTGTATTAGACCCTGGAGTATATTACAATAGGACCCTTATTAATCAATATATAAACACAGCTGCTGGTGAGAGGGACAGCAGCAGGGGTTGAATCAGGGTTATGGTGTGTGCATGTGTGTGTGCAGATGTGTGTATTACTTTAGAGAATTCTCTTCCACAGCAGGGCAGAGATTTGATGCATTAGCTTTATATTGAGACTGCAATATAATACTTTACTGTGAAATAATAAGAATAATTTAAATTTGATGGTTTTACTCATTTGATACTGCAAGCTATGCCATTTGATTTTTTTTCTTGCAGCACACAGCTGTTCTTTATGATTCAACCCTTTTTAACATTATCCATTTGTGATGGTGTTACAGCTTGTATTAGAAGTGGATTCATTTGGTGGGTTTTTATCTGCACATGGTAGCCCATAATGTAGATTTTTTCTCTTTTTTAATAGTTTAGTTAAAGATAAAAAGTGGACTAAGGACAAATCTCTTTGAAGTAACACACCAATCCACTGAATGATGTTGAAATATGACTACAACTTAATTGCATTGTGTAGCCAGTTTAATTGTGTGGACGTTATTTAGAGAGAAATAAACTACATGAAATCATGTGAGTTTCTACTACAGATGGATCATATGCTGAGTAAAATTCTGCCATAATTTAAAAAGGGCCAGTTCATGTGTTTTGTGATTTTCTGTTATTTTGACACCACTATAATGTTGGATGTCTCTGTTGAACATGGTCAAAAGTCCAAAACTTGAGGTGAACATATGTAAAAATGGTCTCTGAAAGTCAAAAGCCGAAGCTTCAGCCTGCTCTGAACAATTCCTTTGCAACGTTGCCTTTACTTCCTCCTCGTGATGATGTCAGATCATTTGTAGATGCCCACAAATGGCTGTCCATTCTGTAGCCTTTGTTGCTAATGTTGTTCCATAGATTGTTCACTCACATATTTACAAAGAATCAATTTCAAGTTAAGAACAGCAAAAATAAGTGAAATCCAGCTACTAATACTGTTTGTTTACGTAGCCTCCTGAACCGCTGAAAGTCTGCTGAGGGTTAGCCAAACTACCTGTTTCTGAACCTGTTGAACTCAGGGGCTTTATAAAGGACCAGTATAAGATAAATGAGGAGTTTTTTGAACTGTATATCACACAAAGATATTCCAGTAGAGCCCCAGAATAAAACATGGACCTGGAAATGTGCATGATACATCCCCTTTCAAGCCAGATTGATTGATTGATTGATTGATTGATTAGCATTTACAGAAGTAAAATATGTGCAAGACAGAAAAAGAGATTTATCAGTCAACCTGAATTACTGTCGAAAAAGTCATCACATTTTGGTACTTCAGTAAAAGTGAATTGTTCTTCTAAAATGGAAAATGAGAGAAAAAAAATATTGATACTGAAGGGTTCATGTCCATCTCTCTCTAATCCCAAATGTCAGAAGAGAGGAGGAACTTTATCATGAAGTTCAAGGAACAGCTAATATACAACTACAAAAAGCCTCAGGACACATTTTTCTGCTATCAAGTAAAATAGTTATGTTGTCGAATCAAATCAGATGACAGGATTTTTCTCAGTTATCTGCATCATCAGAGGCCAAACAACTCTAGCCTTTTTTAAAAGGCTTAACATTGCAGTGCTATAAATTGTGGGCTATTCCCTCAAGCAAAATCTGCAGGATTGTGGACTTCTGGAAAGTGTTCACAAAGGCCTCAAAAGGTCCACAAAGTAGCCCTCAAGCACTTGCCAGTTTTGCAGTGGTACATCCTTGGGCTTGTATCAAAAAGTCTGTGAGTCCATGAGGGCAGACATGGGGACTGGACATGTTATGATAAGCTGACAGTTTTTCAGAGGTTGTCAGTCTTCATGCTTCCAAAACAACCTCATCCTGCATCTGAAATCTTATGAAATTATCACACACCAAAAAAAGTAGAGTACAATTTATAGTCTAGGACATTATACAACCACTTGTGTAGCATTTAATGTGATGAGTAAATTGAAAATGTAAAATTGAATTGCCCTTTTTAATTTTTACAACTAGATGAAAGACATGATGACATGTTTCTACTTGTTTCTTATGTCTTATTTTCAATTTTTTTTTTTTTTTTTATTATTCATTCATTCGTTTTGCTCTTAAAGATTGGGAAACAAGGCAGCTTTTTCCCTTCTTCAGTGGTCTCAGACTGTTGAGGTACTGTATGTGTAATTTTGTGGTATAGCAATACTCCCTGGATTCAATCTTCTGTGGGGCTATGTCTGACAGTGTTATAGGATCAGGGGTTTAATTGCTTCTTAATCAGTATTCCTGTTTAAAAACACATGATGAAAGCCTGGAAGTCAAACAGAGGTGCTTCTCCACATTAATGTTATTAGTTTGAATACATTAGCCGGACAAAAGAGGATCCTGAATCACAAAACTATGTCATGCCCAAGATGGTCTTAGCCCATAGATTCAACAATCATTTAAAACTTTTAGGTAAAAGGGGTCCTGGATGGTTAAAGTGATAAAAAGTAACAAACCACCCACCATAAATAAACACAATTCAAGTGTCACTAGACACAAATGTCCAGTTGGCTGCTGCTTAGTGTTCTGGTGTGAAATTGAACAGCTGGAGGAGATATTTCAGTTGCATTTTTTCATCCATCTC
Source organism: Thunnus thynnus (assembly GCF_963924715.1). Taxonomy (NCBI): domain Eukaryota; kingdom Metazoa; phylum Chordata; class Actinopteri; order Scombriformes; family Scombridae; genus Thunnus; species Thunnus thynnus. The sequence goes on from NC_089535.1 coordinate 21,414,137, forward strand.
ACATGCATATGATGTAACAGATACACTTCTACTTCAATCAAAAACTGTCTTCACAAGCCACATATCAGCTCATGTTTGATCTGTGCTGTACCAGTGCAACCACAACCTGAAGGTTACTTTTACACTTAAAGTTTATTTTCCTCCATTACATACATGCAACAACAGCGATTGTGTGCTGGGCTCCGAGCACTGTCAAAACCTGGGTGACCTACACCCAATACTATTCCTGAACACATCCTGTGTAGGAAGAGACTTGGGCCTGAAGCTACTGCTGCTGCTCTGCTAACATGCTGCCTTTGCTACGCAACCTGTGTAGACATTGTGTTAAGAACAGCTTTGTACATCATCTGTACAAATGATGTATGAAGTTTCAGCACAAACAGGTGCTGGAACATTTAAAACACCTGTCACCACCATGCACAATTAAAACGAGGATCTATCACATCTCTCCTTTTAGCACAATTTATTCAATACTCTTATTACATGTTGCATCACAACAGCAGCTTTCAGGATAAAAGCATTAGACACATTTCCCATGAATATACTGATTACTAGTCAGCATGAAAAACAGTGAACAGCACAAAGGATGTCTACTTGGGTACTTTAAGTACACTGATGCAATATATATATATGTGTGTGTATATATATATGTGTATGTATGTATATATATATATATGTATATATATCTGTGTGTGTGTGTGTGTGTGTGTGTGTGTGTATATATATATATATATATATATATATAGCTATATATGTATAGCTTGAGGAAGACACACCACCACCTCCCATGGAAGGGGGTTGAGAGGGAGATTTATATGTATATATATTTATATATATAATATTCTATACAACTCCATAACTCCATATAGCAAAAGTAGCAACAATTTACTTAACTTATGGCTAAATATGTTCTCAGTTCTCTGCACATGATTAACTATGATCTTTGATGAACCAACTTACACTATCACAGCACAATTCATAACATTTTGTAGGAGACTGATTTTTTGTGTGCATTTATTTTTGCTAATGATATAGTAGGATCTTATCACTATATTAAATATAAAAAATATATCAAAGGTGAGGTACTGCAATGTCATCTTAGCTTATATGCACACAAGATAGACCCAAACTGAACTAAATGACCATGCAGCATTATGTTTGTTTGTTTCTACACTGGTTATGCTTGGCCAGAGCTCAGCTTTTGATACAGTTGAACATAACATTTTAATTTAAAGGCTTAAAAGCTGGGTTGGCCTGTCTGACACTGTACTACAATGGTGCAAATCTCATCTTCAACACCAGACTTTCACTGCTTCTCTGGGTGATTTCAGCAGATTTGACATGCTGCATGGAGTCCCACAAGGATCCATTCTTGGACCTCTACTGTTTAATTTGTATATGCTTCCACTTGGCTCTATCATCAACAAACACAAGATCAGTTATCATAGTTGTGCAGATGATACCTAACTGAACATCTCATTGTAACATTAACACATTTGCCTCAATGTCCCACTGTCTGAAAGACATTAATCTCTGGATGTCACAAAACCTCCTGCAACTGAACAGAGACAAAAAAAAAAATCATGTTCGGTCTCAAGAGCACAAAGGCAACAGGTCTGCACCTACTTGGAATCCAAATCTTTTGTCATCACTGACCAATTCAAAACACTGGGAGTTACTATTGATGCTGCTAAAATTTAATTCACACATTTGCAAAATCACCAGCACATCCTTCTATCATCTCAGAAATATCTCAAAAATCTGTAGTTTTATCTCTCAGGAGATTCAGAAACTCTTGTCTATGCCTTTCACAAGAAGGCTGGATTACTGTAACTGTAGCTCCAATTTATTCAAAATGCAGCCACCTGTATCTTGACTAGAACCAAAAAGTTTGACCATATCACTCCAATTCTTAAAAAGCTTCACTGGCTCCCTGTCCATTATCGAATTGATTTTAAAATTGCATTTCTGGTCTACAAAGCTCTAAGTGGCCTGGCTCCTGAATATATATCTGACATGCTTCAGTTTTATCAACAAGGCAGAGCACTCAGGTCCCAGGGCAGTCTTGTTCTTCTTCTCCCAGACTTTATTCCAAAACAGGTGACAGAGCATTTGCTTATGCTCTTAAAGTATTGAACAGTCTGCCAGCTGATTTGGGGTTTGCACCAACACTGTCCTGTTTTAAGAATAAACTAAAACTTTTTATTTTGTTTAGCATTTCACAACACTCTGAATTGATTCTGTATGATACTGTGCTCTACAAATAGACTTGACTTGACTGAATTGACTTGACATTTTCAATGATTTAAAAATTGAATGTGATGTAATATTTGTATACAACATAGGATTTAATAAATGTTGACTTGGCAGTAGGATATAGGAGGAACAGTTTGACATTAACCTTCAAAATGCACTCTACTAAGTAAGTAATAAAGGGTAGTATGGATTTATGTATTCTATTCCATCTGTGTGACACATACATACAAAGTCAAAACATGCCCTGGACACACAGCAACACGTTCTAAACACAGAATAAATGCCATATGGCAGCTTTTTATAGGTTGTAGGTATTTTTAGAAGCTGTAAAAGTTTTGTTTGGATTTGTGTTTTCTGAGTGCAAGTTCAAGAAATAGTTATCTTTTGAGGTATAATGTTAAAGAAAATTACAAACAGCTTTAAAATTCCAACCTGAATTCATGCTTTGATGTTTTTAACAACAGTTTTACCACAGTCCAGATTTCCCCTCTGAGGAGTCCAAGATAAGACATGAGTCACATCACACATTGGCAGTATGGGATTGGATCCTTTGTTGCCCAGATTTTGTGTGAGTGCATATGCGTGTGTATGTTTATCTTTGTGAAGACCAACATGAGTTTTAAACAATCATAGTGAGGACATTTCTGCAACGTGAGGACATTTTTACTCAGCACTTCAAAGAACTGTTTAAAGGTTAAGGCCTGGTTTTAAGATTAAGGTTAGAATTGGGTTTAGGTTCAGTTTAAGTTGTGCAAGAGCTCACTCAACCTTTAAGCATATATTTACATAGAGACAGCTACAGCGAAAAATAAAATCGTCAGTCAGAGGCACAGAACACATTGTTTTTTATTTATTTATTAACATTGATGGGGAACCGTGGTATCTGAAATTCTCCCAATTTTTCTGTTTATTAAGGTTTCTGAGATGAAATTGCCCCCCTTAAGGACTTATTAATTAAGTTTCAGTTTTCAAAGACATTAAGAAACAATTCAGATAAATAACTTTAAAATGGTAACTTTATTTCAGATTGTTCCAGGTAAAGAACTTTAATCTACTTCAGAGGGATTAGGTGCTGGGGGATTAAGTACACATTTCACATCCTCCAAGAGAAAAGTATTCAGTGGGACAGCCAATCAGTCATGTACACATCATGATGTCTGGATACCCAGATAAGTACAAGTTTTGAAAAATTATAGCATGGTCAGTCATTTAAGACATGTAGTAAAGTTAAAGTAGATTGTTATCATTCATTCAAACATGTGGGCACCAATGTACCCAATTTTATAATCCACAGCTTTTCCACTCTTTTCCACTGCCCACTGGTCCAGTTGGCATTTGTTTCCAGGCCCACAATGATAAGGATGGTAAGAGCAGGTTAGGGTTAAGTGCATGTGTCTATATGTGTGTTGACGTCAGTTTGCGCTGACAACACTTCAATACAATCACAGGCCAGCACTGATTCAAAATTGGAAGGAACAGATGTTAACATTTGCACACTTTGTGTAATTATTTTTTATCTACATTTGTTGCAGCCAAATGGTTTAATCCAGAGTTTCTCAATCTTTGGGTTGGAAGGCTACCCACATTGAGCAACATTATGAGCACTCATTGTTGCATTAGCCTCTCTAAACTTACAATAGCCTACTCTTATTGGTTTGCCATTAGGATACATCTCACAAGGATAACCATTCCAACTGCTTTCGTGTCTGTTGGTCCAAACAGAATTTTAGAGGAAGATATCAGGTTTTTAAACAAATTTAAAGACTCATTTTGCCCCAGGCCTTGTCTGGGTGAGCATGCATTCTGGCATTGCAAAAAGATTCAGTATTCTTGAACAGGGGGTTTCAAAGTCTGACACTGTGGGACCCCTCAAACGCAACCAAGAAATGTGTGCTGCATTTGTGCATTGCCTGCCATGACAGCTTACTGTCTTTTTATGCCATTTGTGCACTTAATATGGGCTACCAAAATATAAGTCTGTGCACCAGCTGGGTATGAGCTGTCAAGAACAGGACTGCCAAGATATGATTTTATCCAGAAAATTGGCCATGAAAGTGGACCACCATTCTCCTTAAAGTTAAGCAGATGACATATTTACTTTGTTCTCAGTTTATATTTCTCAGTCATAATTTTAAGAGTTTGTTTTTCCTTCATTTCATCCTGTGATATGCTTATTTACCAGGACTATGACTGCACCATAAACTATGATATAAAAACATTAAATCCACAGCCAGACACAGAAAATATGTCACAAGTCTAGCAGACTATTGTAAGTGTATGTGTTTTTGGGTGTGAGTGTGCATGTGTTTGTGTGTGTGTTTGTGTGTGGGTGTGAGGTGTTTGGTGCTGCCAAGTCTCCCTTGTTTTTAGAGTTCAGTGTTGGCAGGGACCGTACTGTAGCTTTGCAGAACAGAAGTTGGAGATGGAGTTGGTCAAAACATCTCTAGAGCTAAAAACAGTTCTATAGAGAGCTATGCAATACTTGTCATTTGGGGTGGCTGAAAATAAATAAGTCAAATTTATTGTGTGGTATATTTACAATAAGCTAAGGGGATACTGTTATGTTGTGGCTTAAGTAAAGTCTAGCAAGATGATGTTTGGCTTAACTGCATTTGAGAACCGAATTTGCCTCACTCCCACAGACCCAATATAGATTTATGGCATGACCCATTGTCTCATAAAAACAAAAACCTTGTCCTTTAATTGACCCAATGTTCTGTGGAGGGATAAATTGTGGCCTCCACTTGAACTGGAACAAGTTTTCCTGCGAGTAGTAAACCCTGTCATCCAAAAATAAAGCAAAATAAAAGAACACTTAATAACAAAAGATGATGCAGAGCTGTTTTTTTGCCCCGAAGCTTCTTTATGTTGGTACACCCAAAATTAGGAAATCATGAGTGAAAAGGAACATGGCTGAGTAAGCCAGCTCTCTTGCAACATCCAGCATGGATTCATCTTCAGTACCTTTTGATGTTAGCATTACAGAAACACTGGCTTGTGTCCATGTTTGTCTGACTTGGAGTAGTGTGTTATGGATTGGGGATGGTGCAGCAGTATATCTTCCTTACACCCCTGTTATTTAAGTTACCTTAAATAACAAATAAAAAATAAAAATGTTGAAATGGACGTTTACTTACACTTCTTCTGCTTGTGCTACTGGACTCTGTTCCAGCAATGTCGCTGTGCCCCCACATATTAGCAGTGAATTTGGTGACTAAAATGTCACCATTACTGGACGTACTGAAACTGAAGCCCTAGATTGTCGAAACCAATGCCTTTAAAGTATTAAAACCTTGGTCTTATCAAGCGCAACATGCATTGAGTGAATACTTAGTGTGTTCTTTTTTCCAGGGTACGATGGAAATTAAGCCCAAAGGACAGAGGAAAAAACTCAAGGAGAAAGGCTTGGGGGAAATGGCTAGTGTAATAATGAAAATGAGAGAGGTTAAGTCTATGGGGGGAAAATCTGAAAAACAACTGGAAGAACAGAGACATAAAGTAGAAGAGAAAAAGAAAAAGGGGTGTTGGTGAACAAAGGATTGGGGAAACTGGGACTGTCTGGGAGAATGAAGGATGGTGGAGAGAGGCCTGGGAAAACTGAAGCGAGAAAGAGAAGTAGATAGACTACAAGAGGAGAGAAGAGGAAGAAGAGTACCAAAGGAGAGAGATTAGTGGCAGAGCATGTAAGATGGATAGGTGAGAAAACAGGAAGACGACATAGAAATTTAAAGTGGAGAAGAAAGGGAATTAAGGGAGGGGACAGAGGGAATTGAAAAGTGGCAAAGAAAGGAGAGGAGAAGTGGTATGAGGGAGGAATTATACTATTTTCACTTGCAGCTCGCGTGTGTGTGTGTGTGTGTGTGTATGTGTGTGTTTGTGTGTGTGTGTGTGTTAAGCAGTTTGAAAGCCACTAAGCTTGTAATAGCAGGTATTCTTATTATTCTCTTTCTGTCCTCCTCCTTTCTAACTTGTCCCTCCTTCCCTCTTCTCCCTGCACTCCTCTGCTGCAGTGACCAGTGGACAACCCTGCTGAGGAGTATTTCAGCATCAATAATAATGAGGGAGGTAGAGAGAGATAGGGAGCAAAAGAAAGAAAGAAATACAGCTCTCCCTTCAGTGGCCTAGGGGAGTACAGCACAGCGTTAGGTACTTCATTGGCTGTGCCTGCACGCACACGCACAGAAAGCATTTAAAGTGCATGTCAGGTATACTTAATCAATACAAATAACTGTCGGGAAGAGTCTCTAAATACAATGAGAATAGCTTTGGAATGAAGGAGATTAACTGGAGAAATAACAACGCTGAAGCACAAAAGGGAATAAGGGACAGGCTGATGGGTATTGTAGCCATGGTGGCACCAAGTGGTTGGGCAACGACGATTAATTTAAAATGATGTTTAATTATGGAAACTATTCTGTGTGATCCAGTCTTGCAATCAAGAAAAAATAGATAAGTAAAAATGAGAAATGTGCTGTAGGTATTCACAAGTTAGCCAGTGGCCTAAATTTGATTCCATCTCAAAAATAAGACTCCTTTGAGGCAAGGCATGCATAGGTTCTATCCATTTAGATAAAAGCTCATAACTGATCAAGGAAAGTCACTCACAAACACATTTATTAGTTCACTCACTCCCTGATACAAATTCATACTGAGCCCATTGGACTCTTGGAGTGTGGATGAGCTGAATTTAATGGCATATTTCCTTGGGAAGGTAAGTCAGAGTATAAAAAGTGCAAATTGGAACTGGTCCAGTAACATTGCCCATTGTGTTACACATTGATCTCAGACCAAGTTGTGTTGTTGAGAAGGGAATCAAATGAACTTCATGAATCTCAGGTTTGTGTCTCTGTCTGTGTGCAAAGCAATGCCATTATTTATCAAATGATAAGTGGTGATATTCTATTTTCTATTCTCTATTATATACTTTCATTAAAAAAATATTAGGATATATTTGCGACCTGTTTTTACAGATTTATGTCTTCAGTAGAAACAAATGGGCTAAGGGCTGAGTAACACAGACAGATAAACCACAGGGATAATTTTGTAAATATTCTACAGATTGTGCCTTAAGCTATAACAGCCTGACACTCATAGAAAAACCTGTATAACAGCACATATTTTATGGCCGTTTTTCTACAGGTTAGTTACATTCAAATGTTTTTCCCTTGCCATAGTATTGTAGGTTATGACACCTTAATTAGAGATTTTGCCTAATTGTATAACAAGGACAAGGTCTTGATGCATCACAAACTGGATTTTGGATAAAGTCAAACTGAGTTTACACTGATGCAGATTTGCACAGAGGACAGTTAGAGCGTGCAGAACATCTGCATAGAAGTACTTCCACTGTAGGGGTGTGCCAGTTTAAGACCCAGTGTGGGGACCTCCTTTGTAAGGCAGTTTATTCATGAACACTTATTGTAATACTTTAATTTTCTAAAATTAAACGCATAATAAAAACAAAACAGAATTTTTAAGCCTCTTTCCACTTTTATTCGAATAATTAATCAGTTAATTAGCCGAAAATTGATCAGTCAGTCGTATAAACCCATAAATTCTTTTCAAAACAATGACCTCTGTGTCTTGCTTCAAAGAACACAACAGACAACTCCTTAGATAAATCAAGGCATTTATTGATATATCTAACTGTCTTAATAATAGATGATAAAGAGAATAATAAGGCAAATGAATAACAAGATTTAAGTTGTGAGATAAACTGTTCACTTAGTTGGCGATAGAGAAGTGAAGTATGTAACTTAAAATTATAACAAAACGGAAGGATGCTATGGGCTTTAACTCCTCTAATTTGCTGAAGAGTTTTGGTGCAGAAATGAATTTGTTCAGTTGGATCTGAAGATGGTGTGCAGGCCAGCGTGGCTTCCCAGCAGGCTACAGACCTGTTAGCCTGCTGGGTTCTTCGTGAAGGTTTCTACAGGGCCGGCTGAGCTCCAGGCAACTCCGTTGGGGCAGTTTGGCCGCTGAACCATGGGTCTGACAGCGGAGCCTTTGGGCTGTCTGGCAGTTTAAGAGGGTCAGAATAAGAAGAGGGTCGGATTGAGGCGTCATGGCGCAGTCTTGGGGTCAGTCAGATGTGGACCAGCAGTCAACTATGGTCTCTTTGGTTTCTGGTGATGTTGTGGCTGTGTGTCAACTATACTGCTACTTATTCCGTATGAGCTTGGGTAATTCTTCAAAAAGAAAACTTTATAAAGACTGTGAAATGTATTGTTACAAAAATATAAGAGAAAACACAAGGAACAACTCTTCAGCTGATACTGAGGCACTCTGACTCTCGTTTCAGAAACAGACTAAAACAGAATGCACATGTACAAAAGAAACCAAATGAGACATGTTGAAAAATAAAACTTGGAGAGCTTGAGCAGAGAGCTACTCACAGAGTGGGGTTGAGGGCCAGCCTGATGCAATTTTGTCAGACTCTGGTTTAGCCAAGACAGGCGGAGTGTTGGGTATGTTTTAAACATTTTGCGCTAAACCTCCCATGCATATTTAATTATTTTGTCTCAAAAGAAATGTGGTGTTACTAAAATGGAGGAATTTACCTCTGTGGCTTGTAATGGTGACTTCACTTCTATGTGCCTGAGACAGCAGGTTTTGATTTCTTAATTCCTAATTCTTAGGAATTAAACTTGGAGTTTTACACACAAAAAGGTCACATACTTAAAATATCACCATAGTCAAGCATAACATTGTATAGTGATTACATAAAACATTCAGAAAACACATACTTAACATTAGCTCTAATTTCAGCATACTTCAATCATTTAACATGCCATTCCTGATTGATTACCTGTTAAGGTTTCTTAATACAACTCATAGATGGACAAATTAGACAACAGTAATGTGGATTATACCATAAAATAAAATGCAGTAACACATGATATTTTTAACATGCAATATTGATTGTTTCAGACAGAATTGACAAATCTACTCCATGTCATCCAGTCCTCTGTGTCCTCTTTGATCTTTGGATCATAACAGCAGAGGTCTTTGGACATGTGCTGCATCTGTGTGTGTGTGAGAAGGGGGAGGAGAGACAAGGGTTGTGTTTGTTCAGTTCCTTTAGTGTCTCTTCTTCTTGACTTGATCTCCAGTTAAAATAACCAAGGGATTATTTTATTGTCTTTCACATCTTCCTGTGAATTGTAGTTATCTTGTTAGCCATCTGTCTTTCAAAGAGTTTTGAAAGACAGTGTTGATGTGGTCAGCATCATGCTGTCACACACCCACTTGGGAGGAGAAGTGAAAAGGGGTCAGTTCATCTCTGGAAAAACACTCACTTCCTTGCTTAGGAGGAATTAAAAGATTTCATCCAGTGGAATTAAAGAAAAGAAACAGACCGTCCTCTACAGCACGTATATTTTCATTACTGCATATTAATTTTGTGGCCCAACGGAGGAACATGGAGTCTGTGATGGTGAAGCACTCGGTTGAGACTAAATGTTTAATGTGCTGTGTGTACATATGTTGGGGGATATATGTGTGGTGTGTGCATGTGTGTGTGCGTGCGTGTTGTAGACTAAATGTTTAATATGCAACCACCGTTCTCCATTTTCTACATTATTAATCAGCCAATAAAATGACTCTTCTGTAATCTCACTGGGAATTATCTTGCTTTGCCCATTACACCATACACACACACACACACACACACACACACACACACATACATACATACATATGCAAAATTGTACATAGGTACATACTAAGCACATAACACATAACACTGCATACATAATTACCAAAAGGTATGCAGGCATAAAAATACATGCACTGACAAGCACAGATTAAATCAGATCAGATCAGCAAACTGCAGCAATAAACTTCATTTCATTTGGAGTAAACACATGAGACCACTGGAAGGATGCTGTTGGGATATTAACGTTAATATGATGTTAATTGTTTAACATGCACTATGCATTTGAATGTAGAAATAGACTTATCTTATTAGTCAAAATTCTAAAGTGCAAATTGTGGCTGCAATGAAGAGGAAGGCTCCATTTCCACAAACCAAGACTCTGTATATTCATCTAATTTACCATAATGAAATTACGGTCCATCCTCTACACTCTGGAAGCAAAATCAAACCTTAAGTGTAAAATCCTGCCTGCCTCCTAAACATTACTTAATGAGTGATCTTTGGCTTTCTTCCTCTTGGTTTCATTTGGTGTAAAGCAATAAGGAGAGATCAACCATGCATGTATAACAATTTGGCGATTAGACACCATCGATGTGAAGCCTACTCATTATGTGTAGGTCCTATACAAATATAGGAAACAGAACAGGATCCCCCGAAGTACAGATGCTGGTGGTGGTGCAGTAAAGTCAGCAGGTGGTTGATGGAAATTGTCTTTGACAGTCAAGATAGACAGGAAACATGGGGAGAGAGCAGGAGGGGGTGACATGAAACAAAGGTCCTCAACTCTAATTGGATAGGGGAAGTTGATTACATCCATCGTACTTACTATTCAGTTAAGTACTTCATGGGGAGTCGAACAGAATCTAACCCATACTTGGGGCAATACTTCAGCATGTTATGCTTGTATTTAGCGAGATGATATGTTGCATCACGCCCTCTGCTGCCCACACAAGTGTTTATCCTTCAGTGCTTGTCACTTGTCTCAGGCTGCTGTTGAATAGTCTTTTTTGCTTAGGAAGGTTCCTAAATGAGTGAAATGACCTGGAAGTATCTTAGTAGCAGCCATGATAAAAGCTGGTCAAATTCTCTAAATGCTATGGAAAGGTGTTTCAGTGCTTCCTTTCTAATCTTCTTTAGCATAAGGTACACTTGACCATCCTTTATGAATGGAAAGCAGATAATTCTTTCCCACGATTCCTTACGACAGCAATATTTAAAGCGTCCATAGCCTCTATTAACCATAACAACTTCAAAGCACAATCAAGTCAATATTTCAAGGTGTTTACCGACTTGTGTGGTTGTTCTTAAGCAATTACGTACATAGCCTAATAACAGATCATAATTGGCATATTAGCCATAACACAGAAGTCTGTCTTTCAAGAAAAAAGGGATATGAGACATTTTTAGTCAGATGATGTTTTTAATTCAACGTGGTTGAAATGAAGAATGATGATATGTACAGTAGTAGATTTGTAGGCCTAACATGTTATGCCTATCTTGCATACATTTAACATTTATTTTCATACAATAATTGTGATTCAAGAGGGTGAGCGTGAGCAAGTATTCTCAATGGTCCATCTTCAAAAATTGTATTTTCACAACAGCAGACCCATGTCAATAACATCCGCTGTCGCATAATTATGTAGCCCAGTGTAAGTGCGGTCGTATTCTCTTAGCACCGCAGTTGCCTTTTCCTAAGTCCTTATGAATTCTCCTTCACATCTTTCCTTAACCCTGTGACATGTTCCATCAAGGTCAAGGAAAAGTGACTATGAACAGACGATAGGACATACTTTTCAACCACAGCCTCAGTCTCAGAGTCTTGTCAGGGTATTAGCAAGGCAATGCAAGCGCAGATCCTCTATGGCTGATTTTAAAGTATGACTAGTTTTAAAGTATCTACAAACAACGCAAGTGTTGTTTGTAGATACTTAAAAAGAGAGGTGAGGCAAATGATACAAGCAGCCCACTTTTTCTTCTGGACACATCACAGCCCTAATATATACCTCAGTCTGAAGAGCTCCCTCTCCTTTATCTTTAGGTAGGCATTGATTTCATTACAGCTTTAACAGCCGCTCTACAAAGCATGGTGTGATACCTGCATTTATTACCTCCCATGGCTATAAGAAAAAGGGAGACATGACTGGATACATGATAAACTGTAAACTAAATAAAAAGGGGCCATCATCGCAACTGACCCTATTCATACGGTAGTTTGTGATATAGTAAATCTTGATATATTGTTTTGATCTTATCACCTCTATGTTCCTGAAATACAGAATGTTGATAATCAATGCACAAATATAGTGAGCATTTGTCAGTCCATATACAGTATGTGCTTACATTGTTTTAATTTTAAAGTTCTCTCAAAAGTAAAATAAGTAGGCTGGTTTGTTAATACTGAGTGAAGTTTATAGTATGAAAATTAACCCAGAAATGACAAAGGATGTGATGAGCTGATAGATAAAGAGTTATGTTAAGTGGATATATGAACTCTGTAGAAACAGAATCTGTGTGGTGATGTGAAAACATAAGACACACTAAACCAGTGAACCCTCATTAATTTTAGAAAATGTCCCACCACCAATGTCATCAAGACAAATTCCTGAATATTCATTATACAGTCTTGTAGAGGCACAGTTGGCAATATTCCACCTTAACAAACATGACATTTTTAATACAGTCAGTTATGCTATCATCCAGCCATGTAATGCATTGCTTAACAAACATTTATGTCAAAACTGAGACATTGGTGGTATTCATATACAGTGTAACTCTCCAACATCTAATGAGATTGTTGCTTTATGGGGGTGATCTTAGTTGTACCCATGACGTTTCTATATACTCTTGTTGCGCCATTACAGTAGTCTGTTAAGTGGGCCATTAATTAAGCTTAAAGACTTATTAATGAGGTAATTCATTAGCGTAATAAATATGTTGAGGACATTAGTCAAGGTAATAAATTCATTAACATTTGCAATTTATTGTCATACAGTACATTTCCCACATAACAAATGGATGACATTAAAACACCTACAGAATCCATAATGTAACTATGATAATGTATTGAACCTACATGTATTCATTTTTATGAAGAACACATCATTATATGTAAGCCATGATGAGAAGAAAAGAGATTAGAAAGTGACGGAGAGAAGAGGATGAGTAATGTAGGAGAGAAAATATCACATTTTAATAATTTTGCAGTAAGTGATAATTGAGAGTCAAGTCATGACATGAAATAATATACAAAAGAAAATAATATCATAGTGAAAAAAACACTGCACTTACTACACATAAACCATTACAGACCAGCCAAAAACTCTTCATGGCAAGTGTTAGACTTGTTTCATTTCAGGTGAGTATATGCATTGAAAAGATGAATGATTGTCATTCATCTTTGTATAATGTAACTTAGACATCACACTCAATCCTATGCGGCTTAATGGAGCTGAGAAAAAAATCAATCAACTATTCTTCATTCATGGCTCCATCAAAGCCATAGCTCTTGGCTCCCATCAGTTCATACTGTATTATATTTCCCCATTCGATTCTATTTAACAATCAAAAGGAATCTCTCTCCTGGCTTACTTCAATGAGATCTCAAGCCTAAAACTAGCATTTACCCTCTCTTGCACACACACTGTAGCCAATCACTAATCAGCATGCTCATTATCACACCAATTAGCTGCACCTGTAGTGCACTTCTAACACTGAAACCAAATTCCAACTACTGTTTGTGCTGCTATAGCTGTTTTTATTGTCAATGGCTGCCAGGGTGGTGATTGTTTTGGTTGCAGTGACTCTGATTTTTAACTTTGAGAGCAATTTAATTAATATTAAAACACTTACACAAGAATTATTTTAGCAAAATGTCATTTCTGTCAGACATTTCAAGATTCTTAGTTTATAAATGTGGGTTGTGGTAGGAGTCACATTGTGGGCCTTTGGTCCTAAATTCCTTACACTGTGAGAATTTTGAAACAACACGTCTGCCTAAGCTCTAAATTAACTGTTGGTGGACTGTGTCACAGTAAAATCTAACCCTATTGTTTTTCATGATTGACCAAAGATTTCACTACGTTTGTGTCACTATTGTCAACGACAACCCAACATTGCACAGTGTAAAGAAGCTATTAGTGGATGAAAGAGCCAAACAGGTTTTCTTTAACATCATCCCACCTGGAAACAATTTTTAGATGGACTATGGAAAAATGTTCATGTTCATTTGTTTATTTTGCAGCGGGGGCTACTGCTGGTTGCAGATAGAGAGGGAGCAGGGACTCTCCTCCATGGTAAATATGTAGTGTTTTAGAATCTGCTGCTTGATAAATTTTAGATATAATGACAATTCTTAACTACAAAATGGGCCTATGCTTGTAACTGTACTCACCTTTTATCATTCTGTCAAAATAGCCACATTGGACGGAACAGACATTCAACGAAGGAGATTGAAAAAGTTTGTTTTTGTTGAGTGAGAGGTAGGAGGTCCAACTGGCAGCAAATCAGTGAAAAGGGAAAGATAGAAACAAAATATTAGGTGCTAAAATATAGACAACATACACCTGTTCTATCAGTTTTCTGATACAAAGAGGACAACAACAGGACAATTCAGGTACAATTTTCCCTCAGTTTTGGCTTGATTCAAGCTGTTGTAATGGCCATATAGACATTAAGCCTTGTGCATCAATTCAAATCGATGAATTGTTCCACCCCTAGCTCTTTAGACTAAATCCCCCTGAATCTCTGGAGGAGATTGCAGTTGTTTTGAATATAGGGTTGTTTTGAATGTGGGGCATTGCTGTGACCATGGATCATCCAGGGGTGAAGTGGAAAATGGTACAAAGATGCTCATAGGGTTGTTTGTCCCTAGCCCTGTGGCATTATCATCCTCTCCAACATTCATTATGTAGTAAATCCCCTTTGTTGTCACCCTCTCCACCAGATGCCCTCCAGTGGTTCATAGGGAACCAAAATCCACCCTGCAACACCATATACATAACACAATATACCTTCCGTAGTGTTACTCGGAAATTTGGAGACATAGCATCACTTCATGAACTGTAAGCTGGGAAAGGGGCTATACATGTTGTGTACCTGAAAATCCATGGATGTGGGAGTTAAATAAAAGTAGTTTTACTAAGACGTCTTATACATTTTCAGTCAAAATCAATATTTAATCTGCATTCTTGTTGTGTTTTTTATTTTTATTCATTTTTTCTATAGTCACACATTGCTCATACAGTACCCATTGGTATGAGCAATGTGTGACAGACATGTTTGAAAAAGCAAATAAGTCCATGAGACAAAAAAAGGCAAACTGAATGTGACAGAAACAGACTCTGGGAGAAAAATTCTGAAAAATAAAGGGGTTTGATGTGGACTCCTTCCCTAGAGAGTGACTCAATCAATTCTTCAGTACTGTTCCCAGGAGGACCACTGTGGACCACAATCTGTGAAGATGTAGATTATGTCTGCTATACTTTGTTGACAGAGCAGGAAGACACAGGGCACAAGTCTGATTTACTTAGCCCAAAAATGAGATGAAACAATAATATCTACACAATAAAGTGAACAAAATAGCCAAACTTGCAAAATTAACAGATTTTTTTTTTGGTGTAGGCATTTAACATTGGCCATTGCATAGTCATATTTTTGCATTGTGGAGGCCAGACAGAATGAGGAAATTTGTCAACTTTTATATATGATGTCTGAAATGTGCCACTGCTCTGGGACATAATTACTGTGGCCCCTAGATGGCATCTGTCACACAAATGTAACTATATGTGGTTTTTGAGCCACTGACATTACAACCTATTGTGTCGTTTTCTCGTCTTGCAGGTGTGGACCACCTGCTGTCCCTCTGGTCCCGCTTGACACCCGTTGCTACCACTATCATTATAAGTCATATTTCTATTATTATTGTTGTTGTTGTTGTTATTATTGTTGTTGCTGTGCTTCTCTGTGTCTCTCTCCTCTCTCCCACTTCCTCCTTCTCTCTCAACCTAACCAGTCAGGGCAGATGGCCGCCCACCTAGAGCCCAGTTCTGCTTGAGGTTTCTTCTCATTAAAGGGGAGATCTTCCTTGCCACTGTTGCCAAGTGCTTGTTCATGGGGGAATGTTGGTTCTCTGTGGTAATTAATAATTAAAGAATACAGTCTAGACCTGCTCTATCTGAAAAGTGCCCTGAGATAACTTTTTCAGTCTCTCAAGGTTAAGTGTAGAACAGCACAACTTGAAGGCTTCAAGCCAAGTCAAAATGCTTAAGGATGTGCCTGTTATGATGATATATCCCCCAACATTTCTGTATGTGAGATTGCTATCAATATGCCTACCTGTCTACCTTAAAGCAGCACTTATGAGTTCTTTCTAGGGATGATTTAAGGATAGAAAAGCCACACACAAGATGACTTGAGCAGAGCTAAAGTAATTCCCTCATGATGCAGAGAAATGGGCAGGTAGTGAAGGAAAAAAAGATGAACTAAATGAACTGTGCCATGGCAAAGGTGGAAGAAGGTTGGCATGGTTACCAATCACACCTGAGAACAGTTGTATAATTGTAAATAAATGTGAATTGCGTCTGACATAAAGCTCAATCCAGACTCTGCTCCTACATTGATCTACTTCACTTGTGAACCTAAACAACAAAGGTGGAAGCAGCAGGTAACTGTAATCAGATCAACAGCACAACTCATCTGTCCACAGGGTGCAAAGTGTGGGGGGTGATGGCGGTTCCTGGTACCCTCAACATTTTCTTCTTTTCATCTTCTCATCCTTAGTTTCTTCTGTAAGGATGCTTACTGCTGACTATTCCCACTGACTTTGTTTTAGATCAAGATTTGGCTTAATAGCTGTCCTGGAAATTGTCCCATGGTCTATGTTAGGTTCTTAGACAATCAAACTAAATTAGATGTTTGTTTTTTTTGCATTTCCTTGTTCCTTTTCTTAACTTTGGTCAAGTTGGCCACACAATGAAAATCTCTTTCTCATACCATTTTTCTTTGTCTTTGTTTTTCTGAGAATCATAAAAATGCCATTACCTTAAACTAGAACCATTAGACTTTATTACTCTGTTATGAGTTCTAATCCCTCTGCTCTCATCATTGACAAAAAGTCAAACTACAAACACATTCACTCTTGGGTTTTAGCACTGATAAATCAGGCCAAGGCAATTGCACAAAGGAACAGCCCCCAGTGCAATAATTTAGATAATACACACAAAAGTACACATACACACACACATAATTCAGAGAAAATAGGCTAGAGGACTAGAAAATGACCATAACACAATAGTAAAACAAGCATGCACTGTACATAAACATATGCAGATACCATGCAATAAAACAAGCAGGGAGTAAATGAGCTGCCCCCCCCCCCAAAAGTGGTGCAACATTGACCTGATGTTTCGACAGTGGGTATCCTGCTAACTGTAATCACTGCTCTTGCACAAAATGGTTATTTGTGCTCTTGCATTATTGTCATGTTACTGTAAAAGCAAGAACTGAAGTAGAAAGACTGTTGGTGGAGGGCTTTAGCAGCTTTGTATTAGTATGAAAGTGCAGACAAATACTGAATTAATTCCCTCATATTAATATTGTTAGATTAGGTTCTTACATTAGCCCTGTCCTTTTAATACTGTTTTATCTTCAGATATGATGCCATGTTGGATGCTTTAGCTGCTATCAGTCAAGTGCACAGTGTGTAGTCTAATGCGGTGCAAAATAAACAGTGAAAGTTGTCAGGCCATGGATGATCTAAAATGAGCTGTTTGGATTTAAAGAGGACATATATTGCCCATTCTCAGGTCATGTTTTAATTCTGGGGCTAAACTGGAATATCTTGATTGATCATGATTTACAGTTGAAAAGCTCATAGCTCGAAAAGCTATTTAACTTATACTTTATTCAGCACCTCAGTTCAGGCTCTATCTGAAAAAGGCTGTTTTAGCTCCTGTCTCTTTAAGGCCCCCCTCCCAATGAGCCCACTCTGTTCTGATTATCCAGTTACTGGAAGCTGCCACTTGGCAGACTTCCTGCAGCTCGGTGGACTACATAAATGAACAGTAGTAGTTGCATTTCACTTCTTTTTCTCACTTCTTTTTTTCAAAATATAAACTTTTCGAATACATCCATACATGTTCGCACCCGAATTCGATCCAACATATGTGAGTGCACAATGCAAACAACCCGTGGAACAACTTTAGCAACAACCTTCACAAAAAAGGCTACCAACAGACAGCTGTTTGTGGGCATACGCACACAATCTGATGTCAGTTCGATGAAGAAGTAGAGGTAACTTTGCAAACCGAGCGTTCACAGCAGGCTTGGGCTTTTGATTTAAAAGCAACATTTTTCCATACATTCACCTTGAGCTTTGGAACTTTGAGTTTATTTAACATAGACATTCTGACATTATAATGTAAAAGTACATAAATGACAGAAAATCACAAAAAAGCATATTATGTCCCATTTAATAAAGTTTTGCTTAGATTTTTGACATAGAAATCTTTCAGAAATCATCTTAGAAATCCCTTAAACCTTTAGTTCACATAATATAACTGTCAACCTCATATACTGTATTACATTATGTTCTGCTAAATTGAGAGTAAGTGCAGAGCACGAAATAATAATTATGTTTACCATGTCTCATTAATTGTATTTTCTTTTTACTTACTGGGATCTGTAGTCAGGTTTTCCACAATAGCATATTCCATGCAGATGAGTATGCTAAAGCAGTGCTTCAGAGCATTGAATCAGTAATATAATGAGGGTTTTGTGACAACAGACAAAGACTATTTAATGTCAATTAAAAATTACTTACTGACCTTAACTGAGTGCATATACAGAGAGCCAGCATGTCTGAAATTGTTTATTTTACTGCTTTTCCAAGTTCATTAGCAGGGAACTTGCACTTTCTTTTGTGCTCCATTGCTGACGTGTCTAAAACACCACAGCATCAGTCAGCAGTGTATTTAGCTTCACTTAACTACATCTGTACTCATTTACATCATCAGTGTTAGTAAATACTCCACTAAAATGAAAACATTCAGCTCACTAAATAAGCCCACTTTAAACACTTTAAACCTCTAGGACTCATCATTATGGGCACAGAGCTTGAACACACAGTATTTAGTCAGTCCTTGGCCTGCTTCTATGGCCATTAAACTACTATAACATGGAAATGCAATAGTTGTAATATATGTCATTATGTTCAATGTTTTCCTAGCTTTTCATAGCTTTCTGATAGCATATATCAGCAGCATATATTATGAAGCTTGTTCTGCAGCCTTAAAATGTTTTACTAAAGCATGATTAAAAATGGAAAAATGTTGTTTGTAGAAGTGAGTGATTCAAATACATATTTTACTCAAATAGAAATGATAAAAACTAAAACCTCTCTTGAGAAGTTTTTTTTTCTATTCACCAATTACTCTGGTACCTTTAATTTGATCTTAAAAAATGTCAATCTGTTGAAGTGATAAGTGTCTGCTTTAAACTTTTTGCCTATGGATGTTGTAACTCAGAATTGAGCAGTTTATGTAAAGCGAGGTTGTTTATTCCAAAGATGATGAAACTGGAGCAGGTAGTGATATCGGATGGTAAATTGTGATTCTAACTGACGAACAAATTTTGACTTGCAAACATAAAATTCATTATGATGCACACTACTAAAGTATTGGATTTGTATATTTGTATTCAACTTGTTAACAAGACATTGTAAAGTTTGTTTCATAATCAGTTTTCCTGGTGACGGAGTAAAAGCTTATGCATTTGAAAATACCCTAGTATGATTTAAAAATGCTTTGATCTTCACACATAGTTCTCACAGTCTGTGTAACAATGCTTAGCATAACATATACAAAGACAAGCTGACTCATCTTATAGGTTCAGGAATGTTCAGGCCCTTTTCTAGGGATAAACTGACTTTCATCTCACAGGAACTTGTGTAGGCTAATCTATAACCAAGGACACACACACATTAAAAAGTTTGACTTTCATGCAGATGTGCAGACGTATTGCTGGGAAGAAATATATTTGCTTCCTCCAGCTTGCTGTTCCAGGCTTTTGGTTTCACCAAATGTTGCTTTATTTGCGATGAGAACGACTCCATCAGAGCGTAGGCTTTTTCTGCCGAGTTGAATTGAACTGCACAGTAAAGACAGTTAAAGAATGTAAATGACTGAGATGGGATTCCCCTTTTATTTTCCTTTCCATCATTTGTTCACCTACAGTTATTTACAGTATTGTGTGTGTTTATTTGTATATTAATGTGTGATAGACAAAGATGTATTTTTAGTTTATACTGCACATGATTTTCAGTGGAATTTATAAAACCATTCAAAAAAACTGTTCCAATCAGACCTGGTGTCTCCTGCAAACCATACTTTAACAAATGTTTTTCATACTGCACATGTGCGTACGTATTTGCTTGCTTACATACATTTAGAGTTTCTTCATTCATGTTGACATAGACTTTGGTTTTCTGTCTGCAGATTGAGTATGCATTGCATGTGTTGTGTTTCCTTGGCTCTGTCTTCTTCTGGCAGTTTTCTAAAATAAATCTCTTTCATCTCAATTTTGTTTTATGTTTAAATTCTTATTTTATCCTTCAATCCATCTCTCGCCTCCTCATTTAAAAAATAAGCATAACATAAAAAAAGCCTTTTCTAACCATATGGCATTCAAGCTTTCAATTATAACTTCACAAAAGTAATTGGTCTGCATGTGTGAGCCTGTATTAGTGCATTTGTACTAGCAAATTAGGTAGTAGGAATGACACATTTACAGTTTCAGAGAGAGACATGCTGTCTTGTGGGTGTGCAGAATTGGGGTGATTTCATATTTAGAAAACTTTAGATAAAAGAATGGAGAGATCTAAATGCCTAAGGATAGTTGAAAGTGTGGGTGTTCTTTTCGGTAATTGGTAAAAAACAAAAACAAAAACAAAAAATAAACATAAATAAGACAGCTTATCAGTGATATCAGGGAAGTTTGACAACCTTACCCTTATTCATTTGTCTGATCAAGCCTATTCACCCTTTCTTTAATTATATATGTCAATGATACCTTGCTTAGTAGTTTACAGTCACTGATTGTATCTGTCAGTGCAGCGCTCTGTGGTGGTTTTTCCATGTTTTAGCCAATGACTACAAAACTACAAATTACATGGACTTTACCACAGGATTGCATTTTATAGTAGTCAATATAGTGGTCAACACATAGGACTTTGGAGGCCAGCTTTGTCTTTCAAGCCTCCACTGTTACCAACCCTAGTCCTCTCTTGATAAGGCTGTTGAAACCAAAAATATGAGTCACTCACTGTATATCTGACATCACTGACACACACCGTGTGCATCCATCAGCAGCACAGTTGGGCAGATACTTTCCTACACAGGGGTTTGATGTGAGTAATCAGCTTAAAGGATGGTCTTTCTAAGCACAACAGTGGGTTGCCCTGATATCCCAGGAGCAGTTATCCTAAGAAAACTCTATATATCACCATAGCACACACAGTGTTCAAATTACAGGATGTTCCAGAAAACTCCAACCATTAGCATTACCAGTGCTGTAATTAATGATATAAGAAACACATCAAATCAAATTAAGATCTAATGTTCTGTTATCTATCATTTTAAAGGTGTCTGCACCATTGATTGATCTGGACATGTGTTGGGTGTTTTTATGTTTTTATGAGCTGCTTTCATCCTGTTGTGAGTGCCTATGTATAATTATTATATGTGTTAATATGGCGTCAGATTAGCAATTCTCAACAACCATAAAGCTGCCAGCCTGTGTAGTGTTCGGTAGAGTGCGATCAGTTCTGCACCCTTTCTTATCATTTCTGCTGTGCAGGACTAGTGTGTAAGATGTCACCCGCTTCGAATGTTATCACTTGATTGTATGGGCGTTATCAGCCTCATATATATGAGTTAGATGGGGCCTGCTACACCCACTAGTAGGTTCAGAAAGGCGTTATCATCCATTTGGAAGGTGGAGGTCACCTATTAGTTACAGACACCATCTAGTGGCCGATTTTAATTATGACCCAGGTAAGTGACGTAGTTCAGATGACGTTGATATAAGATGACTTGATAAGATGATTTTTTTCCTTGTTAGGAGGAGGTGTGTTGGGTGGATGGCTAGATAGCTAGCTGGCAACCTGCAAGTTGCAAGCAAGAGACAACAGTTCGAGACCACCATTCGCCTTTGTCATTTTACTGCCATTGAACCTGACATTTTTACTGCATTTTACTGCATTCATAACCGATGGTTGCCAGGTTTAATCACATTTCAAGTTATCATTTTAACCCAAGCCGTGATCTTTTCCTAACCCTTACCAAATGGTTTTTGTGCCTAAACCTAACCAGACCTTAACCACAGTGTTGTCATATCATAAAACATAATTATTTATGTAACATAACGCAGCAGCATATTACGTACTGGTAGATGCCACAGTCCACTGACATGCACCTACTAGTAGGTATAGCAGGGCCCCTTTTGACCCATATCTATGAGGCTGATAACCAGTGATAACGCCCATTCAATCAAGTGATAAAATAAGAATAAGTTGAAGATTCTGTGGCATCTAGTGGTGAGGTTGCAGACTGCAACCAACTGAATACACCTCCCCTCAACCTCCCCTTCCAAAGCCCTCTCCAGAGCCAGTGTTTGGTTTGTCCATTCTGGGCTACTGAAAGAACATATCTTTATATCTATGTAGATATAAAGGGCTCACTCTAAGGTAATGAAAACACAACGATTTTTATTTTCAGGCAATTATACACTAATTAAAACATACTTATGAATATTATATTCCATTTCTGCCTAGTCCGTTCCACTAGATTCCACTAAATACACACTGGACCTTTAAATTGATTATCCACCCTCTGTCTACAGTATCAGCATGCAGACCTTACTGTCCTTCCTGATCTCACACCTCTGTGAAGCAGGTTCCTCCTTTACATCAGCCACAAACACAAGATTTCAGTCTGTCAGCAGCCTTTATATTGTTATATTGTGAGTCATAATAACCCATGATCCATGGCAAAAGTATTTAGGTCAGATTTTATGATAAAAATGTTCCAACATTACTGCTTTATAGGTGAAAGTAACTTACTGAATATCTACTAAAATACCAAATAATATGTTGCCCAACTTCTTTGACGTTGTCCTTCCACATCTGCTAATCTCTCTCATGAAAGTCTGTATGGTATGGAGATACAGCACGAATATTCAGATGACACTTTAGTTTTAATAAATCTTCAGTGTTGCCATGTGTCTACATTTTGTGTGTGCCAAGAGAGTGAGCTCATACACTATTTTTTCCTCTTTCTGCAGAATTGTAAAATTTTGAAGAAGTAAGCAGAAGAGAGGAAGAAGGTATAGAAGAATAGAGGAGATTTAATCAATTGTTTGAGAATACGCTAAGCAAGAAGTTGTTGAAAAACTCTAAGCAAAAAGTTGTTTCTGGTACAACTATGCTGAAGATTAGTAATTCTCAGCTGCATTGATGGATTGGGCAAACTTCAAAGCTGTTTTCGGATTTGTTCATGCCGCAAGGGAGCAGAGAAAAAGAGAAAGAAGAGAAGAGAGGAAGAAGTTAGGCAGGAGTACACTTGTTAGCAGGAAATAAGTGGAGAGAAAAGTGAAAAAGTACAGTGTTCTGTGTCTCCTCCATTCCTTTTTGTCTTTACAGTGCACCATCCATCATTGGTTAGTGAGAGAGCTACAGACAAACTGAAATTCAGATTTTTTTCTTTGTTCTTGCCACACTTTATCTGCCTGCTTTTCCTCAACACCATTCTCCATTCCATCTTTTTTCATCTCCTCTTTTTTTAGTCCAGCAGCTGAAAGTGACTCTGAGTACTAACAAGGCCCCCTGTTTAAAAGTATGGACTTTAAAAATGTCAAGTGAATGTTTTAATAAGTCAACAATTTTTTGGCAGGGTATGATAAATTGTAAAGGTATACAGTTTATGATGGAACTATTCAGAATTCAGATTTTTTTTCTTTTTCCCTGAAACAATTTGGAATTAATTAGTGTTGTTTATAGTGTGGTTAATTGTGAAGCTCTATGAGTACACTGTGTGGTGGTGTGGTGCTAATTTGTATACAGTTAAATTAACAATCAGGCAGATTAATACAGTATTGGCTAGTTGACTAGCTGACAGATTGTCTTTGTCTGTGTGCCTGCCTGTCTGAATTTCTGGCTGATTTTGAAAAGTTCCTCTGGTGAGAAACATCATCAAAATATCTTCAAGTGATGGTTTCATTCAACATGACGGACTTCATGAATGAATGAGATGAATCTACACAGACAAAAATGAAAATTATCTTTGCTTTTTTCACATTGAAGTGATACTCCTTTTGACTTTTCTGAGTATAAAAAAATCACCCCTCTTGGGCTTGTAAGATGGCTTTAAATAGTTGTGGTTTCATCCTTCATAGAAACAAACAAAGCTCAAAATTGGTCTGTTTTTATAAGTTCCACCATTAAGATCTGGTTAAAGTTTAGGCAACTAAATCTACTTAGCTGAGGTTTGGGAAATACTGCCCTCATGGTTATAATAAACCAACATTGATTGTTAGGAGATGAGAAGCAGACTGTGGTCTCTGCTGTCAAAGTTACGTGCTTTGAACACACAACCATCCATTCTGGCTTTCTCATAACTATTGCCATACTACTTTTAGTTAGTTACAGAGGGCAGTAATTAATTGAATGACCACAAGAGGCTGCATGCTTGTCAGGAAACATAAACAGAAGTCATTTTACACATTTGAACAAACAAGTTCTGTCTCATAAATTTGATATGGTTGTGAGGACTGAGAGGGCTCCACCTCTATACACCCTAGACTATTATTGTGTTGATTAAAAAAATAAAAATGAAACACTGGCAAATTAACAGAGGCCTGCTGTGCAGAAGAAGAATAAGACTCAAATAAGAAATCAGTCCTAGTAGGGTCCTTCCTTGGCTGCTTGTGTTTCACAAGAAAATCTGCACCAACCTCCTATATTCTCTCGTTAGAGTGATTTATGCTGTCTTCTAAGGTGTATCTGCCACTGTCTGCTTGAACTCAGTGTGAGGTCCTGTTGTCCCTGAGTGATGTGTCTGTGTACATGACAAATTAGTTGTTGATGCGTCCCTGCACCAGTGCGACAGAGATTTATAACTCTTGGCAGCTTGCAGCTTGGCAGCTGATTCTGATTTTTATTCAATCTCTGCTCTTCATTTTAATCTATTTCCGTCTTCAGCAGGCAGCCATATTATCCTACAAATGCACTGCACTTGTCATCTGTCATTTATTCCAAAGGCGTTCTTTTATATAACTGATAAGTCATACTGTGTCCTGAAAGTGGCTTGTTAACATACAGCTCGTAGGGGAAAAACTGACACTTTTAATGACTTACTGAGAATTCTTAAAAAAGAAACTTTACAAGGTACTTCTCTGCAGTACATTGAAAACATAAAACTGTTTCCATGTGTAACCCTGCACTTCTCCTCCCTTCATCTTGTCTGCTCCCACTCCCTCCCCCCCCCCCAGTTGCTGTCTCTCTCTATTGCTGTCTGTCTCTCTGCCCTTTCAGCCAGTGAAGCGTGTGATTGGACAGCAGTGATGCTCATTAGCATAATGCTGCGGCATCTATCTCCAACCTGCATGAAGTTGAAGAAAACAAACTGTGTTGTGTGTGTGTTTGTGTGCATGTGTGTGTGTGGAGCATTAGCAGCAGTAACCATTGAAGACAGGGTCTAACACAGCTCTGAGCACATTAGGCATGTTGGCAAATGTCTCATTAGCAAGCAGACACACTGCGGAGACTGCATGAATTTTTGAGTGGAGAATTTAACTGGATTCACTCTAACACTTCTGTGCTGACTTTCCTGGCTGACAGAGTGCTGACAGGTTCAGGTCATATTGGTAGAATAAGAGAAGGAGGCTTTTGTGCTTCAGCCTCTTGTTGATCTCATCATCCATAATAATTTTGTGTTTGCAGCTGACTGCATGGGACAAGCACAGACATAATGTATTCAGACGAAGAAAAATCAAAGAGGAAATTTTTTTTACCCAAATTGTCCATCATAATTGCCCATTGCATTTTACAGAGCTGATTCCTACCATAGTTGTGTTCAAGCAATGGACAGTTCAGTTGTGTTCAGCTGAGACTGTCCTTGCGGTTTACGTTCAAGTGACAGAAGTCCTCTAGCAGCAGTACTTATAGTTAGTTAATTATGACGGAGCAAAAAAGGAAATGATGTGATGTTGTTATTAAAGAACGACCAAGTCAGTGTAGGGAGGAGATCGGGGTGCTTGGATGGATCAATAAGACATCATACTTTAACACGGGAGAAAGCTACTTGTTTTCATGTTTCCAACCTTGAGTTGACATTGATTTTGTAAAACCATGACCACAATCAACCCCTACCTTAAAAGATAGGTTTGGGTTTTTTCCAAGTCTGTCTTAATACAATACTGACATGCCCATATGTAAGTGGAAATAGGTCTTGGTCGCTGTACAGTAACAATTCCTACTCTCTAAACTGACTTTGAAGCTATTCTCCCAGGACACAACTACACTGTAAGAGATAGGGGACAAAATCCACAGCCCTTGTTCAGTGCAAAAAAGCATTCTGAGGTTCGGCTGAAGTTAACTGACTCGAGTTGATATCTTCCAAAATCAGTGGTGTAAAGTATTTACTCAAGTACTGTACTTAAGTGCAATTTTGAGGTACTTGTACTTAACTTGAATATTTCCATTTACTTTATACTTCTACTCCACTACATTTATTTGACAGATCAGATGAAGATTTGACACAATGGATAATATAACAAGCTTTTAAAATACAACACATTGTTAAAGATGAAACTAGTGGTTTCCAACTTTTTTGTCTTTTGACGTCTTACAAATAAGTGTGTAGTCGGGGTCACATTTCAGATGTCTATGGGTTAACAGCTCTACCAAATAGTGACTTTTCCCTCTAAACTTCTCACATGGTTTCATTTCAGTAAGTGTTCAAATGATCCAATATTTCACCAAAAATCAAAGACTAGAGAAAAAGTCCAAAAACTGAAAACAGATTTGTGTATCAGAGCTTTCCTTTTTCTTCTTTCCTCTCCCATTAATCATCTCACAACCCCTCCGATTTATCTGGAGACCCTTTGGGAGACCCAACCCCTAGGCTGGGAACCACTGGACTAAACTAACTAACTGTATATAAAGTAGTTGAAATTAGCTCCACCTCGAGCAGCTACAACAGTAACATGCTGCTCTAACACTGATGCTTCAGTATTAATAATCTAATGATGTCATACATAATAATATATCAGTCAGAGGGATGAAGCAAGTACTTTTAATACTTAAAGTACATTCTGATGCTAATACTTATGTATTTTTACATAAGTAGGATTTTTCATGCAGGACTGTTACTTGTAATGGAGTATTTTTACATCACTGTATTGGTAATTTTACTTAAGTAAAAGATCTTAATACTTCTTCTACCACTGTCCAAAATTAACGTGTGTGCTTGCTATGATGTTACTTGCTTAACTGCAGTGGAGGGATTCATTCTGGTAATTATTAATTTAATTAATTCAATGGTAATGGCAGAAACACATTTTCATTTTGTCATGAGTAGGTGATGCACATGCAAGGATTTGGTCATGACCTTTTTCACAGAAGACATTTTGAGATATCACAGTAGGAAAAGCACAGGTGTCAATAATAAAATGAATGATGACTGATTACCATTAAGCTGCTTCAGTTTCAGGGTCCTCATTGTGCCTGCTGTCACACTTTCACAGTTTACTAGAATGTTTGAATACCGCAGAGCCATTGTTAATGTGATTAGTAACACCTGTGCTTTTCCTACTATGACAAGTCAAAATGCCTGCTGTGAAAAAGGTCTACAGTATACCAGAACTTCTACACCTAAATACAGCCATAATTAATCTAATTGATTACACCTGTGCTTTAGACTTTCTAAAAGCATGTATGAATTATATAATTATGTATCGGCATTGAGCTGAGTTCTCAGCATTTACTCTGTGCCAAACCCAGCAGTGCAGCTCAGACTGCTTACCATATGTAGACAGCGTGTGATTTGTGATTTACAGTCGACACTCAACAAGCTCAAAGGTCCTATTCTAAACATCTCTCTCTCTGTCACCTGAACAACAGGGAAGGAAATGAACAATCTGTTCAGACCTCTCATAGTCACCAGAGCAGCTAAATGGATGGCAACAACAGACTGAAGGGGTGAAGTGACTCATCATAGTCAAGACTTAATGTGTATTCTTTATACTAAAAGGAAAAGGTCACCCTTGGATATTCTTACGTTGTTCTTTTTGGTTTGTGTTGTTACTTGGGAAATTGTATGGTGTGGCTCACTAGCTAGCCTGTGCAATGTAGTATTTTCATTTGTGTTGGAGTTTTTAAAATGTGGACAGTTAACTTCTCATACTTTACCGACTGCACTTCTAGATGCTATTCATCATGCTGCAGTCATTTTGTTCTTTGTCTTTTAACTTAATACCCTTGGTGCTCTCCCCATGATAACATTTCGATTCCACTTACAGAGAGAAGAGTTAAAGAGTTATGAGAGACAAAGTTTGCAAAGAATACAATTTCAAAATGACTTAAGATATTCAGGGTGCTCAGGGATCCTATAAAACTTTCAGAACTTGGCATGAAATGGCTTGAGAAGTTTGTGAATTTCACTTTTTTAAAAGTTGCTCAAAACCAAAAGTCAAGGAGGTTGGACATGACTGAAAAGTGTGACTGTCTGCAAGGAGGGGGATTGACTGACATACATACAAACACAGGAAAGAGGGAATAGGTAGATGTGTTACCAGTAGAGGGAAAGAAGACATTACATGGTAATAGAAAAGACTTCCAAGATAGATGGGTTTGCAGGCGGAGGAAAAGGCAAAAAAAAAAAAAAAAAAGATAACCAGCCACAGACAAGATAGAATCAAGGTGGGAAAATCATTGTAATACAATAGCACTGAGGACAAAAACACAGGCAGACTTTTTACTTGTGGGATTGTGGCCAACACACAACCAACAGCCCCACAGATATCACTGAAATTAAAGTTGCTCATTGCATCTCCAAGTATTGAAAACAGCATCTCCTCCAGTGATGTTTGGGAACCATGATCGTAGTGGCTGAGTGTAATTTTCTTCCACATGGAAACAATCGGCATAATGGTCACTTAGTGGCATAGCACTGCACGACTTACCATTCTGGGAAAAATGTGGCTCAACATCTTTAATGCGACATGAAAGAACAACAGATGCTTGCAGAATTTTCAGTTCAGAGATGCAAGCTCTGAATTGTTGCAGGTTTGGGTGAAAGATCATATGGAGACCACAATCTTCCACTAAATATTATGAAGTGGCAACAACAAAAACATTTTCTCATTTGTTACTCTTTAAGGCACACAGATGTTTTATATATTCCTTATGCTGCAGTTGCCTTCAACCTTACGGCCAGAGTCTGGACCTGCAGGCACAATGCTGACTTTGACATTGATAGCAGATAGTGGTAGTGAAGATTATCAAGTCATCATAACAAAACATTCTAGTGGAGAATGCACTTACAGTATTTGTGCAAATTATTTAAGACATCAGAATTTAAAATAATAGGTCACAAGTAGTTTAAGGATGCATATATACTGTATGTAAGCTAACAGTAAAAATATGTCCACATATTGTTGACAAGCAAGGATCAATATATAGTATAACAGACAACTTAAAAATAAGCAACAAGAGAGACAGCAGGGCAAAAAACCTGGAGACAGTCAGAACCATTTGTCACTTATTTTTCCTCAGTGTTATTATCAGCACAACTCAAGCTAAATCATAAAATCCCTCATTCAATGTTAGTTTTCCACCTGTATATCACACACTAGACAAACCTACACATGTGCTTTTTTATTTGTGAGGACCCTCACTGAAATTCTCTAAAAAGACAATTATAGCTACATGCATAAACTTGCAATAACTGAAATGTACTTCTAACCTTTAGCCCAAAACCAAATCTTAACTCTCAGTCAACTGAGAAGATGAGAACCAGCCAAAATGTTTTCACTTTCCAAAGATCCAAAAATCAGTCCTCACAGAGATAGAAGTACAAGAACACATATGCCTTCTTTCTCTACCTCATCCTGATCCTTGTCAGCTGTGCCAATTACAGCCAGAATATCCTCCTTAAGGGCCTGTCAGGAGCTCCTGGAACCTTCTAGAAATACCACCACTCAGTTTCACTCTGCTTTCACTTAGAGGGATTTTTTTTTTCTTTTTGGCCATGTAGCTGGCTGATCCCAAACCTAATTAAGTCCAAATTTTGTCAGTCCATGGAGGTAAATACTTTGTCCAGAGAAGTCAGAGGTCAAGGCTTCTAAAAAATTAATATGCCACCAGTGCTTGTTGGGATTAAATTGCCACATTCATATAATTATTTAGACACCTTCAGTGACTATGATATATATTTTAGTGTAAAAATATGGTCTTGATATTTTTGTTTTCATATTAGCCTCTTTTCACAAGCATCGAATCATTTTTTCTTGTTACATTATTTCTGATTCCAAATGAAGAAATATTGAATTTCTTGCTTAGTTTTGGTTGCTTTCATATACCTCTGATTGTACATATAACATATAGCTAATGTTTAAATAAGAGAAAGAGTTTTCAAGCTCTTTACACACCATTAAAACAGTGTTGGAATTAAACATCTCCATATAAAGGTATACTATGCAGGATTTGTCAGTTTGTGTTTGTAAACACACAGCATTCAAAGATAGCCCCTCCTCCCCAGTTCAAGCAAGAGAGAGAGAAAGCAGTGGTGGTCAAGTGAGCTAGAAGCTAGCTATTTTATATTTCAAAGCAGTTACGTTCTAAAGCACAAATAAACACGCCCACACCTCTTCACAACCCTGTGGGAAGGTGCCACATTGCTGGATTTTGTGTTAATGCAGAGCTTCATCCTGTCTGCTGTGGCCTCTCTGCAGCTCAGCCCCACCCTCGGTCAGACCTCCTTATGCATCCATGACACAGAGACAGAGAGCAGAGCGGAGCAGAGGAGAGAGATGGAGACAGTGATTCAACCGGGTCGCTAAACTAAGAGTCCCATCCTCACACCCTGTGCTGTTATTGGCTGGGGGCTACACACCCACTGCCCAAAAGAAGCCCAGGAGATTCCCAAACCCAGCAAAAAATAAGAAAATAAGAAAATACAGGCAGAGGGCAGAGTCTCCATCACACACTTCTAGTGGGTCATAAGTGATGATTGAGAGGGATTACTTGTATGAGTCTATACATTGTTTTTTTTTTAAGGAAAATCCTGCAAGATGCAACATTTGCTGCAAAGAGTACAATATCCAGCATGATTCAGACTTTCATTCATCTCCCTTTTAATTTTCTTTTTTTCCCTTTAAATAATGCATTCACTTTAGATTCACACAGTTGCAGGTCATGTTTATTGATATTGCCTGGTTGCATGTCTACCCCTGATTAATAGACTGGACTTGACCACGTTTACATTCACATTATTTATGGGGCAGTTAGTCATGAAGCTCAAGCTTGGGGCAAATATGATTGGATGAAGTGATTGATAGCATTTCTGCACACAGGGCCTGGGGCTCTAATTTGCTATTGAGTCATTGCAAGAAAAAAAAATCCTTGAACTGAAAGTTTACTTAGTGCTTTAAATGTGTAAGGATCTTTTACCATGGCTCAGTCCAATCTGACCCAAATTTTCCATTGAAAGAAAACCATTCTGACAAAGACTGAATGTTTGGCAATGTGAGGCTAAAGTGAATTTTAACTGGAAAACTAGTAAAAAGTAAGAGAAGGAAATGTCATTAAAAACTTTTATGACTGAGGTTTGCACTAATTTAAATTGAACAGAGTGGTGTGCTGTTTGAAGTTGAAAGCTTAAATCATTTGTTGACTCCAAAGTCCTGTGTGGACTGGGGGTGGAAGAAAAGAAGGAAGCAAATAAAGAATGAAATGAAAAGAGCTGGAGGTAGAGGCAAACAGGGAGTAGATGCTGAGATTCATCTAAGGTAGGAAAAAATAGCTTGCAAAAAAATAAACCATGAAAGTAAGATGAATAAAAAGACAAATAGCAATTGTCATATAAGGCAGAAAGACAGACAATGAGAGATGGGGTTCACAGAAAGAAGAGGAGGAAGAGTGATTGTCACTTTATTAGGTACTATAGTTTTACTATTGTCATTATTATTTGTCTGCCCTGTGTGTGTATGTATATATATATATATATATATATATATATATATACATATATATACATATATATATATATATATATATATATTTTTTTTTTTTTTTTTTTTTTTTTTTTTGTCTATTACTACTTCTACATACTTTCACATCAGCAATTTCCTACCAGTGGAGAATTCAAGTGCAATGAGAAATCCCAGTACTCAAGTCACGAAGCTTTAACCTGTAAAACTCTTTTATTTAAACTTATAATTTGTTAAACTAATAACTTATAATTTATACTGTATTTAAACAAGCATTCTCATTGAGGTTAAAATCTGTTTTTCGAGAGAGCACTGTGCACCAGGGAACATATACAGTGTGAGCATTGACAAAAACACCGAAATTTAAAACAAACATATCATATAATATCATGAGTGAGGCAATCTCCACTTCTCTGGCTTTAATGGTTTCATTTAGACAACTAAAAGTATTTGTTCAGATTAGAGGAATCCCACAGTGAAGACTAAATCTTTCAAAGTTCAAGGAGTACTTCATAGTGTGACTTGTAATTCATGGTTGGCTGACAAGGGGAGGGGGGCCTTGAGTCTCCTCCTGTGCACATGGCCCCTAAATCCTAGCTACTGCTCTGCTTAAAATGCCTAATAAATGACTAAACTTCTAAGTCATTTATGCTGATAAAAAACACCCACACATGGCAAGAATCAGTAGGTTTTCACCTGGCAGCAATTTGATGTGTGTTTGTGTGTGTGTGTGTGTGTGTGTACTTTCCCAAGTCAATAAAGTTTTTTCTGACTGTGAAAATTTGTGTTTGATATTAGTATTCTTCCTTTCCGAGACTCTGAGTCTGTGTGTCTGCTTTCATCAGATAATGCTCTAAAGCACAACAGGTGTATTTTAAATCTGAGACATATCTGGAGCAGCAAGAGGCAGCGCATTAATGAATTCCCTTTTAGGGTGAAATGTTCTCCCGCTCAGCAGGGAGAACTTGTTGGAGCGCAGTTAAAATCTTTTATTTTGTTCTCTTACAGGTTTGGATTCACAGAACACTTAACCAGGGGAGAGGTGAGAAGAGCAATGAATTTTTAAACTTTTTTTCAAATGTTATCCATTACTCTAATTCACATAGGACTTATTTGTAGGTGTCAGCTGACATGATAACATAAATATACTGTCAGTTTGTCTCCATATATGGTACTTCTAATAAAGAGAAAGTTGAAAGAACATTACAGAAAATGAGCAGTCCGGAGGCTACTCACATAACTATCAATTTACTGGAATCTCAACTCCCTGGCTTGAATGATAAATACTGACTTCATTAGATATTGCAGTAAACATGAACCCAAAAGTAAATTAAGTGTTACATCCTGAAAACTCATTTGCATATACAGAAGATCATGGAAAATTAAAAACATAGCTGAGATGGGAAGATTTACAAGCACTTTATTTGTTACAATACCACAGCTTATACTTTGTATTAACCATCCACGCTGCTCAAGAAAGAACAGGTTTAATTTGCACTGTGCAGAGCAGCTTCTACTGCACCATGATGTTGTTCATCCACCAAGGCATAGGCGAGTGAAATGTCTCATTTAAATTTGTAATTCTGATATTTCCGAAAGGCACCTGAAGGCAGCATATATTTCATTTCAGTTTGTGTTGTGAATTAATTGCATTTGAGTCAGTCAGTCTATCATATGCTCACTCTGTGAAATGTGACATGTAATAAGATAAAGTTTGTGAGGAAGGAAAGTTGGACTGAAAAGATGCATACATTTATCAAGCAACTAGTAGAAAGTACACTTAGTCAAGTACTGTCTTTCACTACAATTTATTTGATCTTTTTAATTCCATTACATCCTACTTTTTACTGCTGTCACTACATTTCAGAGGGGAATACTGGACTTTTTACTTCACCACATTTATTTGACAGCTGTACTTAAAGCACTGGTAACTATGAAGATCAAGATTTCACATACAAATCATGTGATCATAGGACATATGCCATTACAACATTAAAATGCTGCTAACACAGTAATGCATCAGTAATAATAATCCAAAATTCTAACACTCAAGAACCATTGCTTTTTATATTACAGTGATATTTAAGGACTTGTAATAGAGTATTTTTACATTGAGGTTTTACTACTTTCACTTAAGTAAATTCAATACTTTTTCCATCACTGCATTCAGCATTGATACACAAAATCAAGAGGGATCAAAACTAAATGTCAGAGTTGTACACAGATAGCTGATATTTTGGGATTCTACATTGTTCGTGTCATTTTCACCAAACTGAGCAGCACTTCCTGACTGAGATGCAGATGGAAAGGAAGAACATCCTAACAAACCCACACTTTCCATCCGTATTATGAAGAAATAATAAAAAATGACAAACAGCCATATTGTTTTTAATGCCAGATTATAGCTAATACTAAATCTGCCCTTTTATACCTGGTATTAGGCCACCCAAAAGATTACATTTTTAAAAACACTGTTCAACTATACATTTTGATTGAAAAAAACAGTATAATATGTGGTTTTATTTTATTCTTTCTCAACATTACTTTTCAAAAGAATAAAACGAATCAATCACAAAAAGCATGAGGTTGAACAGGGTGAATATATTTCCTCAACAGTGCCAAATCAGAGAAGGTGGGGACCTGGAGAGAGGCTGGCAGAGAGAGTTACCAAAAAAAAAAAGAAAAAAGAAAAGAAAAGGAATGAAAAAATACAGAGACAGCAGGTACAGATAGAAGCAGGTACAGGAGTCACAGTCGGAGACAGAGATGAGCTGTGAGGTGGATACAACAGAGAAGGGCAGAGAGGCAGAGACGCAGGTGAAGTAACTGATACAGACACACAGAGAGGAAAAGCCAGACAGGTCAGAGATGTTTTAAAAGAATGAGCTTATAACTTCTCTTCAGGGAGTGTGTGTGTCTGTATGTGCGAGAGAGAGGATAGCATTAAGGTTTCAACAAGAGCAGAGTAGACAGTCAGATCTTCTAAGACTTCTTCTGCACAAGGGAACTGACCTTTACAGGATCTAAGCTGTATGTGAGCGTGCATACGTGTGTGTGTGTGACTGTTACGACCCCCAAAAGGCTCCTAACAAAGGAGGTCCAACATAATCAAAAGAGTTAGTAGTTGCAGAAACAATCTTCAAATTTATTAACAAACTATAAATGATCTTAAACCAATGCAACAACAAACCAACAGCAAGTAACAAAGGCTGATGGACTGGCTAAAATGAACAAAAAGAAGGGAAGACACCCAGACCAATGCACAAAGGGTTGTAGGATCTGGGCTCTTCCCTCTAACCTAGACCAACATGAAAACCTAACAGAAATAAAGTCGCAAACTTAGGGCTACCTGACCCACCAAAAAAGCGAAAGAACTCTCAAAGGCAAAACGCTATAGCATGTCAGTTACAAAACACCAGCTGCTGCTGCCAAGGCTGTGAAGCAGGAGAGAGAGTGAGCTAAGGTTCCTAACCCCTCTTTATTGGTTTTCCCTCAATCAGACCGGACCAGATACACCTGAGAGAGAACACAAGACATCATGAGTCAAATATTATGCACATCATAACCAGCAAGGGGGAACATAAGTGACATATGTCATGTTTGTTTAAACATCTGCGAGAGAAATTACACATACTACACATATAATCAAGTTTGAATATCTTTATTGCCCATGTAATCATGTTTGATTTCCACTATATTTGATTATTCTGAATCCAAGCATCAGTCTGAAAGATGCCTTTGTCTCTGTGAGTGTGAACAGAGAATCTGCTAAACTGCTAACTGAAAGGTCAAGGCCAAGGCACAGATAAGGAAGTGTGAGAAAGTGCTCAGTCCACTGTTCCCAACAGGCCTCTCAGCAGATGGACACGGAGGCAGAAGCTCCTCAGGAAAGAAACACTGATAAGTAATGTACAGTGGGCTAGCTGTTGTATTTTAATTGCTTCTGAGAATGACGGAATGCGTTGTAGCTTTCACAACGGGTGACTATATATCGGTGTGCTTCACTTTGCCTTTTCGCTCTTTGTCTAATACAGACATGGGGTCTGTGTACACACGTAATGCTCTGAGCTTTATTAAAGAGTGACAATATTGTACGACATTTTTGTCTTGTTCATCTTTGTCAGAATGGAATTGCAGAATTGCCACGACAATATGGGGGCTCGTCCGGGATGCCTAACTCATACTCTCCTCAATCCACCTCCTACACAGGTTGATCTGTGCACAACTGGTGACCGGATTCAAAATCACCCAAGACCCAAAAAGTCTACCTCCCTTGAGGATGGCTCTTAATCGACACCTTGGGTGACAAGAGACTGCTTGCGGGTCGTACATTGGATGTGCAAAAATTATGTGTGACAAACATGGTGGTGACTCCTGTAAACAGCTGTCTACAGGGTGGAAATATACAAATGCTATTTAATAGCTGGGTGTGCAAAAGAGCAAATGTCTAGGTTTAGTTTTAATAATACAATGGATTTCACAAACAAACAAAAAAAACAAAAACAGAGTCAGACACAAGACACAGACAGCAAAGTGGTGAACAGGGGAGGAAGAGGGAGGGAAAAACTAAACATTGTCCTCAGCTCTCACATTCACAGAAAGAACTGGATCTCCTCCCTGCCTGAGCCGCACATCACAGATGCAAACTCCCACCATCTACTATCCTTGTTGACATTGATCTTCCTCCCAACCTATACCTACAGATCCCAGTACAGGCGGAGATGGCCGCAGTGGGACCTGACACACATGACAGGGGGGCAATAAAAGACTGTAAACAATGGTCTGGTGAAACAGTGGCTGATTATCTGGCCAGATTGACAGAAATCTTCAAGGAAAACAGCAGTATGACACCACCAGTTAACCCACTAGATGACTCCCCATATGAACAACAACTAAAGAACTGTTTCCTGGAAGGCATGGATGAGCAAATTAACTACCAGATGCACCAACACTGCATAGGCTGGGACAGGGGATGCCTGTCACTCGTCCAAGATCACACCATCCCATCCATGCTGAGCAGAAACTGAGAATGTCAGAGAAAAAAGAACAGCAGAGCAAAATTCAACTGAATGACAAGGTCCAGCTGGCACAGTGCCAGTCTTTGTAAGGACCAGACAGAGGGAGAGGCAGAGGGTGCCATGGTCCTTCGCGGAGCAGAGATCGAGCTCCGAGCAGAGGATCATGCAATCCAGGCCCTCAGAACAATGGATGCTGGAATTGTGGAGACCCTGACCAATTGTCAAGAGACTGTCCCATATTGAGGAGAAAAAGAGGACCCACGCAGTGTGACTGTCACTCACTCGAAAGGCTACAGAGAGGATAGGGCATGACAGGCGGTAGAGAAGGAGGAGTACTCCTGAGTCTGGTGAATGCACCCCTAACACCACACACACACATACACACACACACCGACACAGATATAAAGAAGTGCTTTATATAAGTGGTTTTAGTCAAAAATATTAAATTTCTAGTTGACTCTGGGGCTCCTATTTCTGTTATATAGCAAGATGAATTTCCAAATCCCCCAAAATTGAGTGGTGGTACATTCATACTGTGAGAGCAACAGGCACCACAGTATAAGAATCATACATTCTGCCACTGTCTGTAGACACAAAAGATAGAGATAAAAAAAAAAAAAACATTTCTTCCTCTTTTCCAAATTCTGCCCTGTAAATCTGTTAGCTCAAGGCTTGATCTTGTATTGTACAGAGGAAGGAGTTAAAGTCGCCAGAGTATCAAACTTCCTAGGTCAATATGTGCAATTAGGGAGTAGCACACCACTGCACATGTACCAGTAGGACCTGTTACCCTCAGGGCCCAGGTCAATAACCAGAGACCAGAGAGCCTTCTGAATCTACTAGCAGGTGTAGCAGGCCCCCTCTAACCCATATCTTTGAGGCTAATAACCACTGATAATGCCCATTCAATCGAGTGACAACATTTGAAGCAGGTGAGCGTAGAGGCTCAGCAAAGAGTACAGGATGTTAGCTGAGGAAGCCAACCATCAGAACAAGGCCAAACAATTGCACAGGTGGGGAAATTATCCGCTGAACAATGTAAACATTAAGACCTGATTTTGTTGGAAGTGATTCATTGTTGGAGAATTCAAGTCAGATTCAGAAAATAGCACTTTCTGCCAATGTTTTTGTTTCAGAATTATTTGAGTGGTCACTTTAGAATCCAAAAAGCTTCATGTCCACTTTAACTAAATCATTTCTATGCAAATATGTTGTCTGTATTATATGCATTTATGTCTGTTATTTATTTTAATGCATTTCTTCCTTACCATAAGAAAAAAAGAACAGCATAAATTCGTCAAAGGGTTTTAGTCAGGATGATGACTGAATTAGACAATCAGAATAATCCTTCAAATGTATTTGGTGGGTTCCAGAAAAACATATATGCAGTGTTAATTTGTATAATCCCATTAAGCATTAACTAATATAGAAGATAGATATTCCCACTGCATCTCATTAGAGAATCAAATTCGTTGAGATTTGTTTGGATTAGTCTCTATGTGCTTTTCCTCCAGGGTTCGTTAGAAAACACTGTTCCTGGTAGATCTCTTAATTAAGTACTAATTCGCTTTGCTGGACACATTTTTAAAGCCTCTGCAGAAAATTATGATAAAATGGGGTATGCTGATCCTCTACATTACTGTGGGTTACTGGAGTAAATCAAAGCAAAAGGTGCTTACCCTCATAGAAGTCTTAAAACTGTTAGTTTGCTTTATCTGTTCCCCATAGATATGTTCTCTTATAATTTATTCATTTGTCAAATTATTTAATTAATTAATTAGCACTGGTGTGGTAAAATCACCCACAAGTATTCTTGGTAGGACACCTCACCTACTTCTTATTTTGATTCTGTCACCATATTTTGATCATTTTTCTTGTCTTTTCCATAAAGCTGACACAAAATAAATTATTTCTATCAAAATTATATTGTCACTCATTAATGATGTAATGATTCATCTATATCAGTCTGGAGATGTAACAGTTTTGGCCTTTAAAGGCTTTAGAGTTTGAGGTTTAATTATAGCTTTCCTATCAGACAGATTTGTTTTTTATGAGCACAGCATAGTGAGGCAAGAAGTGACATTTTCAACATAGTCATTGTCACTGTAAAATAGCTTAAACCAGCTTGTACTATAACCATTAATGTGAAGGCAAGATGGGGAATGATGTTGGAAATATTGAAAGAAAAACAGTTGATCAAAAATATGATTTGCAACTTTACAACAAAGCAGATTTAGGTTATTGAGCTCGTGATCAACCTTTAAATCAGTTTAGGCCTTAATGGATCTAGATGAAAGGAAGGGGATATATGAAGGATTTGCAGGCTTTACAAAAATTAGACATGCACAGACCTCCATATACAGTGATGTATCAATGCAACAACACACACACACAGAAAGATGGAGAGCAACAGAGTACAAGAGTAGACAGGTATGGGTGTTGGTGTCTTAAGCTTTGTTTTGGGCTGACATCCAGCTGATTCCCTATGCTCCTCGTTAGCACTGCGTCTTTTTAAGCATTCACAAACACACACACACACAGGCACACACACACACCAAGCTAATCTATTTCTGATGGATTGTAATACTGAGGTCAGGTCATGTCTGTGCCTAATCATCAACTTGTTAAATCTCACTCTGAAACAAATCCAGCATTTAAACACTTTATGATAATTAGGCTTCCTACTGCAAACCACCAATCCTGACCAACCTGCACGATTACCACTTTGAACTCATTGAGAGACAGGGAGCACATGTCACCCTCTAAATCTGTTCTTTGAATGTCTCTTTTGAAATAACAGCAATGGTTTGCCTCCAACACTGAAAAGTGGATGACAAGATTTTTGGGTAAACAATGTTATTAAAGCATTAAGAGCCAAACAACAATCCATGAAAAACACAATAACTGTTGTTGGCTGTCAAAGGAAGAAATTAAATATGACAACAAAGTAGTCAAAATATTCTAAATTCCCAGTTAAATGGGAGAAGAGGGGAAATGCATCTATTCGCAGACCAGTACAGCACATGCTGTAGAAGAAGACGGTTGCAGTGACAAAACAGAAAAACTGGTTGGACATGACATGTTGTGGAAATTTTTGCTTGGCTCACTCAAGAACACACAAAGATACAATAGAAAGCATTAAACATTGTTACCTGTTGAAACAGCTGTAGACAGTACAATCCATCACACAATCGGTAACAAAAACACAAAACAAAAATACAATCATCTTGTATTTTTGGAGAGAAAGCATGTTTTTCAGCTGGCCCTTTCCCTGAAGCCAGCCCTTTCTCCAAACACTGCGAACACAAACCAGACAGCTTCATACCTCTCCAGAAGCAAAGCTAAAAACAGTCAGGTCCCTAAATGGACACTACCACAACCCCTTCTTACAAACATGTATGGTCATAGGATGATCCCACAGAGACCTAATGGTCAGTCAATAACTCCAAACGAGGACATCCTTCAAATTTAGCTTGTCTAGGTACTTCATGATCCACACAATGTCTAAAACAGTAGACCTAAGGCAAAGATATCTCTAGCTAACCCCAGAAATCAGCAAACATCCCTCAGATAGAAACAAGTTCAAGAGTTCATCTAGCCTAAGAGTAGGATTTATTATGCCACAGTGACATTACATTACATCATATTGAAATGAGAACAAACATTGACCCCTTAGTTTGAAAACAACATTTGTGACATATAGACAAAAGATTTATAAAATGATAACCTATTGTTCAATTTTCTCTCACAGACCTTGAACAAGATTTTCTTGTGTGGACTGCCTAACTTATTTATGTTTTCTTCTCTATGTGTTTGATTATCAGGGAAGTGGATATACAGTTGTGAATGTAACTCATTTTGTGTTTGCTGACACTCTTTTGTGTTACAAAAAAATATATGTATGTATATACATGTAACACTTCATCAACCAGCAATGTCCCGGCCTTCAGCATACATAATCACATAATTATGGCCAAAGAATGATGTGTCCTGACAATGCTATGATGAAAGTTCATCTCATGCACCCACAGTCAATATTTAATCCTCGCAGCAGAGAGAGGAAACTGCAAAAGAAAAAAGATAATAAAATAAGACATTTGGGCAAATCCAGTCTGCTTACCATGGATTTAAGTTAATATTCCATCATAATGTTGTGTTGTGCAAAACTGTATAATAAACAGCATAAATCCTAAATTCAAAACAACTAGGGAAACAGCTTTTCCTTACATACTGTATATATAATTGATTATACCGCTTTCAATGCCCTTAATTTCTGTATTAATGCACCAACCCTGCTGAAAATCATTTTAGTTTCATTGGTAGATTACAGTCCTTGGATTTAATGATAATGTTTTATTTGCATCTGCCTAACATCCACTCAAGACCTTTCCATGCTCTAACATACAATCAAATCCATGTGCATAAACACTCAGGCATGCAGTAGTCCTTGTCTTTGTTTCATCGTTCTTGCTTTTGTGTCTCTTGTACAAACCACTACAATGAAAGCTTAGGGAAAAAAGTGTATACAAATTTAACAAAATGCTGCAGGCTGCATGCCTTACCTATATTATGATTGAATTCCAGTATATCTAGGTTCAATGTGGCTTACTGATAAATTAATCTATAAAGTGTCCCTGCCAGTTGTTGCTGGGGTGTGTTTAGTCTATTAAAAACAATCCCGTTCAGCTTTTATCAGAAGTACAGGTTGTAGTACCACCGCTTGCAGGTAATTAATGGTACATTTCACCTACAAAGTTTTGTAAAATTGATAGCTGATAAATTATGTACAAGAGTAGATATGCTTATATGAATATAAGTGAAATAGAAAGGTACCTGCACAGTGAAATCAGAGCTCTCTTTTAGGAATGTGATGATTCGACCAAAACTCCTTCCTTAGGCAGATATACAGTACTATGCAAATGTTTTAGGCACTACAAGTAAAGTGAGCATTAACTTTATATTAAGTGCAGTAAACAGAAGAAACCTAAATTAAATCAATATTTGGTGTGATCACAGCTTGCCTTTAAACCAGCAACAGTTCTCCTCAGTACACCTGCACACAGTTTTTCAAGGTACTTGACAGTTAGGTTGTTCCAGGCATCTTGGAGAACTTGCCACAGTTCTTCTGTGAATTTAGGATTTTTCAGTCGTGTCTCTTCATGTAATCCAGTGGCGGCTGGTGACTCAAAAAATTGGGGAGGACAGGAGGAAAACCAACATGGAATCTTACAACAAACCACATCATACTACATCATTGTCCCCCAGCTGATGAAATCGGACGGGTGGGAGACAATTTTATATGCCAATAAAACAATTTGCTTTCAAAAACAAAAAGTGTGAGTGGTGAAAATGCTGCTTCTTTAAAGACATTTAGCATATACATATTGTTTCTAAACAAAGAAGTGCTTGTTTTAGCTGTAGTTTGGTTCACAATGTCATTTTACCAACAAAGTTAAATTCAAATCAACAGTATTGTTCTATTGTGACAACAGATGTATGTTCTCATCAAAAACAGACAACATATCAAATTATTTACGCATGTTTCCTATGTATTTTCTTAGTATACTGGAATATACAAAGTACCACAAAGCATATAATGCGATACAGGTACAGATCAGTGATGAATACTAGAAAGACTGAACACTAAAAAAATGCACAGATCTAAAAGTGCAGGTTCACATCAGAAGATATTGATGCATGTATCAAATACATGACTTGCACACTCTTATCTATATGCACGACATACAAAATACAGTCTACAAAGCTGACATGTTAACACTTGTTATTCTAGTTACTTTAAGCTTACTACTCAATATACGACTCAGCTTAAAAAAACAACTGAAGAAATTGTCACCAGTAAGCAGCCAGACCTCCTGCACACTCATTCACTAATCACACAACATCAACAGGTGACTGAACAACCTCTCAATTAAAAACTGGATCAATACCACTATAACTTCAACAAACTAC
The DNA here is from genome assembly GCF_963924715.1 of Thunnus thynnus. Taxonomy (NCBI): domain Eukaryota; kingdom Metazoa; phylum Chordata; class Actinopteri; order Scombriformes; family Scombridae; genus Thunnus; species Thunnus thynnus. The sequence continues at coordinate 21,457,301 of NC_089535.1, forward strand.
CCACAGCACACATGATCCCTGCTGCATTCTTGTTAAGGAAATAAATTCACACAACAGCCACACAGAGAGACATTTAATCATCAGAGATGAAATTAGTGACCAAAGAGAGACAGAGAGAGAGTAGCTGTGTCTGACTCACGTTATCTGATGTCTTCCTCTTTCTATCATGGACATGAAGTATTCATGTCATAACGTCCATTTGTGGCTGTTGGTCATCTTGTTTGTTAGTTAACAGAACTTTGTGGCTGCTGGTTAATCAGTCTGATATCATTAGCAACAATGACAAACAAGCTAACTTTCCTGGTTGTTTCTCCGGTTGGTTCTCTCTCCAGCCTCCCCGGCGGCGTCCTGTCGCTGCTGCGCAGCACAGTCCAGATCCATTAATTTAACAACAATCCTTAACAGTCCATGGATGTATAAAGAGTCTTTCAGGGCTGCTACAACAAGCCAACTGTTGTGTTGGCTAACGCAAGGAGCTATCTACTGCTCGTTATCTACTGCTGCTACTCTGCCTTACAGTGGAGACAATTGAAGATGAAATCTTGAAACTATCATTGGACCAACACGATGTCAATATTGCATTCTGCTTGTTGATTGGTTAGGGAGGATGTCCTTTTACGTGTCTTGGCCAATCATAGATTAGCATTTAAAAAAATTAAGTTCATAAATCGATGTAAGAGATCCCGCCCTGAGGAGGACAGCAGGCACCCGTCCACTGCCCCCCATTCCCCCTCACTCTCCCCCACTGCCCCCACCACCTCTTCACACACACTGCCCTTTCTCCTCCTGCCCTGCAGGTGTCACTGTTGAAGCATTTTAACCAGAATTTCAATAATGGATTTTTTCCAAAGGAGAGAGAAAAATATTTTATAAATAATACTGAGATTTGGTAATGGTTTATTTCAACCAAATATTCTTTTTTATATTTTGACCTCCCTCTTGCCTCTCAAAAAATAGAGGAGGTTGCTCCTCCTCTGCCTCTGTGGATCAGCATCCACTAATGTCATCCCAGGTTGACTCAATGATGATGAGATCAGGGCTGTGTGGGGGCCAAATCATCTGTTGCAAGACTCCTTGTTCTTGTTGTCATGGAAGAGGCTTAAAATCCCTATTTTTGTCTTTATTATTTTTAATTTTAGGAAATTAAAGTGTTCATGAATTGTCTTACGAAGGAGGTCCCCACACCAGGCCTTGAAGGCATTTCAAGAATACAGTGGATATTAAGCACTTCCAGTATGCTCCTGGCATTTACTGAAGTCTCCTGCCAAGAGAATGTGCCTAGCATAACTCCCAACTACCCAACTGACACCTTCAACATGTAGGTGGAGTAGTTCCACTCTCATCTCCTTGATAGGATGTCTTAGCTCCCCAACAGCTTCAAACTTGCATAAAAAGTCATATACACACATGAAACAGTGACAGTCCTGCTCACTAGGCTCATCTGGGATTTGAACCCTGGACCTCTCACACCGAAAGCTAGAATCATACCCCTAGACCAACTAGCCACAGAAAGCACTAACGATACAATTGCAGCGGGTTGAAAGTTGCACAGTGTACTTTTTTTCCCAGTAACCACTGTTGGATCCATACATCTATGAGTCTATTTGTCATCAATGTCCAGGTCAGGCTGCAGCAATTGCATGCTCGGGAAAAATGCATAAATGCTGTCTTCCCCTGCCTCCTCCACCTGCACTGTTTAGGGGATCACGAGGCATTTCGATTAAACAGTGGATATGCAGCACTTACACTATGCTCCTGGCATTTACAGGAGTCTCCTACAACAGGGAATGTGCCCAGCATACCACTCAACTGATACCTTCAACATGTAGGCATAGCCCTTCCACTCTCAACTCCTTCTTTGGATGTCTTAGCTTCCCAAGAGTTACAAACATAGCCAGCTAACCCACAGTAAGTAGCCACATTCCTGACTCTTGGGCTCGTCCAGGAAATGAACCCGGGACCTCTCGCACCCAAAGCGAGAATCATCCTATCAGGGGAACTGATACCTTCAACATGTAAGCGTAGCACTTCCACTTCTTGGGATGTCTTAGCTTCCCAACAGTTCCAAACCTAGGCAGAAACCCCACAGTAAGTAGCCACATTCCTGACTCCTGGGCTCGTCCGGGATTTGAACCCGGGACCTCTCGCACCCAAAGCGAGAATCATACCCCTAGACCACAGAGCATTTCAGCCATGCCATTGCAGCTGGGAGAATTTGGTTCAGTGTACCTTCTCCCCAGCAACTACTGTTGGATCCATCCTGCCATTCAATTTCCATCCTGCCATTGTCTTCAATTTCCATGTCAGCTTGCAGCGGAATCTACTGAAGTCTCTTCCAGCCTTGATGTGCCCGGCATACCTCCCAAACATTTGAACTGGGAACTTCAACATGTAGGCGGAGCAGTTTGACTCTCACCTCCCTAGTATGTTGTAGCTTTCCCACTGTTCCTAAAGGTTTCAAACTTGAAAAATGAAAACAGACAACCCAAAAGAAGCACTCAAATTCCTGAATCTCAGGGCTCGTCCAGAATTTGAACCCGGGACCGCTCACACCCTAAGCAAGAATTATACCCCTACACCAATGACCCACAGACAGCCTTAACCATGTGATTGCATCTGGGTAAAATTTACACAGTGTACCTTTTTTCCAAGCAACCACTGTTGGATCCATCCATCTGTTTGTCTGCGCTTTCTAGGTCAGGTTGCGGCGGTTGCATGCTTAGCAAAAACGCGTGAATGCTGTCTTCCCCTGCCTCCTCTTGCACTTTTTAAGGGATCACGAGGCATTTCGAGAACAGAGCGGATATGCAGCACTTGCAGTATGCTCCTGGCCTTTACTGAAGTCTCCTACCAGGGTAACTGATACCTTCAACATGTAGGCGTAGCCCTTCCACTCTCAACTCCTTCTTTGGATGTCTTAGCTTCCCAAGAGTTCCAAACCTAGCCAGCTAAACCACAGTAAGTAGCCACATTCCTGACTCCTGGGCTCGTCCGGGATTTGAACCCGGGACCTCTCGCACCCGAAGCGAGAATCATACCCCTAGACCAACGAGCCACGAACAGCATTAACCGTGCCATTCCAGACGGGTGAAATCTAAACAGTGTACCTTTTTTTCAAGCAACTACTGTTGGATCCATCCATCTAATTGTCTTCACTCCCCAGGTCAGGTTGCAGCGGGTGCATGTTTAGCATTTATGCCTAAATGCTGTCTTCCCCGCCTCCTCTTGCACTTCCTAGGGGATCATGAGGCATTTTAAGAACACAACGGAAATGCAGCACTTTCAGTATGCTCCTGGTGTCTACTGAAGTCTCCTGCCAAGAGGACATGCCCAGCGTACCTCCCAACTGACTTGACTGACACCTTCAACATGTAGGTAGAGCACTTCCACTCTCAACCCCTTCTTAGGATGTATTAGCTTCCCAACACTTTTAAGAACTAGCCATATAACCCACAATAGGAAGCCACATTCCTGACCTTTGGGCTCGTCCGGAATTTGAACCCGGGACCTCTCGTATCCTAAGCGAGAATCATACCCCTAGACCAACGAGCCGCAGAAAGCAGCAACAATACGATTGCAGCGGGTCGAAATTTGCAGCGTGTGCCTTTTTTCCCAGCAACCACCGTTGGATCCATCCGTCTATTTGTCTTCACTTTCCAGGTCAGGTTGCAGTGGTTGCATGCTCAGCAAAAATGGCTAAATGCTGTCTTCCCCGCCTCCTCCACCTGCACTGTTTAGGGGGATCACGAGGCATTTCGATAAGAGAGAGGATATGCAGCACTTACAGTATGCTCCTCCTCCATTTACAGCAGTCTCCTAGCAGGGGGATGTGACCAGCATACCTCTCAACTGATACCTTCAACATGTAGGCGTAGCACTTCCACTCTCAACTCCTTCTTAGGATGTCTTAGCTTCCCAACAGTTCCAAACCTAGGCAGAAACCCCACATTAAGTAGCCACATTCCTGACTCCTGGGCTCGTCCGGGATTTGAACCCGGGACCTCTCGCACCCAAAGCGAGAATCATACCCCTAGACCAACGAGCCACAGAGCACTTCAGCCATGCCATTGCAGTTGGGAGAATTTGGTTCAGTGTACCTTCTCCCCAGCAACTACTGTTGGATCCATCCTGCCATTCAATTTCCATCCTGCCATTGTCTTCAATTTCCATGTCAGCTTGCAGCGGAATCTACTGAAGTCTCTTCCAGCCTTGATGTGCCCGGCATACCTCCCAAACATTTGAACTGGGAACTTCAACATGTAGGCGGAGCAGTTTGACTCTCACCTCCCTAGTATGTTGTAGCTTTCCCACTGTTCCTAAAGGTTTCAAACTTGAAAAATGAAAACAGACAACCCAAAAGAAGCACTCAAATTCCTGAATCTCAGGGCTCGTCCAGAATTTGAACCCGGGACCGCTCACACCCTAAGCAAGAATTATACCCCTACACCAATGACCCACAGACAGCCTTAACCATGTGATTGCATCTGGGTGAAATTTACACAGTGTACCTTTTTTCCAAGCAACCACTGTTGGATCCATCCATCTGTTTGTCTGCGCTTTCTAGGTCAGGTTGCGGCGGTTGCATGCTCAGCAAAAACACGTGAATGCTGTCTTCCCCTGCCTCCTCTTGCACTTTTTAAGGGATCACGAGGCATTTCGAGAACAGAGCGGATATGCAGCACTTGCAGTATGCTCCTGGCCTTTACTGAAGTCTCCTACCAGGGGAACTGATACCTTCAACATGTAGGCGTAGCCCTTCCACTCTCAACTCCTTCTTTGGATGTCTTAGCTTCCCAAGAGTTCCAAACCTAGCCAGCTAACCCACAGTAAGTAGCCACATTCCTGACTCCTGGGCTCGTCCGGGATTTGAACCCAGGACCTCTCGCACCCGAAGCGAGAATCATACCCCTAGACCAACGAGCCACAGACAGCATTAACCGTGCCATTCCAGACGGGTGAAATCTAAACAGTGTACCTTTTTTTCAAGCAACTACTGTTGGATCCATCCATCTATCCGTCTAATTGTCTTCACTTTCCAGGTCAGGTTGCAGCGGTTGCATGTTTAGCATTTATGCCTAAATGCTGTCTTCCCCGCCTCCTCTTGCACTTCCTAGGGGATCGTGAGGCATTTTAAGAACACAACGGAAATGCAGCACTTTCAGTATGCTCCTGGTGTCTACTGAAGTCTCCTCCCAAGAGGACATGCCCAGCGTACCTCCCAACTGACTTGACTGACACCTTCAACATGTAGGTAGAGCACTTCCACTCTCAACCCCTTCTTAGGATGTATTAGCTTCCCAACACTTTTAAGAACTAGCCACATAACCCACAACAGGAAGCCACATTCCTGACCTTTGGGCTCGTCCGGGATTTGAACCCGGGACCTCTCGCACCCTAAGCGAGAATCATACCCCTAGACCAACGAGCCGCAGAAAGCAGCAACAATACGATTGCAGCGGGTCGAAATTTGCAGCGTGTGCCTTTTTTCCCAGCAACCACCGTTGGATCCATCCGTCTATTTGTCTTCACTTTCCAGGTCAGTTTGCAGTGGTTGCATGCTCAGCAAAAATGGCTAAATGCTGTCTTCCCCGCCTCCTCCACCTGCACTGTTTAGGGGGATCACGAGGCATTTCGATAAGAGAGAGGATATGCAGCACTTACAGTATGCTCCTCCTCCATTTACAGCAGTCTCCTAGCAGGGGGATGTGACCAGCATACCTCTCAAATGATACCTTCAACATGTAGGCGTAGCACTTCCACTCTCAACTCCTTCTTAGGATGTCTTAGCTTCCCAACAGTTCCAAACCTAGGCAGAAACCCCACAGTAAGTAGCCACATTCCTGACTCCTGGGCTCGTCCAGGATTTGAACCCGGGACCTCTCGCACCCGAAGCGAGAATCATACCCCTAGACCAACGAGCCACGAACAGCATTAACCGTGCCATTCCAGACGGGTGAAATCTAAACAGTGTACCTTTTTTTCAAGCAACTACTGTTGGATCCATCCATCTATCCGTCTAATTGTCTTCACTTTCCAGGTCAGGTTGCAGCGGTTGCATGTTTAGCATTTATGACTAAATGCTGTCTTCCCCGCCTCCTTTTGCACTTCCTAGGGGATCGTGAGGCATTTTAAGAACACAACGGAAATGCAGCACTTTCAGTATGCTCCTGGTGTCTACTGAAGTCTCCTGCCAAGAGGACATGCCCAGCGTACCTCCCAACTGACTTGACTGACACCTTCAACATGTAGGTAGAGCACTTCCACTCTCAACCCCTTCTTAGGATGTATTAGCTTCCCAACACTTTTAAGAACTAGCCACATAACCCACAATAGGAAGCCACATTCCTGACCTTTGGGCTCGTCCGGGATTTGAACCCGGGACCTCTCGCACCCTAAGCGAGAATCATACCCCTAGACCAACGAGCCGCAGAAAGCAGCAACAATACGATTGCAGCGGGTCGAAATTTGCCGCGTGTGCCTTTTTTCCCAGCAACCACCGTTGGATCCATCCGTCTATTTGTCTTCACTTTCCAGGTCAGGTTGCAGTGGTTGCATGCTCAGCAAAAATGGCTAAATGCTGTGTTCCCCGCCTCCTCCACCTGCACTGTTTAGGGGGATCACGAGGCATTTCGATAAGAGAGAGGATATGCAGCACTTACAGTATGCTCCTCCTCCATTTACAGCAGTCTCCTAGCAGGGGGATGTGACCAGCATACCTCTCAACTGATACCTTCAACATGTAGGCGTAGCACTTCCACTCTCAACTCCTTCTTAGGATGTCTTAGCTTCCCAACAGTTCCAAAGCTAGGCAGAAACCCCACAGTAAGTAGCCACATTCCTGACTCCTGGGCTCGTCCGGGATTTGAACCCGGGACCTCTCGCACCCAAAGCGAGAATCATACCCCTAGACCAACGAGCCACAGAGCACCTCAGCCATGCCATTGCAGCTGGGAGAATTTGGTTCAGTGTACCTTCTCCCCAGCAACTACTGTTGGATCCATCCTGCCATTCAATTTCCATCCTGCCATTGTCTTCAATTTCCATGTCAGCTTGCAGCGGAATCTACTGAAGTCTCTTCCAGCCTTGATGTGCCCGGCATACCTCCCAAACATTTGAACTGGGAACTTCAACATGTAGGCGGAGCAGTTTGACTCTCACCTCCCTAGTATGTTGTAGCTTTCCCACTGTTCCTAAAGGTTTCAAACTTGAAAAATGAAAACAGACAACCCAAAAGAAGCACTCAAATTCCTGAATCTCAGGGCTCGTCCAGAATTTGAACCCGGGACCGCTCACACCCTAAGCAAGAATTATACCCCTACACCAATGACCCACAGACGGCCTTAACCATGTGATTGCATCTGGGTGAAATTTACACAGTGTACTTTTTTGTCCAAGCAACTACTGTTGGATCCATCCATCTATCCGTCTAATTGTCTTCACTTTCCAGGTCAGGTTGCAGCGGTTGCATGTTTAGCATTTATGCCTAAATGCTGTCTTCCCCGCCTCCTCTTGCACTTCCTAGGGGATCGTGAGGCATTTTAAGAACACAACGGAAATGCAGCACTTTCAGTATGCTCCTGGTGTCTACTGAAGTCTCCTGCCAAGAGGACATGCCCAGCGTACCTCCCAACTGACTTGACTGACACCTTCAACATGTAGGTAGAGCACTTCCACTCTCAACCCCTTCTTAGGATGTATTAGCTTCCCAACACTTTTAAGAACTAGCCACATAACCCACAATAGGAAGCCACATTCCTGACCTTTGGGCTCGTCCGGGATTTGAACCCGGGACCTCTCGCACCCTAAGCGAGAATCATACCCCTAGACCAACGAGCCGCAGAAAGCAGCAACAATACGATTGCAGCGGGTCGAAATTTGCAGCGTGTGCCTTTTTTCCCAGCAACCACCGTTGGATCCATCCGTCTATTTGTCTTCACTTTCCAGGTCAGGTTGCAGTGGTTGCATGCTCAGCAAAAATGGCTAAATGCTGTGTTCCCCGCCTCCTCCACCTGCACTGTTTAGGGGGATCACGAGGCATTTCGATAAGAGAGAGGATATGCAGCACTTACAGTATGCTCCTCCTCCATTTACAGCAGTCTCCTAGCAGGGGGATGTGACCAGCATACCTCTCAACTGATACCTTCAACATGTAGGAGTAGCACTTCCACTCTCAACTCCTTCTTAGGATGTCTTAGCTTCCCAACAGTTCCAAAGCTAGGCAGAAACCCCACAGTAAGTAGCCACATTCCTGACTCCTGGGCTCGTCCGGGATTTGAACCCGGGACCTCTCGCACCCAAAGCGAGAATCATACCCCTAGACCAACGAGCCACAGAGCACTTCAGCCATGCCATTGCAGCTGGGAGAATTTGGTTCAGTGTACCTTCTCCCCAGCAACTACTGTTGGATCCATCCTGCCATTCAATTTCCATCCTGCCATTGTCTTCAATTTCCATGTCAGCTTGCAGCGGAATCTACTGGAGTCTCTTCCAGCCTTGATGTGCCCGGCATACCTCCCAAACATTTGAACTGGGAACTTCAACATGTAGGCGGAGCAGTTTGACTCTCACCTCCCTAGTATGTTGTAGCTTTCCCACTGTTCCTAAAGGTTTCAAACTTGAAAAATGAAAACAGACAACCCAAAAGAAGCACTCAAATTCCTGAATCTCAGGGCTCGTCCAGAATTTGAACCCGGGACCGCTCACACCCTAAGCAAGAATTATACCCCTACACCAATGACCCACAGACGGCCTTAACCATGTGATTGCATCTGGGTGAAATTTACACAGTGTACCTTTTTTCCAAGCAACCACTGTTGGATCCATCCATCTGTTTGTCTGCGCTTTCTAGGTCAGGTTGCGGCGGTTGCATGCTCAGCAAAAACGCGTGAATGCTGTCTTCCCCTGCCTCCTCTTGCACTTTTTAAGGGATCACGAGGCATTTCGAGAACAGAGCGGATATGCAGCACTTGCAGTATGCTCCTGGCCTTTACTGAAGTCTCCTACCAGGGGAACTGATACCTTCAACATGTAGGCGTAGCCCTTCCACTCTCAACTCCTTCTTTGGATGTCTTAGCTTCCCAAGAGTTCCAAACCTAGCCAGCTAACCCACAGTAAGTAGCCACATTCCTGACTCCTGGGCTCGTCCGGGATTTGAACCCGGGACCTCTCGCACCCGAAGCGAGAATCATACCCCTAGACCAACGAGCCACGAACAGCATTAACCGTGCCATTCCAGACGGGTGAAATCTAAACAGTGTACCTTTTTTTCAAGCAACTACTGTTGGATCCATCCATCTATCCGTCTAATTGTCTTCACTTTCCAGGTCAGGTTGCAGCGGTTGCATGTTTAGCATTTATGCCTAAATGCTGTCTTCCCCGCCTCCTCTTGCACTTCCTAGGGGATCGTGAGGCATTTTAAGAACACAACGGAAATGCAGCACTTTCAGTACGCTCCTGGTGTCTACTGAAGTCTCCTGCCAAGAGGACATGCCCAGCGTACCTCCCAACTGACTTGACTGACACCTTCAACATGTAGGTAGAGCACTTCCACTCTCAACCCCTTCTTAGGATGTATTAGCTTCCCAACACTTTTAAGAACTAGCCACATAACCCACAATAGGAAGCCACATTCCTGACCTTTGGGCTCGTCCGGGATTTGAACCCGGGACCTCTCGCACCCTAAGCGAGAATCATACCCCTAGACCAACGAGCCGCAGAAAGCAGCAACAATACGATTGCAGCGGGTCGAAATTTGCAGCGTGTGCCTTTTTTCCCAGCAACCACCGTTGGATCCATCCGTCTATTTGTCTTCACTTTCCAGGTCAGGTTGCAGTGGTTGCATGCTCAGCAAAAATGGCTAAATGCTGTCTTCCCCGCCTCCTCCACCTGCACTGTTTAGGGGGATCACGAGGCATTTCGATAAGAGAGAGGATATGCAGCACTTACAGTATGCTCCTCCTCCATTTACAGCAGTCTCCTAGCAGGGGGATGTGACCAGCATACCTCTCAACTGATACCTTCAACATGTAGGCGTAGCACTTCCACTCTCAACTCCTTCTTAGGATGTCTTAGCTTCCCAACAGTTCCAAACCTAGGCAGAAACCCCACAGCAAGTAGCCACATTCCTGGATTTGAACCCGGGACCTCTCGCACCCAAAGCGAGAATCATACCCCTAGACCAACGAGCCACAGAGCACTTCAGCCATGCCATTGCAGCTGGGAGAATTTGGTTCAGTGTACCTTCTCCCCAGCAACTACTGTTGGATCCATCCTGCCATTCAATTTCCATCCTGCCATTGTCTTCAATTTCCATGTCAGCTTGCAGCGGAATCTACTGAAGTCTCTTCCAGCCTTGATGTGCCCGGCATACCTCCCAAACATTTGAACTGGGAACTTCAACATGTAGGCGGAGCAGTTTGACTCTCACCTCCCTAGTATGTTGTAGCTTTCCCACTGTTCCTAAAGGTTTCAAACTTGAAAAATGAAAACAGACAACCCAAAAGAAGCACTCAAATTCCTGAATCTCAGGGCTCGTCCAGAATTTGAACCCGGGACCGCTCACACCCTAAGCAAGAATTATACCCCTACACCAATGACCCACAGACGGCCTTAACCATGTGATTGCATCTGGGTGAAATTTACACAGTGTACCTTTTTTCCAAGCAACCACTGTTGGATCCATCCATCTGTTTGTCTGCGCTTTCTAGGTCAGGTTGCGGCGGTTGCATGCTCAGCAAAAACGCGTGAATGCTGTCTTCCCCTGCCTCCTCTTGCACTTTTTAAGGGATCACGAGGCATTTCGAGAACAGAGCGGATATGCAGCACTTGCAGTATGCTCCTGGCCTTTACTGAAGTCTCCTACCAGGGGAACTGATACCTTCAACATGTAGGCGTAGCCCTTCCACTCTCAACTCCTTCTTTGGATGTCTTAGCTTCCCAAGAGTTCCAAACCTAGCCAGCTAACCCACAGTAAGTAGCCACATTCCTGACTCCTGGGCTCGTCCGGGATTTGAACCCGGGACCTCTCGCACCCGAAGCGAGAATCATACCCCTAGACCAACGAGCCACGAACAGCATTAACCGTGCCATTCCAGACGGGTGAAATCTAAACAGTGTACCTTTTTTTCAAGCAACTACTGTTGGATCCATCCATCTATCCGTCTAATTGTCTTCACTTTCCAGGTCAGGTTGCAGCGGTTGCATGTTTAGCATTTATGCCTAAATGCTGTCTTCCCCGCCTCCTCTTGCACTTCCTAGGGGATCGTGAGGCATTTTAAGAACACAACGGAAATGCAGCACTTTCAGTACGCTCCTGGTGTCTACTGAAGTCTCCTGCCAAGAGGACATGCCCAGCGTACCTCCCAACTGACTTGACTGACACCTTCAACATGTAGGTAGAGCACTTCCACTCTCAACCCCTTCTTAGGATGTATTAGCTTCCCAACACTTTTAAGAACTAGCCACATAACCCACAATAGGAAGCCACATTCCTGACCTTTGGGCTCGTCCGGGATTTGAACCCGGGACCTCTCGCACCCTAAGCGAGAATCATACCCCTAGACCAACGAGCCGCAGAAAGCAGCAACAATACGATTGCAGCGGGTCGAAATTTGCAGCGTGTGCCTTTTTTCCCAGCAACCACCGTTGGATCCATCCGTCTATTTGTCTTCACTTTCCAGGTCAGGTTGCAGTGGTTGCATGCTCAGCAAAAATGGCTAAATGCTGTCTTCCCCGCCTCCTCCACCTGCACTGTTTAGGGGGATCACGAGGCATTTCGATAAGAGAGAGGATATGCAGCACTTACAGTATGCTCCTCCTCCATTTACAGCAGTCTCCTAGCAGGGGGATGTGACCAGCATACCTCTCAACTGATACCTTCAACATGTAGGCGTAGCACTTCCACTCTCAACTCCTTCTTAGGATGTCTTAGCTTCCCAACAGTTCCAAACCTAGGCAGAAACCCCACAGCAAGTAGCCACATTCCTGGATTTGAACCCGGGACCTCTCGCACCCAAAGCGAGAATCATACCCCTAGACCAACGAGCCACAGAGCACTTCAGCCATGCCATTGCAGCTGGGAGAATTTGGTTCAGTGTACCTTCTCCCCAGCAACTACTGTTGGATCCATCCTGCCATTCAATTTCCATCCTGCCATTGTCTTCAATTTCCATGTCAGCTTGCAGCGGAATCTACTGAAGTCTCTTCCAGCCTTGATGTGCCCGGCATACCTCCCAAACATTTGAACTGGGAACTTCAACATGTAGGCGGAGCAGTTTGACTCTCACCTCCCTAGTATGTTGTAGCTTTCCCACTGTTCCTAAAGGTTTCAAACTTGAAAAATGAAAACAGACAACCCCAAAGAAGCACTCAAATTCCTGAATCTCAGGGCTCGTCCAGAATTTGAACCCGGGACCGCTCACACCCTAAGCAAGAATTATACCCCTACACCAATGACCCACAGACGGCCTTAACCATGTGATTGCATCTGGGTGAAATTTACACAGTGTACCTTTTTTCCAAGCAACCACTGTTGGATCCATCCATCTGTTTGTCTGCGCTTTCTAGGTCAGGTTGCGGCGGTTGCATGCTCAGCAAAAACACGTGAATGCTGTCTTCCCCTGCCTCCTCTTGCACTTTTTAAGGGATCACGAGGCATTTCGAGAACAGAGCGGATATGCAGCACTTGCAGTATGCTCCTGGCCTTTACTGAAGTCTCCTACCAGGGGAACTGATACCTTCAACATGTAGGCGTAGCCCTTCCACTCTCAACTCCTTCTTTGGATGTCTTAGCTTCCCAAGAGTTCCAAACCTAGCCAGCTAACCCACAGTAAGTAGCCACATTCCTGACTCCTGGGCTCGTCCGGGATTTGAACCCGGGACCTCTCGCACCCGAAGCGAGAATCATACCCCTAGACCAACGAGCCACGAACAGCATTAACCGTGCCATTCCAGACGGGTGAAATCTAAACAGTGTACCTTTTTTTCAAGCAACTACTGTTGGATCCATCCATCTATCCGTCTAATTGTCTTCACTTTCCAGGTCAGGTTGCAGCGGTTGCATGTTTAGCATTTATGCCTAAATGCTGTCTTCCCCGCCTCCTCTTGCACTTCCTAGGGGATCGTGAGGCATTTTAAGAACACAACGGAAATGCAGCACTTTCAGTATGCTCCTGGTGTCTACTGAAGTCTCCTGCCAAGAGGACATGCCCAGCGTACCTCCCAACTGACTTGACTGACACCTTCAACATGTAGGTAGAGCACTTCCACTCTCAACCCCTTCTTAGGATGTATTAGCTTCCCAACACTTTTAAGAACTAGCCACATAACCCACAATAGGAAGCCACATTCCTGACCTTTGGGCTCGTCCGGGATTTGAACCCGGGACCTCTCGCACCCTAAGCGAGAATCATACCCCTAGACCAACGAGCCGCAGAAAGCAGCAACAATACGATTGCAGCGGGTCGAAATTTGCAGCGTGTGCCTTTTTTCCCAGCAACCACCGTTGGATCCATCCGTCTATTTGTCTTCACTTTCCAGGTCAGGTTGCAGTGGTTGCATGCTCAGCAAAAATGGCTAAATGCTGTCTTCCCCGCCTCCTCCACCTCGTGATCCTTTAGGGGGATCACGAGGCATTTCGATAAGAGAGAGGATATGCAGCACTTACAGTATGCTCCTCCTCCATTTACAGCAGTCTCCTAGCAGGGGGATGTGACCAGCATACCTCTCAACTGATACCTTCAACATGTAGGCGTAGCACTTCCACTCTCAACTCCTTCTTAGGATGTTTTAGCTTCCCAACAGTTCCAAACCTAGGCAGAAACCCCACAGTAAGTAGCCACATTCCTGACTCCTGGGCTCGTCCGGGATTTGAACCCGGGACCTCTCGCACCCAAAGCGAGAATCATACCCCTAGACCAACGAGCCACAGAGCACTTCAGCCATGCCATTGCAGCTGGGAGAATTTGGTTCAGTGTACCTTCTCCCCAGCAACTACTGTTGGATCCATCCTGCCATTCAATTTCCATCCTGCCATTGTCTTCAATTTCCATGTCAGCTTGCAGCGGAATCTACTGAAGTCTCTTCCAGCCTTGATGTGCCCGGCATACCTCCCAAACATTTGAACTGGGAACTTCAACATGTAGGCGGAGCAGTTTGACTCTCACCTCCCTAGTATGTTGTAGCTTTCCCACTGTTCCTAAAGGTTTCAAACTTGAAAAATGAAAACAGACAACCCAAAAGAAGCACTCAAATTCCTGAATCTCAGGGCTCGTCCAGAATTTGACCCCGGGACCGCTCACACCCTAAGCAAGAATTATACCCCTACACCAATGACCCACAGACGGCCTTAACCATGTGATTACATCTGGGTGAAATTTACACAGTGTACCTTTTTTCCAAGCAACCACTGTTGGATCCATCCATCTGTTTGTCTGCGCTTTCTAGGTCAGGTTGCGGCGGTTGCATGCTCAGCAAAAACGCGTGAATGCTGTCTTCCCCTGCCTCCTCTTGCACTTTTTAAGGGATCACGAGGCATTTCGAGAACAGAGCGGATATGCAGCACTTGCAGTATGCTCCTGGCCTTTACTGAAGTCTCCTACCAGGGGAACTGATACCTTCAACATGTAGGCGTAGCCCTTCCACTCTCAACTCCTTCTTTGGATGTCTTAGCTTCCCAAGAGTTCCAAACCTAGCCAGCTAACCCACAGTAAGTAGCCACATTCCTGACTCCTGGGCTCGTCCGGGATTTGAACCCGGGACCTCTCGCACCCGAAGCGAGAATCATACCCCTAGACCAACGAGCCACGAACAGCATTAACCGTGCCATTCCAGACGGGTGAAATCTAAACAGTGTACCTTTTTTTCAAGCAACTACTGTTGGATCCATCCATCTATCCGTCTAATTGTCTTCACTTTCCAGGTCAGGTTGCAGCGGTTGCATGTTTAGCATTTATGCCTAAATGCTGTCTTCCCCGCCTCCTCTTGCACTTCCTAGGGGATCGTGAGGCATTTTAAGAACACAACGGAAATGCAGCACTTTCAGTACGCTCCTGGTGTCTACTGAAGTCTCCTGCCAAGAGGACATGCCCAGCGTACCTCCCAACTGACTTGACTGACACCTTCAACATGTAGGTAGAGCACTTCCACTCTCAACCCCTTCTTAGGATGTATTAGCTTCCCAACACTTTTAAGAACTAGCCACATAACCCACAATAGGAAGCCACATTCCTGACCTTTGGGCTCGTCCGGGATTTGAACCCGGGACCTCTCGCACCCTAAGCGAGAATCATACCCCTAGACCAACGAGCCGCAGAAAGCAGCAACAATACGATTGCAGCGGGTCGAAATTTGCAGCGTGTGCCTTTTTTCCCAGCAACCACCGTTGGATCCATCCGTCTATTTGTCTTCACTTTCCAGGTCAGGTTGCAGTGGTTGCATGCTCAGCAAAAATGGCTAAATGCTGTCTTCCCCGCCTCCTCCACCTGCACTGTTTAGGGGGATCACGAGGCATTTCGATAAGAGAGAGTATGCAGCACTTACAGTATACTCCTCCTCCATTTACAGCAGTCTCCTAGCAGGGGGATTTGACCAGCATACCTCTCAACTGATACCTTCAACATGTAGGCGTAGCACTTCCACTCTCAACTCCTTCTTTGGATGTCTTAGCTTCCCAACACTTCCAAACCTAGGCAGAAACCCCACAGTAAGTAGCCACATTCCTGACTCCTGGGCTCGTCCGGGATTTGAACCCGGGACCTCTCGCACCCAAAGCGAGAATCATACCCCTAGACCAACGAGCCACAGAGCACTTCAGCCATGCCATTGCAGCTGGGAGAATTTGGTTCAGTGTACCTTCTCCCCAGCAACTACTGTTGGATCCATCCTGCCATTCAATTTCCATCCTGCCATTGTCTTCAATTTCCATGTCAGCTTGCAGCAGAATCTACTGAAGTCTCTTCCAGCCTTGATGTGCCCGGCATACCTCCCAAACATTTGAACTGGGAACTTCAACATGTAGGCGGAGCAGTTTGACTCTCACCTCCCTCGTATGTTGTAGCTTTCCCACTGTTCCTAAAGGTTTCAAACTTGAAAAATGAAAACAGACAACCCAAAAGAAGCACTCAAATTCCTGAATCTCAGGGCTCGTCCAGAATTTGAACCCGGGACCGCTCACACCCTAAGCAAGAATTATACCCCTACACCAATGACCCACAGACGGCCTTAACCATGTGATTGCATCTGGGTGAAATTTACACAGTGTACCTTTTTTCCAAGCAACCACTGTTGGATCCATCCATCTGTTTGTCTGCGCTTTCTAGGTCAGGTTGCGGCGGTTGCATGCTCAGCAAAAACGCGTGAATGCTGTCTTCCCCTGCCTCCTCTTGCACTTTTTAAGGGATCACGAGGCATTTCGAGAACAGAGCGGATATGCAGCACTTGCAGTATGCTCCCGGCCTTTACTGAAGTCTCCTACCAGGGGAACTGATACCTTCAACATGTAGGCGTAGCACTTCCACTCTCAACTCCTTCTTTGGATGTCTTAGCTTCCCAAGAGTTCCAAACCTAGCCAGCTAACCCACAGTAAGTAGCCACATTCCTGACTCCTGGGCTCGTCCGGGATTTGAACCCGGGACCTCTCGCACCCGAAGCGAGAATCATACCCCTAGACCAACGAGCCACGAACAGCATTAACCGTGCCATTCCAGACGGGTGAAATCTAAACAGTGTACCTTTTTTTCAAGCAACTACTGTTGGATCCATCCATCTATCCGTCTAATTGTCTTCACTTTCCAGGTCAGGTTGCAGCGGTTGCATGTTTAGCATTTATGCCTAAATGCTGTCTTCCCCGCCTCCTCTTGCACTTCCTAGGGGATCGTGAGGCATTTTAAGAACACAACGGAAATGCAGCACTTTCAGTATGCTCCTGGTGTCTACTGAAGTCTCCTGCCAAGAGGACATGCCCAGCGCACCTCCCAACTGACTTGACTGACACCTTCAACATGTAGGTAGAGCACTTCCACTCTCAACCCCTTCTTAGGATGTATTAGCTTCCCAACACTTTTAAGAACTAGCCACATAACCCACAATAGGAAGCCACATTCCTGACCTTTGGGCTCGTCCGGGATTTGAACCCGGGACCTCTCGCACCCTAAGCGAGAATCATACCCCTAGACCAACGAGCCGCAGAAAGCAGCAACAATACGATTGCAGCGGGTCGAAATTTGCAGCGTGTGCCTTTTTTCCCAGCAACCACCGTTGGATCCATCCGTCTATTTGTCTTCACTTTCCAGGTCAGGTTGCAGTGGTTGCATGCTCAGCAAAAATGGCTAAATGCTGTCTTCCCCGCCTCCTCCACCTGCACTGTTTAGGGGGATCACGAGGCATTTCGATAAGAGAGAGGATATGCAGCACTTACAGTATACTCCTCCTCCATTTACAGCAGTCTCCTAGCAGGGGGATTTGACCAGCATACCTCTCAACTGATACCTTCAACATGTAGGCGTAGCACTTCCACTCTCAACTCCTTCTTAGGATGTCTTAGCTTCCCAACACTTCCAAACCTAGGCAGAAACCCCACAGTAAGTAGCCACATTCCTGACTCCTGGGCTCGTCCGGGATTTGAACCCGGGACCTCTCGCACCCAAAGCGAGAATCATACCCCTAGACCAACGAGCCACAGAGCACTTCAGCCATGCCATTGCAGCTGGGAGAATTTGGTTCAGTGTACCTTCTCCCCAGCAACTACTGTTGGATCCATCCTGCCATTCAATTTCCATCCTGCCATTGTCTTCAATTTCCATGTCAGCTTGCAGCAGAATCTACTGAAGTCTCTTCCAGCCTTGATGTGCCCGGCATACCTCCCAAACATTTGAACTGGGAACTTCAACATGTAGGCGGAGCAGTTTGACTCTCACCTCCCTCGTATGTTGTAGCTTTCCCACTGTTCCTAAAGGTTTCAAACTTGAAAAATGAAAACAGACAACCCAAAAGAAGCACTCAAATTCCTGAATCTCAGGGCTCGTCCAGAATTTGAACCCGGGACCGCTCACACCCTAAGCAAGAATTATACCCCTACACCAATGACCCACAGACGGCCTTAACCATGTGATTGCATCTGGGTGAAATTTACACAGTGTACCTTTTTTCCAAGCAACCACTGTTGGATCCATCCATCTGTTTGTCTGCGCTTTCTAGGTCAGGTTGCGGCGGTTGCATGCTCAGCAAAAACGCGTGAATGCTGTCTTCCCCTGCCTCCTCTTGCACTTTTTAAGGGATCACGAGGCATTTCGAGAACAGAGCGGATATGCAGCACTTGCAGTATGCTCCCGGCCTTTACTGAAGTCTCCTACCAGGGGAACTGATACCTTCAACATGTAGGCGTAGCACTTCCACTCTCAACTCCTTCTTTGGATGTCTTAGCTTCCCAAGAGTTCCAAACCTAGCCAGCTAACCCACAGTAAGTAGCCACATTCCTGACTCCTGGGCTCGTCCGGGATTTGAACCCGGGACCTCTCGCACCCGAAGCGAGAATCATACCCCTAGACCAACGAGCCACAGAGCACTTCAGCCATGCCATTGCAGCTCGGAGAATTTGGTTCAGTGTACCTTCTCCCCAGCAACTACTGTTGGATCCATCCTGCCATTCAATTTCCATCCTGCCATTGTCTTCAATTTCCATGTCAGCTTGCAGCGGAATCTACTGAAGTCTCTTCCAGCCTTGATGTGCCCGGCATACCTCCCAAACATTTGAACTGGGAACTTCAACATGTAGGCGGAGCAGTTTGACTCTCACCTCCCTAGTATGTTGTAGCTTTCCCACTGTTCCTAAAGGTTTCAAACTTGAAAAATGAAAACAGACAACCCAAAAGAAGCACTCAAATTCCTGAATCTCAGGGCTCGTCCAGAATTTGAACCCGGGACCGCTCACACCCTAAGCAAGAATTATACCCCTAGACCAACGAGCCACGAACAGCATTAACCTTGCCATTCCAGACGGGTGAAATCTAAACAGTGTACCTTTTTTTCAAGCAACTACTGTTGGATCCATCTAATTGTCTTCACTTTCCAGGTCAGGTTGCAGCGGTTGCATGTTTAGCATTTATGCCTAAATGCTGTCTTCCCCGCCTCCTCTTGCACTTCCTAGGGGATCGTGAGGCATTTTAAGAACACAACGGAAATGCAGCACTTTCAGTATGCTCCTGGTGTCTACTGAAGTCTCCTGCCAAGAGGACATGCCCAGCGCACCTCCCAACTGACTTGACTGACACCTTCAACATGTAGGTAGAGCACTTCCACTCTCAACCCCTTCTTAGGATGTATTAGCTTCCCAACACTTTTAAGAACTAGCCACATAACCCACAATAGGAAGCCACATTCCTGACCTTTGGGCTCGTCCGGGATTTGAACCCGGGACCTCTCGCACCCTAAGCGAGAATCATACCCCTAGACCAACGAGCCGCAGAAAGCAGCAACAATACGATTGCAGCGGGTCGAAATTTGCAGCGTGTGCCTTTTTTCCCAGCAACCACCGTTGGATCCATCCGTCTATTTGTCTTCACTTTCCAGGTCAGGTTGCAGTGGTTGCATGCTCAGCAAAAATGGCTAAATGCTGTCTTCCCCGCCTCCTCCACCTGCACTGTTTAGGGGGATCACGAGGCATTTCGATAAGAGAGAGGATATGCAGCACTTACAGTATACTCCTCCTCCATTTACAGCAGTCTCCTAGCAGGGGGATTTGACCAGCATACCTCTCAACTGATACCTTCAACATGTAGGCGTAGCACTTCCACTCTCAACTCCTTCTTAGGATGTCTTAGCTTCCCAACACTTCCAAACCTAGGCAGAAACCCCACAGTAAGTAGCCACATTCCTGACTCCTGGGCTCGTCCGGGATTTGAACCCGGGACCTCTCGCACCCAAAGCGAGAATCATACCCCTAGACCAACGAGCCGCAGAGCACTTCAGCCATGCCATTGCAGCTGGGAGAATTTGGTTCAGTGTACCTTCTCCCCAGCAACTACTGTTGGATCCATCCTGCCATTCAATTTCCATCCTGCCATTGTCTTCAATTTCCATGTCAGCTTGCAGCAGAATCTACTGAAGTCTCTTCCAGCCTTGATGTGCCCGGCATACCTCCCAAACATTTGAACTGGGAACTTCAACATGTAGGCGGAGCAGTTTGACTCTCACCTCCCTCGTATGTTGTAGCTTTCCCACTGTTCCTAAAGGTTTCAAACTTGAAAAATGAAAACAGACAACCCAAAAGAAGCACTCAAATTCCTGAATCTCAGGGCTCGTCCAGAATTTGAACCCGGGACCGCTCACACCCTAAGCAAGAATTATACCCCTACACCAATGACCCACAGACGGCCTTAACCATGTGATTGCATCTGGGTGAAATTTACACAGTGTACCTTTTTTCCAAGCAACCACTGTTGGATCCATCCATCTGTTTGTCTGCGCTTTCTAGGTCAGGTTGCGGCGGTTGCATGCTCAGCAAAAACGCGTGAATGCTGTCTTCCCCTGCCTCCTCTTGCACTTTTTAAGGGATCACGAGGCATTTCGAGAACAGAGCGGATATGCAGCACTTGCAGTATGCTCCCGGCCTTTACTGAAGTCTCCTACCAGGGGAACTGATACCTTCAACATGTAGGCGTAGCCCTTCCACTCTCAACTCCTTCTTTGGATGTCTTAGCTTCCCAAGAGTTCCAAACCTAGCCAGCTAACCCACAGTAAGTAGCCACATTCCTGACTCCTGGGCTCGTCCGGGATTTGAACCCGGGACCTCTCGCACCCGAAGCGAGAATCATACCCCTAGACCAACGAGCCACAGAGCACTTCAGCCATGCCATTGCAGCTCGGAGAATTTGGTTCAGTGTACCTTCTCCCCAGCAACTACTGTTGGATCCATCCTGCCATTCAATTTCCATCCTGCCATTGTCTTCAATTTCCATGTCAGCTTGCAGCGGAATCTACTGAAGTCTCTTCCAGCCTTGATGTGCCCGGCATACCTCCCAAACATTTGAACTGGGAACTTCAACATGTAGGCGGAGCAGTTTGACTCTCACCTCCCTCGTATGTTGTAGCTTTCCCACTGTTCCTAAAGGTTTCAAACTTGAAAAATGAAAACAGACAACCCAAAAGAAGCACTCAAATTCCTGAATCTCAGGGCTCGTCCAGAATTTGAACCCGGGACCGCTCACACCCTAAGCAAGAATTATACCCCTACACCAATGACCCACAGACGGCCTTAACCATGTGATTGCATCTGGGTGAAATTTACACAGTGTACCTTTTTTCCAAGCAACCACTGTTGGATCCATCCATCTGTTTGTCTGCGCTTTCTAGGTCAGGTTGCGGCGGTTGCATGCTCAGCAAAAACGCGTGAATGCTGTCTTCCCCTGCCTCCTCTTGCACTTTTTAAGGGATCACGAGGCATTTCGAGAACAGAGCGGATATGCAGCACTTGCAGTATGCTCCCGGCCTTTACTGAAGTCTCCTACCAGGGGAACTGATACCTTCAACATGTAGGCCCTTCCACTCTCAACTCCTTCTTTGGATGTCTTAGCTTCCCAAGAGTTCCAAACCTAGCCAGCTAACCCACAGTAAGTAGCCACATTCCTGACTCCTGGGCTCGTCCGGGATTTGAACCCGGGGCCTCTCACACCCGAAGCGAGAATCATACCCCTAGACCAACGAGCCACGAACAGCATTAACCGTGCCATTCCAGACGGGTGAAATCTAAACAGTGTACCTTTTTTTCAAGCAACTACTGTTGGATCCATCTAATTGTCTTCACTTTCCAGGTCAGGTTGCAGCGGTTGCATGTTTAGCATTTATGCCTAAATGCTGTCTTCCCCGCCTCCTCTTGCACTTCCTAGGGGATCGTGAGGCATTTTAAGAACACAACGGAAATGCAGCACTTTCAGTATGCTCCTGGTGTCTACTGAAGTCTCCTGCCAAGAGGACATGCCCAGCGCACCTCCCAACTGACTTGACTGACACCTTCAACATGTAGGTAGAGCACTTCCACTCTCAACCCCTTCTTAGGATGTATTAGCTTCCCAACACTTTTAAGAACTAGCCACATAACCCACAATAGGAAGCCACATTCCTGACCTTTGGGCTCGTCCGGGATTTGAACCCGGGACCTCTCGCACCCTAAGCGAGAATCATACCCCTAGACCAACGAGCCGCAGAAAGCAGCAACAATACGATTGCAGCGGGTCGAAATTTGCAGCGTGTGCCTTTTTTCCCAGCAACCACCGTTGGATCCATCCGTCTATTTGTCTTCACTTTCCAGGTCAGGTTGCAGTGGTTGCATGCTCAGCAAAAATGGCTAAATGCTGTCTTCCCCGCCTCCTCCACCTGCACTGTTTAGGGGGATCACGAGGCATTTCGATAAGAGAGAGGATATGCAGCACTTACAGTATGCTCCTCCTCCATTTACAGCAGTCTCCTAGCAGGGGGATATGACCAGCATACCTCTCAACTGATACCTTCAACATGTAGGCGTAGCACTTCCACTCTCAACTCCTTCTTAGGATGTCTTAGCTTCCCAACAGTTCCAAACCTAGGCAGAAACCCCACAGTAAGTAACCACATTCCTGACTCCTGGGCTCGTCCGGGATTTGAACCCGGGACCTCTCGCACCCAAAGCGAGAATCATACCCCTAGACCAACGAGCCACAGAGCACTTCAGCCATGCCATTGCAGCTGGGAGAATTTGGTTCAGTGTACCTTCTCCCCAGCAACTACTGTTGGATCCATCCTGCCATTCAATTTCCATCCTGCCATTGTCTTCAATTTCCATGTCAGCTTGCAGCGGAATCTACTGAAGTCTCTTCCAGCCTTGATGTGCCCGGCATACCTCCCAAACATTTGAACTGGGAACTTCAACATGTAGGCGGAGCAGTTTGACTCTCACCTCCCTAGTATGTTGTAGCTTTCCCACTGTTCCTAAAGGTTTCAAACTTGAAAAATGAAAACAGACAACCCAAAAGAAGCACTCAAATTCCTGAATCTCAGGGCTCGTCCAGAATTTGAACCCGGGACCGCTCACACCCTAAGCAAGAATTATACCCCTAGACCAACGAGCCACGAACAGCATTAACCGTGCCATTCCAGACGGGTGAAATCTAAACAGTGTACCTTTTTTTCAAGCAACTACTGTTGGATCCATCTAATTGTCTTCACTTTCCAGGTCAGGTTGCAGCGGTTGCATGTTTAGCATTTATGCCTAAATGCTGTCTTCCCCGCCTCCTCTTGCACTTCCTAGGGGATCGTGAGGCATTTTAAGAACACAACGGAAATGCAGCACTTTCAGTATGCTCCTGGTGTCTACTGAAGTCTCCTGCCAAGAGGACATGCCCAGCGCACCTCCCAACTGACTTGACTGACACCTTCAACATGTAGGTAGAGCACTTCCACTCTCAACCCCTTCTTAGGATGTATTAGCTTCCCAACACTTTTAAGAACTAGCCACATAACCCACAATAGGAAGCCACATTCCTGACCTTTGGGCTCGTCCGGGATTTGAACCCGGGACCTCTCGCACCCTAAGCGAGAATCATACCCCTAGACCAACGAGCCGCAGAAAGCAGCAACAATACGATTGCAGCGGGTCGAAATTTGCAGCGTGTGCCTTTTTTCCCAGCAACCACCGTTGGATCCATCCGTCTATTTGTCTTCACTTTCCAGGTCAGGTTGCAGTGGTTGCATGCTCAGCAAAAATGGCTAAATGCTGTCTTCCCCGCCTCCTCCACCTGCACTGTTTAGGGGGATCACGAGGCATTTCGATAAGAGAGAGGATATGCAGCACTTACAGTATGCTCCTCCTCCATTTACAGCAGTCTCCTAGCAGGGGGATATGACCAGCATACCTCTCAACTGATACCTTCAACATGTAGGCGTAGCACTTCCACTCTCAACTCCTTCTTAGGATGTCTTAGCTTCCCAACAGTTCCAAACCTAGGCAGAAACCCCACAGTAAGTAACCACATTCCTGACTCCTGGGCTCGTCCAGGATTTGAACCCGGGACCTCTCGCACCCAAAGCGAGAATCATACCCCTAGACCAACGAGCCGCAGAGCACTTCAGCCATGCCATTGCAGCTGGGAGAATTTGGTTCAGTGTACCTTCTCCCCAGCAACTACTGTTGGATCCATCCTGCCATTCAATTTCCATCCTGCCATTGTCTTCAATTTCCATGTCAGCTTGCAGCGGAATCTACTGAAGTCTCTTCCAGCCTTGATGTGCCCGGCATACCTCCCAAACATTTGAACTGGGAACTTCAACATGTAGGCGGAGCAGTTTGACTCTCACCTCCCTAGTATGTTGTAGCTTTCCCACTGTTCCTAAAGGTTTCAAACTTGAAAAATGAAAACAGACAACCCAAAAGAAGCACTCAAATTCCTGAATCTCAGGGCTCGTCCAGAATTTGAACCCGGGACCGCTCACACCCTAAGCAAGAATTATACCCCTACACCAATGACCCACAGACGGCCTTAACCATGTGATTGCATCTGGGTGAAATTTACACAGTGTACCTTTTTTCCAAGCAACCACTGTTGGATCCATCCATCTGTTTGTCTGCGCTTTCTAGGTCAGGTTGCGGCGGTTGCATGCTCAGCAAAAACACGTGAATGCTGTCTTCCCCTGCCTCCTCTTGCACTTTTTAAGGGATCACGAGGCATTTCGAGAACAGAGCGGATATGCAGCACTTGCAGTATGCTCCCGGCCTTTACTGAAGTCTCCTACCAGGGGAACTGATACCTTCAACATGTAGGCGTAGCCCTTCCACTCTCAACTTCTTCTTTGGATGTCTTAGCTTCCCAAGAGTTCCAAACCTAGCCAGCTAACCCACAGTAAGTAGCACATTCCTAACTCCTGGGCTCGTCCGGGATTTGAACCCGGGACCTCTCGCACCCAAAGCGAGAATCATACCCCTAGACCAACGAGCCACGAACAGCATTAACCGTGCCATTCCAGACGGGTGAAATCTAAACAGTGTACCTTTTTTTCAAGCAACTACTGTTGGATCCATCCATCTATCCGTCTTCACTTTCCAGGTCAGGTTGCAGTGGTTGCATGTTTAGCATTTATGCCTAAATGCTGTCTTCCCCGCCTCCTCTTGCACTTCCTAGGGGATCGTGAGGCATTTTAAGAACACAACGGAAATGCAGCACTTTCAGTATGCTCCTGGTGTCTACTGAAGTCTCCTGCCAAGAGGACATGCCCAGCGCACCTCCCAACTGACTTGACTGACACCTTCAACATGTAGGTAGAGCACTTCCACTCTCAACCCCTTCTTAGGATGTATTAGCTTTCCAACAACAGCATTAACCGTGCCATTCCAGACGGGTGAAATCTAAACAGTGTACCTTTTTTTCAAGCAACTACTGTTGGATCCATCCATCTATCCGTCTAATTGTCTTCACTTTCCAGGTCAGGTTGCAGGGAAGCTAATACAAGAATTATACCCCTACACCAATGACCCACAGACGGCCTTAACCATGTGATTGCATCTGGGTGAAATTTACACAGTGTACCTTTTTTCCAAGCAACCACTGTTGGATCCATCCATCTGTTTGTCTGCGCTTTCTAGGTCAGGTTGCGGCGGTTGCATGCTCAGCAAAAACGCGTGAATGCTGTCTTCCCCTGCCTCCTCTTGCACTTTTTAAGGGATCACGAGGCATTTCGAGAACAGAGCGGATATGCAGCACTTGCAGTATGCTCCCGGCCTTTACTGAAGTCTCCTACCAGGGGAACTGATACCTTCAACATGTAGGCGTAGCCCTTCCACTCTCAACTCCTTCTTTGGATGTCTTAGCTTCCCAAGAGTTCCAAACCTAGCCAGCTAACCCACAGTAAGTAGCCACATTCCTGACTCCTGGGCTCGTCCGGGATTTGAACCCGGGACCTCTCGCACCCGAAGCGAGAATCATACCCCTAGACCAACGAGCCACGAACAGCATTAACCGTGCCATTCCAGACGGGTGAAATCTAAACAGTGTACCTTTTTTTCAAGCAACTACTGTTGGATCCATCCATCTATCCGTCTAATTGTCTTCACTTTCCAGGTCAGGTTGCAGCGGTTGCATGTTTAGCATTTATGCCTAAATGCTGTCTTCCCCGCCTCCTCTTGCACTTCCTAGGGGATCGTGAGGCATTTTAAGAACACAACGGAAATGCAGCACTTTCAGTATGCTCCTGGTGTCTACTGAAGTCTCCTGCCAAGAGGACATGCCCAGCGCACCTCCCAACTGACTTGACTGACACCTTCAACATGTAGGTAGAGCACTTCCACTCTCAACCCCTTCTTAGGATGTATTAGCTTCCCAACACTTTTAAGAACTAGCCACATAACCCACAATAGGAAGCCACATTCCTGACCTTTGGGCTCGTCCGGGATTTGAACACCGGACCTCTCGCACCCTAAGCGAGAATCATACCCCTAGACCAACGAGCCGCAGAAAGCAGCAACAATACGATTGCAGCGGGTCGAAATTTGCAGCGTGTGCCTTTTTTCCCAGCAACCACCGTTGGATCCATCCGTCTATTTGTCTTCACTTTCCAGGTCAGG
Source organism: Thunnus thynnus (assembly GCF_963924715.1). Taxonomy (NCBI): domain Eukaryota; kingdom Metazoa; phylum Chordata; class Actinopteri; order Scombriformes; family Scombridae; genus Thunnus; species Thunnus thynnus. Next base: position 21,483,882 of record NC_089535.1, read on the forward strand.
TTGCAGTGGTTGCATGCTCAGCAAAAATGGCTAAATGCTGTCTTCCCCGCCTCCTCCACCTGCACTGTTTAGGGGGATCACGAGGCATTTCGATAAGAGAGAGGATATGCAGCACTTACAGTATGCTCCTCCTCCATTTACAGCAGTCTCCTAGCAGGGGGATTTGACCAGCATACCTCTCAACTGATACCTTCAACATGTAGGCGTAGCATTTCCACTCTCAACTCCTTCTTAGGATGTCTTAGCTTCCCAACAGTTCCAAACCTAGGCAGAAACCCCACAGAAAGTAACCACATTCCTGACTCCTGGGCTCGTCCGGGATTTGAACCCGGGACCTCTCGCACCCAAAGCGAGAATCATACCCCTAGACCAACGAGCCACAGAGCACTTCAGCCATGCCATTGCAGCTGGGAGAATTTGGTTCAGTGTACCTTCTCCCCAGCAACTACTGTTGGATCCATCCTGCCATTCAATTTCCATCCTGCCATTGTCTTCAATTTCCATGTCAGCTTGCAGCGGAATCTACTGAAGTCTCTTCCAGCCTTGATGTGCCCGGCATACCTCCCAAACATTTGAACTGGGAACTTCAACATGTAGGCGGAGCAGTTTGACTCTCACCTCCCTCGTATGTTGTAGCTTTCCCACTGTTCCTAAAGGTTTCAAACTTGAAAAATGAAAACAGACAACCCAAAAGAAGCACTCAAATTCCTGAATCTCAGGGCTCGTCCAGAATTTGAACCCGGGACCGCTCACACCCTAAGCAAGAATTATACCCCTACACCAATGACCCACAGACGGCCTTAACCATGTGATTGCATCTGGGTGAAATTTACACAGTGTACCTTTTTTCCAAGCAACCACTGTTGGATCCATCCATCTGTTTGTCTGCGCTTTCTAGGTCAGGTTGCGGCGGTTGCATGCTCAGCAAAAACGCGTGAATGCTGTCTTCCCCTGCCTCCTCTTGCACTTTTTAAGGGATCACGAGGCATTTCGAGAACAGAGCGGATATGCAGCACTTGCAGTATGCTCCCGGCCTTTACTGAAGTCTCCTACCAGGGGAACTGATACCTTCAACATGTAGGCGTAGCCCTTCCACTCTCAACTCCTTCTTTGGATGTCTTAGCTTCCCAAGAGTTCCAAACCTAGCCAGCTAACCCACAGTAAGTAGCCACATTCCTGACTCCTGGGCTCGTCCGGGATTTGAACCCGGGACCTCTCGCACCCGAAGCGAGAATCATACCCCTAGACCAACGAGCCACGAACAGCATTAACCGTGCCATTCCAGATGGGTGAAATCTAAACAGTGTACCTTTTTTTCAAGCAACTACTGTTGGATCCATCCATCTATCCGTCTAATTGTCTTCACTTTCCAGGTCAGGTTGCAGCGGTTGCATGTTTAGCATTTATGCCTAAATGCTGTCTTCCCCGCCTCCTCTTGCACTTCCTAGGGGATCGTGAGGCATTTTAAGAACACAACGGAAATGCAGCACTTTCAGTATGCTCCTGGTGTCTACTGAAGTCTCCTGCCAAGAGGACATGCCCAGCGCACCTCCCAACTGACTTGACTGACACCTTCAACATGTAGGTAGAGCACTTCCACTCTCAACCCCTTCTTAGGATGTATTAGCTTCCCAACACTTTTAAGAACTAGCCACATAACCCACAATAGGAAGCCACATTCCTGACCTTTGGGCTCGTCCGGGATTTGAACCCCGGACCTCTCGCACCCTAAGCGAGAATCATACCCCTAGACCAACGAGCCGCAGAAAGCAGCAACAATACGATTGCAGCGGGTCGAAATTTGCAGCGTGTGCCTTTTTTCCCAGCAACCACCGTTGGATCCATCCGTCTATTTGTCTTCACTTTCCAGGTCAGGTTGCAGTGGTTGCATGCTCAGCAAAAATGGCTAAATGCTGTCTTCCCCGCCTCCTCCACCTGCACTGTTTAGGGGGATCACGAGGCATTTCGATAAGAGAGAGGATATGCAGCACTTACAGTATGCTCCTCCTCCATTTACAGCAGTCTCCTAGCAGGGGGATTTGACCAGCATACCTCTCAACTGATACCTTCAACATGTAGGCGTAGCACTTCCACTCTCAACTCCTTCTTAGGATGTCTTAGCTTCCCAACAGTTCCAAACCTAGGCAGAAACCCCACAGTAAGTAACCACATTCCTGACTCCTGGGCTCGTCCGGGATTTGAACCCGGGACCTCTCGCACCCAAAGCGAGAATCATACCCCTAGACCAACGAGCCACAGAGCACTTCAGCCATGCCATTGCAGCTGGGAGAATTTGGTTCAGTGTACCTTCTCCCCAGCAACTACTGTTGGATCCATCCTGCCATTCAATTTCCATCCTGCCATTGTCTTCAATTTCCATGTCAGCTTGCAGCGGAATCTACTGAAGTCTCTTCCAGCCTTGATGTGCCCGGCATACCTCCCAAACATTTGAACTGGGAACTTCAACATGTAGGCGGAGCAGTTTGACTCTCACCTCCCTCGTATGTTGTAGCTTTCCCACTGTTCCTAAAGGTTTCAAACTTGAAAAATGAAAACAGACAACCCAAAAGAAGCACTCAAATTCCTGAATCTCAGGGCTCGTCCAGAATTTGAACCCGGGACCGCTCACACCCTAAGCAAGAATTATACCCCTACACCAATGACCCACAGACGGCCTTAACCATGTGATTGCATCTGGGTGAAATTTACACAGTGTACCTTTTTTCCAAGCAACCACTGTTGGATCCATCCATCTGTTTGTCTGCGCTTTCTAGGTCAGGTTGCGGCGGTTGCATGCTCAGCAAAAACGCGTGAATGCTGTCTTCCCCTGCCTCCTCTTGCACTTTTTAAGGGATCACGAGGCATTTCGAGAACAGAGCGGATATGCAGCACTTGCAGTATGCTCCCGGCCTTTACTGAAGTCTCCTACCAGGGGAACTGATACCTTCAACATGTAGGCGTAGCCCTTCCACTCTCAACTCCTTCTTTGGATGTCTTAGCTTCCCAAGAGTTCCAAACCTAGCCAGCTAACCCACAGTAAGTAGCCACATTCCTGACTCCTGGGCTCGTCCGGGATTTGAACCCGGGACCTCTCGCACCCGAAGCGAGAATCATACCCCTAGACCAACGAGCCACGAACAGCATTAACCGTGCCATTCCAGACGGGTGAAATCTAAACAGTGTACCTTTTTTTCAAGCAACTACTGTTGGATCCATCCATCTATCCGTCTAATTGTCTTCACTTTCCAGGTCAGGTTGCAGCGGTTGCATGTTTAGCATTTATGCCTAAATGCTGTCTTCCCCGCCTCCTCTTGCACTTCCTAGGGGATCGTGAGGCATTTTAAGAACACAACGGAAATGCAGCACTTTCAGTATGCTCCTGGTGTCTACTGAAGTCTCCTGCCAAGAGGACATGCCCAGCGCACCTCCCAACTGACTTGACTGACACCTTCAACATGTAGGTAGAGCACTTCCACTCTCAACCCCTTCTTAGGATGTATTAGCTTCCCAACACTTTTAAGAACTAGCCACATAACCCACAATAGGAAGCCACATTCCTGACCTTTGGGCTCGTCCGGGATTTGAACCCGGGACCTCTCGCACCCTAAGCGAGAATCATACCCCTAGACCAACGAGCCGCAGAAAGCAGCAACAATACGATTGCAGCGGGTCGAAATTTGCAGCGTGTGCCTTTTTTCCCAGCAACCACCGTTGGATCCATCCGTCTATTTGTCTTCACTTTCCAGGTCAGGTTGCAGTGGTTGCATGCTCAGCAAAAATGGCTAAATGCTGTCTTCCCCGCCTCCTCCACCTGCACTGTTTAGGGGGATCACGAGGCATTTCGATAAGAGAGAGGATATGCAGCACTTACAGTATGCTCCTCCTCCATTTACAGCAGTCTCCTAGCAGGGGGATGTGACCAGCATACCTCTCAACTGATACCTTCAACATGTAGGCGTAGCACTTCCACTCTCAACTCCTTCTTAGGATGTCTTAGCTTCCCAACAGTTCCAAACCTAGGCAGAAACCCCACAGTAAGTAGCCACATTCCTGACTCCTGGGCTCGTCCGGGATTTGAACCCGGGACCTCTCGCACCCAAAGCGAGAATCATACCCCTAGACCAACGAGCCACAGAGCACTTCAGCCATGCCATTGCAGCTGGGAGAATTTGGTTCAGTGTACCTTCTCCCCAGCAACTACTGTTGGATCCATCCTGCCATTCAATTTCCATCCTGCCATTGTCTTCAATTTCCATGTCAGCTTGCAGCGGAATCTACTGAAGTCTCTTCCAGCCTTGATGTGCCCGGCATACCTCCCAAACATTTGAACTGGGAACTTCAACATGTAGGCGGAGCAGTTTGACTCTCACCTCCCTAGTATGTTGTAGCTTTCCCACTGTTCCTAAAGGTTTCAAACTTGAAAAATGAAAACAGACAACCCAAAAGAAGCACTCAAATTCCTGAATCTCAGGGCTCGTCCAGAATTTGAACCCGGGACCGCTCACACCCTAAGCAAGAATTATACCCCTACACCAATGACCCACAGACGGCCTTAACCATGTGATTGCATCTGGGTGAAATTTACACAGTGTACCTTTTTTCCAAGCAACCACTGTTGGATCCATCCATCTGTTTGTCTGCGCTTTCTAGGTCAGGTTGCGGCGGTTGCATGCTCAGCAAAAACGCGTGAATGCTGTCTTCCCCTGCCTCCTCTTGCACTTTTTAAGGGATCACGAGGCATTTCGAGAACAGAGCGGATATGCAGCACTTGCAGTATGCTCCCGGCCTTTACTGAAGTCTCCTACCAGGGGAACTGATACCTTCAACATGTAGGCGTAGCCCTTCCACTCTCAACTCCTTCTTTGGATGTCTTAGCTTCCCAAGAGTTCCAAACCTAGCCAGCTAACCCACAGTAAGTAGCCACATTCCTGACTCCTGGGCTCGTCCGGGATTTGAACCCGGGACCTCTCGCACCCAAAGCGAGAATCATACCCCTAGACCAACGAGCCACAGAGCACTTCAGCCATGCCATTGCAGCTGGGAGAATTTGGTTCAGTGTACCTTCTCCCCAGCAACTACTGTTGGATCCATCCTGCCATTCAATTTCCATCCTGCCATTGTCTTCAATTTCCATGTCAGCTTGCAGCGGAATCTACTGAAGTCTCTTCCAGCCTTGATGTGCCCGGCATACCTCCCAAACATTTGAACTGGGAACTTCAACATGTAGGCGGAGCAGTTTGACTCTCACCTCCCTCGTATGTTGTAGCTTTCCCACTGTTCCTAAAGGTTTCAAACTTGAAAAATGAAAACAGACAACCCAAAAGAAGCACTCAAATTCCTGAATCTCAGGGCTCGTCCAGAATTTGAACCCGGGACCGCTCACACCCTAAGCAAGAATTATACCCCTACACCAATGACCCACAGACGGCCTTAACCATGTGATTGCATCTGGGTGAAATTTACACAGTGTACCTTTTTTCCAAGCAACCACTGTTGGATCCATCCATCTGTTTGTCTGCGCTTTCTAGGTCAGGTTGCGGCGGTTGCATGCTCAGCAAAAACACGTGAATGCTGTCTTCCCCTGCCTCCTCTTGCACTTTTTAAGGGATCACGAGGCATTTCGAGAACAGAGCGGATATGCAGCACTTGCAGTATGCTCCCGGCCTTTACTGAAGTCTCCTACCAGGGGAACTGATACCTTCAACATGTAGGCGTAGCCCTTCCACTCTCAACTCCTTCTTTGGATGTCTTAGCTTCCCAAGAGTTCCAAACCTAGCCAGCTAACCCACAGTAAGTAGCCACATTCCTGACTCCTGGGCTCGTCCGGGATTTGAACCCGGGACCTCTCGCACCCGAAGCGAGAATCATACCCCTAGACCAACGAGCCACGAACAGCATTAACCGTGCCATTCCAGACGGGTGAAATCTAAACAGTGTACCTTTTTTTCAAGCAACTACTGTTGGATCCATCCATCTATCCGTCTAATTGTCTTCACTTTCCAGGTCAGGTTGCAGCGGTTGCATGTTTAGCATTTATGCCTAAATGCTGTCTTCCCCGCCTCCTCTTGCACTTCCTAGGGGATCGTGAGGCATTTTAAGAACACAACGGAAATGCAGCACTTTCAGTATGCTCCTGGTGTCTACTGAAGTCTCCTGCCAAGAGGACATGCCCAGCGCACCTCCCAACTGACTTGACTGACACCTTCAACATGTAGGTAGA